>NC_134483.1:456916208-457273708 GCF_040206685.1 Ascaphus truei | reverse complement strand
GATCACTTCTTGGTATTCTGGTGGCTTTGTGAATTTGCTGGTCTACAATTCTGTGGTTATATCCACGGTTTATAAAGTCTGATCTCAAGGCTTTAATCCGCTGGTCTCTGTCTGCTGTGTCGGAGCATATCCGGTTGTATCGTATGGCTTGACTGTAGATGGTTGCATGTTTGGTGTGTGTCGGGTGGAAGCTGTTGTCCCTCAAATAGCTGGCTCTGTCTGTAGGTTTGCGGTATACAGAGGTCTGTAGTTGGTTGTTCTTTATAGTAATGGTGGTGTCTAGGAAATGTACTTCATCCGGGGAATGGGTGAGTTTGAGGTTGATGGTCAGGTGGAAAGTATTGAAGTTGTCATAGAACTGTAGGAGGTCCTGTTCGCCAGAGGTCCAAATCAGGAGGATGTCATCGATGTAGCGAAGGTATGTAAGGGGTTTCAAGTGACAGGTGGACAGAAAGTCACTTTCAAGTTTTGCGCAGAACAGATTGGCATACTGTGGCGCCATCCGAGTACCCATTGCGGTCCCGGTTGTCTGAAGGTATGTGTCATTTCCAAATGTGAAGTAGTTATGGGTCAGAATAAATTCGATGCATTTAGTCACTGTCTCTGTGAGTTGCTCCTGCGGTCCCAGAAAGTATCTGCAGGCTGAAATCCCATCCTCATGGGAGATGTTGGTATAAAGTGACTCTACATCCATGGTTGCTAGTAGTGTTCCTGTTGGGAGGGGGCCAATTGCATTCAGTTTGTTTAGCAGGTCGGTGGTATCCTGGATATAGCTGGGTGTGTTCCTGACAAGTGGTTTTAGAACACACCCAGCTATATCCAGGATACCACCGACCTGCTAAACAAACTGAATGCAATTGGCCCCCTCCCAACAGGAACACTACTAGCAACCATGGATGTAGAGTCACTTTATACCAACATCCCCCATGAGGATGGGATTTCAGCCTGCAGATACTTTCTGGGACCGCAGGAGCCACTCACAGAGACAGTGACTAAATGCATCGAATTTATTCTGACCCATAACTACTTCACATTTGGAAATGACACATACCTTCAGACAACCGGGGCCGCAATGGGTACTCGGATGGCGCCACAGTATGCCAATCTGTTCTGCGCAAAACTTGAAAGTGACTTTCTGTCCACCTGTCACTTGAAACCCCTTACATACCTTCGCTACATCGATGACATCCTCCTGATTTGGACCTCTGGCGAACAGGACCTCCTACAGTTCTATGACAACTTCAATACTTTCCACCCGACCATCAACCTCAAACTCACCCATTCCCCGGATGAAGTACATTTCCTAGACACCACCATTACTATAAAGAACAACCAACTACAGACCTCTGTATACCGCAAACCTACAGACAGAGCCAGCTATTTGAGGGACAACAGCTTCCACCCGACACACACCAAACATGCAACCATCTACAGTCAAGCCATACGATACAACCGGATATGCTCCGACACAGCAGACAGAGACCAGCGGATTAAAGGCTTGAGATCAGACTTTATAAACCGTGGATATAACCACAGAATTGTAGACCAGCAAATTCACAAAGCCACCAGAATACCAAGAAGTGATCTCCTTGAATACAAACAGAAGGAGACAAGCGACAGGGTACCTTTGGTGGTCACATATAACCCACACCTAGGAGCCCTACGCAAGATCGCCAGGAAACTACAACCCATCCTCCAGGAAGATACAAGACTGCAACAGGTCTTCCCTGAAGCACCCTTATTATCATACAGACAACCCCATAATCTCAAGAATATTATGGTGAGGAGTAAAGTATTCAGCAGTACAACTGAATTCGGGACAAAACCATGCCAGGACCGAAGATGCAAAACCTGCGCAATGCTCTACACAGCGGACACAATACAAATACCACACAGGAATCGGGAATACAAAATCAGAGGAAGGTTCACCTGTTCTTCCAGCAATGTCGTGTACCTCATCATGTGCATGAAATGCCCAGGGGGCTGCTACTACATAGGTGAGACAGGGCAGGGGCTAAACAAGAGAATGAGGTTTGTTTGTGAATGGTGCTCTAAAGTGCTGGAACTGTATGGATGGAAGGGAGCATACACTGGTGTATTTTATAATGGTAGCAGTACTAAGCCTTAAGTGGGCATAGGATACCCTGAAGGTTGGGGTGGTTGTCCAAAGACACCCCCCCTTCCTCATTGGGTTAGCCCCCAGTAATGTACTCACTTTGTATTGTCCTTCCCAGGGTCTCCCTTCCAGAGCGTGCTGCTGTATTGTGTAAAGTTCCAAAGGCCAGGGTGTGCAGCGCACAGCAAAGATGAAAGAGCAGGTCTTGCAATAAAATCCTTTATTTTTCAAACATCTGGTGTGGGACAGCAGCAAACTTCAACGCGTTTCGTTCAAAAGAACTTTTTCAAGAAGTGCTGTTACAGTAAAAAGGGTCAGTTTAAATGCAGCTGTTCGCCCCGTTTTCGCGCCAAAACTGACGTCATCATGCGTCATCCAACCAATAGAGTTCATTAGGCCGCGCATGCGCCGCGCGCCAGAGTGTCCCTGAATCCCCAACAAGCCTCAGCCGAGCTCAATCAGGATCGGCAAGCCTCTATGTGCAGCCTTTGCTGAGAGCACGCCTCTGATGGCTCTGTAGGATCCTCCCACACTCCCCGTTTTGTGCACATGCGCAGATGTGGCCTCTGAGTCCCCCAGCCTAGAGACTTGGATATAAGTCCACAGCCTGCCCGGGGAGAAATATATAAATAAACAATTCATGCTATGTGGATGATATTATGCCTCACGGGGCACTGAAACTGGGCAAACAGCTTGCAAACCACTACATACCTAACAAAACGAAAGTGCAACTGTATATAAATCAAGAGTGAAATACAAAAATATTCTATATACACTATTAAAGTTTTTATAAACTAATAAGCTTAAAAATATATCAATTATGATCAGAAAATGTACAAAATTATTTACACAGTACAAAATATTCAACGAATCAACATATATGGAAAATACATATATAAACATATATTTATACCTAACTTAATTATATTTGTGGATTTAAACAACATTATTGTGACAGAATGACTTTATTAATTAAAAAATATGATTTAAAAAAAATTATATATATATATGTATAGAGATGTATATAT
This sequence comes from Ascaphus truei, assembly GCF_040206685.1. Lineage (NCBI taxonomy): Eukaryota > Metazoa > Chordata > Amphibia > Anura > Ascaphidae > Ascaphus > Ascaphus truei. The sequence goes on along the minus strand of NC_134483.1, from coordinate 457,270,564 downwards.
AATATTATTACGACAAATTAAAAAGATATGATATCTTTGTACACATATTTGAAGAACAGCAGATTGCTTGCTCATATTGATGAAATGGAGATTATGTTATCTTTAGCATTTATAGTATTAATGCATCATTATGGAGTACTACATATTATGGATATTAGTCCATATGCACAAAAGTTTTTCTAATAAACAATCTTGTTATGCTGTGGTCAGATCAATGAGGAATGAATGCAACACTTATTTCAGTTCATTTTATACAATATGCATAATTCCAGAAAAACCAGAATATTTTAATTGGACAAATATGAATATATATACCAAATAAAACAGGGCAATGTCATGGGAATCAATTATTTAAGTTGGGTATAGACTGTTAGGAAATGGGGTAGAATAATCAAGGGGTTATCCCCATCATATGCATGATGGATCTATATTGTGTTGAATATATTTATTTCAGAAAATGGTTAATATTCCATTCTACATTCATCCCCTCTGGGTACCTGGTGTTTAGTGTGAATATCCAGAAGGATTCTCTGCAGTCTAATCTTTTAACAATATTTCCCCCTCTTTCTTTTTGGATTATCCTCTCAATGCCCACAAATGAGAAGCTATTTATGCCACCCTGTCTGCATTCCGTAAAATGCTTCGACACAGGATGATTAATGTCTTGTTTGCGAATCAATCTACAATGTTCCTGCATCCTCGTTTTTAATGCCCTTGTGGTCCTACCGACATATCTCTTCCCACAGCCACAGGTGATGAGATACACGACAAAGGTGGTGTTACAATTGATAAAGCTATATATGGTGTGACGTCTATGTGGACTGTGGGAGAAGACATGTCGAGCAGGCTTCATAAAGTTACACATACTACAGTGATTGCATCTATATGATCCCTTAGTAAAGAATCGTTCTTGATCTTTAACAGGTGTAGATATCACGCTAGGTGATAGAAATGTGACCAGTGTCTTAGCTCTTCTATATACAAATTTTGGGCCTTTCTCTGTGTAGTTACGGAGTATGGGGTCCATTTTTAGTAATTCCCAATGCTTATTAACAATTTTGTTCACTTGATAACTTGATTTATTAAATTGGGAAATGAACAAAGGACAAGTCCTATCTTCCTTAGTCTCTTTTTTCTTTTTATTATTGTGGCGAGAGCCATCCCCCACTCTGGTTCCGGAGGGTAGTATAGTTTCACGTTCAATTTCTATGACTTCCTGTAATGTGGCTTGGAGTGTTTCCCGATCATACCCTCTTTCTATGAATCTTTTTGTCAATTCCCCAGACTGAGTAATGAAGTCGCTGTGAGTTGAGCAATTTCTCCTCAGCCTGAGGTACTGACCTTTGGGTATTCCCTTTATGACAGATCTTGGGTGGCAGCTGTCCGCTCTAAGAAATGAATTCCTTGAATTAGGTTTTTTATAAACATCAGATTGTATGGTTTGATGAATGTCTATATAAAAGAGAATATCCAGGTAGCTTATGTGATGTGAATGATAATTGACAGTAAGGTGAATATCTGAAGTGTTATCATTTAAATAATTAATAAACTCTAATAGTGTGTCAGTGCTCCCGTGCCAAATGAAAACAAGGTCATCAATAAAGCGTTTGTAAAAAACAATATTGTGCCTATATGTGTTTGTGCTACCATAAATAAAAGTGTTTTCCCACCACCCCATAAAAAGGTTGGCATAGGAGGGGGCAAAACTTGTCCCCATTGCCGTACCCCGAAGTTGTAAATAAAATTTGTGCTCAAAAAGAAAATAATTGTGGGTGAGTAAAAAAAGTATCGATTCCATAATGAATGTAGTTGTGAGTATAGAACTACCTGGACATTCTATAAAATGGCGGACAGCTGTCATACCCAGATCATGTCGTATGATCGAATATAGGGAGACCACATCCATGGTAACCCACAAATAGTCCTGTTTCCATGTGATTTTTTTCATTTTAGTCAATAGATCTCCCGAGTCCAAAATGAAAGAGGGCAATGCCCTTACAAATGGCTGTAGATATTCATTTACATATTGAGACAAACCATCTCCCAAAGATCCAATGCTTGAGACTATTGGCCGACCAGGAGGGTCGACCAAAGTCTTGTGGATCTTTGGGAGATGGTGGTATATGGGAATGACGGGATGGGGATTGATGATGAAATCTGATTCAGTTTTTGTCAATACATGTGTGGCCATGCCCAGATCTATCAGCTCAAGGAGTTCCTTCAGAAAACAGTTTGTGGGGTCCCGTGGTAGCACAGAGTAGGAGGACACATCTCCAAGCTGGCGAAATGCCTCCCTGAAGTAGGCAGTCCTACTCTGTACCACCACAGCCCCCCCTTTATCTGCATTCTTAATGACTAACATAGGGTTATCCTGAAGGGTTTTGATAGCAATTCTTTCTTCCTTAGTAAGATTATCATTTCCCGTATGGGTGAAGGAAAACCCCTGAGCCAACAGTCTGAGATCACGAACTACCAAGTTCTCAAACATACTTAGGAATTGGCCCTTAGCAAAGGTGGGGTAAAACACTGATTTTTCTTTCAAATTGGATCCCCACTCCCCCATTATGTGGGATTGTGTGTCGTCTATGGTATTACCCTGGATGAAAAGATCTTCCATGTCCCTAAGTGCACAGTCATCCCTGAATGATTCACGGATTCCTATGGGGGGAGAGTAGAGAGGGTTAGGTACATTGCAGATAGTTAAATCTGTCCCACACCAGATGTTTGAAAAATAAAGGACCTGCTCTTTCATCTTTGCTGTGCGCTAAACAAGAGAATGAACCTGCATCGCCACAGCATCACACGCGGTACAAGAGACAGTCCTGTTGGCGAACATTTCTCTGACTCTGGCCATAAGATGAACGATCTGAGGGTTGCCATACTCAAAGGTAATCTTAAAACCCCGAAAGAGAGACGGTTGCATGAATACAAATTTATGCAACTGTTCGGGACACTTAGCAGTGGCCTAAACAGAGATCGAAATTTTATGAGTCATTACTGACACTAGTGAACTCTCGTCCCATGAGCGCTAAAGGCCATGTCTGTACATACTGTGCTATATGTATGCACACACAGCTGTCTCTCACACATACTAATACTCCTTGTTTTTCCATCCCTATACACCAATAGGGACCACTTAGTATCCACACACACTTTTAGTTGTGCTACAAACTCTCACATTTCCACACCCACCCACACCATTTATATCCACTCCCACTCCACACACACCTTGTCTTGTGTAAAGCACTGTATATACTGTGGGCTCTCCATTCATTTTTATTCACACTGATACACATACACACTCTTTCTTCACTTGCTTTCACAGTTACCTTTTGACACCTCTAGCCATAAAACACATCCACACCGGGGGAAGGAACAGCACAGATAACATTCCAAGAGACACTGTTTTTAAGTATACCCTTTGCTTCATTCATTGTAACATCGCCGGAAGAAGAGATCAGTGTATCTCGAAAGCTCGCACAAATAAAAGCATTTCGTTAGCCACAGAACGGTATCATGTATTTATTTTTTGATTATTGAAGCTCGGCTAACACGGTACTGATACCTCTACAAGTGTAAGGCGCAGTGTCCACATGAAACTCTCATTTTTTCATAAGCTTGCATAATCATGATTCCTATTATGAGAGCTGAACACTAGGGGTCACAATTGTGTCAAACCTATCTCCATTGCCATTACATGTTTAACATTGCTTGACCAAAAAGCAAATTAATGCATAGGAGTTTGTATGTCTAACATCTAATAACATTTTTAAACATTGTTTTAAATGCTAATCGGGTTAGAGTATTTTTTATTCTATCGTGTGAATTAACGCCAGAATCATGCTACTGCAGTACGAATGTTAAACTCACGAAAAAGAACCCGTTATGGTAGAGCACTCAAAAGACCCTGTGTAAGCAATGATACGTTGGAAATTCTAAAATCAAATCTTTAATGTAGAATAATAATAAAATAAGGTGGTAAATATAGTGGACAAACTGCTAACTAATATTAAAAATAAGTGATAAAAGTGACCAATAGGAGGCTTGACAAAGCGTGCGTTGCGGGCGAAACGATCGGCGGCATTCAGACAGTCAGGTTCTTTTTCTTCAGTTTAACATTATCTATCCATACCGGTTGTAGCACCAGACCATACCAACCATAATATATAATACTTACCTATAAGGCACCAGCTGAGCAGGGGTTTCTTCCCCTTTCCCACATTTTCCCTTGGTAGATTACTGCAGTATGAAACCTAGGAATCCTAAGAGTTTCCCAAATGTATTTTAAATGGTAATCGATCGTGATAGGTCATAATAGCTATCAATGTGTGTGACCATCATCAACTTTGGCCAAATGAGATATTCATTTAAACTTAGATGTTTTAAACTTTTATATTAGCTATGAGTATATGCTCCCTATTTGCAAACACCATAGTTGGTGATGGTATATTATCTACCACCAGCATGGTTGATTGATTAATCAAAACCGAGCCCTACTGTATATAAGCAATGCCTTCAACGTCCTTTGTATGAACCTGACGAAGCATTAAGATATGCGAAACGCGTAGCTCATGCAAGGACGATGAGCTTTTTGACCGCACACGGCTAACGTAGTTTACTTGAGCGCTCTGTACGCAGTTCTGTCGACCGGACGCGTGAGCAGGAGAGCACTGTGTCTGAGTGCAGGAGTCGACAGCGTGTACCGGAGGCGGTTTTTATATGTGAGTTACTTGTTACTCAGATTTTAATCTAATAAATTGTATTTTTAAACTGTACCCGCGGCTGTCATCCTTTACAATTGTATGGGCTAATCGCGAGGTGAGGATGCAAGGTTGTGTTTATACAACACAGAACAAACAGAAGAAATCGGCAGCTAAGAGGAGGAGGAGCCATCACCACACATAAAGAACCCACTTTGTGATCTAGTATCACACATGGCCGTGTGAGTACAATATTCTGTTTTATTACACACCCCCATCACACTGAGAGAACTTCTCTCATTTCAACCACATTGATGTAAAATTGACATTAACCACTGTATCTTTATCTTTTTTTTTCTTGCGCCCCCCTACTCTTTCTTATCGTACCACGAGGATCGCAGGAAGATCCACTTGGGGTTGAGCAGCAACAACAATTTGGACCAGTATTGTATCATTTGGCTTTTTATGTGAACATATTATTATCCTTTGTTCATTAGGCATACTGTAAATAATTATTTAATTTCATTCAATGTTAGAGGAAGCGACCCAGTTTTTTCTATATTATATATTAGGGCGCGACATCATGCACGCTGAGAACAAAAGGCTGTTCCTGAATGAGGCCGTGGAGCGCGCCCGATTTTTCGCGTGTCACAGTCTTTTGCTTTTGTCGCGTGACGGCAGAGTCACATGAGCGGTTCAGCCAATGAGGGCGAACCGCTCACGTGATGTCACTGGCACGCCTCCCGTCGCGTCTCCACGTCCAGATCCTGTGGTCTCATATCGCCTATGCAGCAGGCACGCGAATCATCATGTGCTCCGCGTCGCGCACGTACCTACTATATCCGAGGCCTTAGATGTTGCAGGGCTGTGTGCTTTCACTTTAATTCCAATATATACTTTCTTTTATTAACATTATCTGTGACCGCGTGGTTCCCTGAAGCTTAACCACAGCTTTTCCAGCTCTGGGGATCCCTCATTTACCAGATACTAAGGCTTCTTAAGAAGATGGGACCAGGTACACTAGGTATACATTTATGCTAGGAAGGCAGTGGGCACTCATGAAGTTGGAGAAAAGGTTTCTTTATTGAGTATACATATTCCTCCCACGCGTTTCGCTCCCAGATGGGACCGTTGTCAGGGCTTGACGACAATCCCAGCTGGGACCGAAATGCGGAGAAATATCTATATTCAATAAAGAAACCTTTTCTCCAACTTCATGAGTGCCCGCTGCCTTCCTAGCATTGAATTTATTCAGAAAAAAAGGAAGCTAGCACAGGATCAGACCACTGACAGCATGTGGTTCATCTTTTGTTACAGTACAGTGAGCACTATAAGGAATGTGAGCTCCTAAAAAACAAACTTTTCTAAACAGGTAGGTATAAAACATGATGAGCAGGAAGTAGGGTTCTAAAAGAAGATGAGTCAAAGGGGGGAGGTGTTATAGTTAAGGTCCTTTTTTTTTAAAATATATTCATTTTTTATATTATACTACTTTAATTGTGAGTGTACTTGGAGCGTGCTTACTGTAATTAACCTTACTGACACTTATGTTCTGCTGTCACTGCTGCACTCGTAGTAATCTTCCTGGGAACCTCCACTATATTTGGAAGTGGCAGACAGAGCCAGCGAGATGGGAGTGCGGGGTAAGGTGAACAAAATCATGCCCAGAAAAAGGGAGGGAATGCCAAAAAATTCAAGAGAGAAATGGTCTTAGGCGTGTGCAGCAAACCAGCAATCTTCTAGTAATTTAAATGTTAAAGAGTAGACCGAAGTTTGGAGAGAAAATAAATGATACAGGAGCTAATAATTATATTCTGATTATAATGTCAAGCAGCAGGCTTTTGAAAAGTTTTCTATACCTGTCCATACAGATCAATGAATTCATGTAGAATCTCGAAAGCAGAAAAGGCAGGATATTCAGCGCTCGTGCTGTAGTAATACAATGTGGAAAATCCCTTTGCAGCACGTGCATGGAGCGTCTCCCCAAAGGCTCCTACTTCAAAGGTGATCCCCCCTAAGAGAGGGGGGAGGACACCCTGAAAAACAAGTTGAGAAAAAAATGCACAAAAGCGCACCAGGGATTAATTAATGGTAATTTATTAAAAATACACACAGATACTGAGGGGATCCAACCCCACCTCAGCAATAAATGCTATAAAGCTAAGACACAGTGATCGTGGAAAGTAACCTCTGATACTAACTGAACCTTAAACAGTACAACATACAAAACACAGAGACGGACACTTACACTGAGGCAGGAGGTCCTGACGAAGCACGTGGTGCGAAACGCGTAGAGGTCCCGACAGGTCATCCTGCGCGTGTTTCCTGACAAGCTGAGACGGAGCCTGCAAGAGGCACAAGCGGTGCGTTCCATCTTCACGGTGTCGAGATCCGGATCCCTTTGCAGACACCGTGAACCCGCATTTCTGCCTCAGTGTAAGTGTCCGTCTCCCCTTGCCAGCTGTTCATACTTCTATGGCGGTTTCATTCCAAATCGTTAGTTAGAATTTCATTTTTTACTTATCATATGTATTTTTACTGTGTATTTTTACTGTGTTTTGTATGTTGTACTGTTTAAGGTTCAGTTAGTATCAGAGGTTACTTTCCACGATCACTGTGTCTTAGCTTTATAGCATTTATTGCTGAGGTGGGGTTGGATCCCCTCAGTATCTGTGTGTATTTTTAATAAATTACCATTAATTAATCCCTGGTGCGCTTTTGTGCATTTTTTTCTCATGTAGAATCTCCTCCAAAACATTACAGAATTTGCGTACTAGAAGGATAACGCTGAAATCTTTTCCTCTCTCTGATCACATATTTTTTGGAGCTGCCAAACAGGCACACTGTGTTTTTCAGCATTAACCATTATTTGTAAGATAGTAAACACATTGTATTCCATTAGATATTAACTTATTCCTTTTTCAAATGTCATCCTACCTGCTTTACCCTCGACTTAGGAATGTACAATATGCACTGGTACCACCTTTAGTCCACTCCCTGCCCTCTGCTTTCCTTGTACTCTGTAATATTTGGGTTTACCAGTCTTAGGCTGTGTCCATACTCCTGCCTCTCGTGCTGAGGCGCGCTCACGCTGTGCCTGGCCAGCGCAAGCAGGAGCTTTTGCCTGGCCAGTGAGGCAGTGAGCGCGCTAGCGAGGCAGGCGGGGTGGGAGGCGGGGCATCAATCCCCCGGAGCATCAACTCACCCACCCCGCTGGCAGCCAGTCTCTCCCCCGTCCCCTTGGGACCCTCCTCTCCCCCCACCCCCCCGCAACAACTCACCCCGCGAGCAACAACTCACCCCACTGCCAGGCAGTCTCTCTCCCGTCCACATCTCTCCCCCTGCTCCACTCACCTCTTCCTCATTGGCTGCTTTGGAGTCACGTGAGCGGACTCAGCGCTCAAACTAAAATCCGACTGTCGGGTGAAAGTCAGCACGCTTCCGCACACCTGCGGAAGCGTGCGCGAGCCCCTGATAAAGCCGCTCTCATTGAGGCTGCAGGGGCTCACTGATGTGTCAGCGCGGGTCCGCGCCTAAGCGCTGACCGTGTCCGTGGCCTTAGGGGCATATGCTAGTAGCCTTCATAAAATGTCTTGCTGGGCCTGTTACGTCGCCAGGTTTGTCAGTGTAGTTATCACGGTATTCGGAAAGACTCTGAAGACCGGCGATAGCTTAATGACCAAAACTGGCGAGGAGCAGCGATGAGATATTCACCTCTCTCAAAATGTCTCGCCCGTGGAGCTGCAGCGATATGGGCGGGCCAGGATAGAGAGCTGCACAGAGAGAGCCTCCTCTCCCTGCGCATATCTCGCCAGCGATTGCAGGGTTTTAATAACAATTTTAATACAAGTGTACGTGAGCAGGGGGTCTCCGGAGCAGTCATGTGACGCAAGACATTTAAATGCATAGGAGATACTGGAACCCCATAATGTGGCCTGTATCTCGTGGAGCAGGGGGTCTCGGGACCTGAAATCACTGCGATTCTGCTCTGGAGACCCCCTGCTCACGTACACTAGTAATAATATTGTTATTAAAACAGCTTAATTACCTTAGCGGCTAGCCGCTAAAGCAATGAAGGGGTTAACTGCAATAGCCTTTTTATTGTGGGCAGAAGGGGTGGATGAAGGGGTTAACCAGTCCCGCTACCCCCCGGAAGGCCTAAACACCCACCCTTGGGGCTACTACTCCCTTCAACCAATACTTCTACCCCCAATAAACAAAAATAAACACAACAACCCTACTACCGACCTCCTCTACCCCAACACCCCCCCAACAGATACAGTACAGTAATGGGCAAAATTACTATTATCCAGATATGGATAATAGCTAATTTGCCCATTCAAAATCAAAAATTAGCCAGCCAGCATAAATAAAGTAAATCAAGCTTCTACTTACCCCTGTCATCACAAAGGGTGTCCTCATAACCATACTCCAGGTCCATGTCCTCCATTTTAAGGATGTGACGTACCTCCCTTGGAGATGACATCACATCCTTTAAAAAAAAAAGCGGATCACATGATACAGTGTCCAATCGGACTGGAGCTGTACCATCTTACCCTAAAATGTGATGTCCAGGCCCTATATTAGGCCAGTTCCGTCTCATTTTACCTCAAGAAAACAACGAGGCAACTTTGGTTGCTGGATTTACCATGGGTTTGTTTGGATTACAACTAAAGAAGATAAAAGATTAAAGAAGAAAAGAATGACAAAAGAATATAGAAGAAGGAAGATTTGTGTACCTTATGCTGATCTTCAAGGAGGATGGAGTCGGATTGCAGTGGATGACGTCGCGAGTCGAGAGCTTCCTGAAACGCCGGGATTCGGAGGGTGAAGAATTCTAAAAGTAAGATAAATGTCGTCGTTCAGGTTTTTTTATTGTATTTATTTATTTTTATGTTTTTCATTGCTCATTGACTGCTAATGTATTAATCTGTGCCCCTTCAGGGTACAGATAAATACAGTGACAGGCAATGCATTTTTGGCAAATGCTTGTTTTGAATTGATATTTTTTTTGATTTCTCTTTATTGTTTTCCCTAAATTGTTTGGTGTTTAGATGGCTTGTTTTTAATTGTATTCTAGTATTTTGGTATAACATCATTTTTATTCGTTTGTGGTTTTGGTGTTTAGAATAATTTTATTGATGTGTAGTTGTGGCTTTGTAGTTCTTTTATTGTGTAGTGTTTAGGTGCTTGTGTATTTCTTTAATTGTTGTGTATTGTTGTGCTTGATTGTTTTAATAGGTTGGCCATTGACTGCTACAGTGTCTTATCATGCCCATATTATATGGGTATGATGTACCACTGTGCCAATCAATGGGTAGTGGGTGGGGGTATTTGTGCCTGGATGGCTGGTTAGGCTACCTGGGTGGGTAGCTGGTGAGGGTGAGTTAACCCCTTAATTACTATAGTGGTTATTAACTGCTAAGGTTATTTCTTGTACTCTTTTTTTCTTGTACTCTTGCTGCCAACGGAGGACATGAACCTGGAGTATGGTTATGAGGATGCCCTTTGTGATGGCAGGGGTAAGTAGACGTTTTATTTACTTTATGCTGGCTGGCTAATGCTTGATTTTGAATGGGAAAATTAGCTATTATCCATATCTGGATAATAGTAATTTTGCCTAATACTGTACTGTATGTGTTGTGTGGGGTTGTTGGGGGTAGAGGAGGTGGGTAGTAGGGTTGTGTGGTTTTTGAATGTTTATTGTGGGTAGCGAGGATGGGTGAAGTTGGCACTTGGCCCTTGGTGGGTGTTTATACCTACCAGGTGGGTAGCGGGATGGGTTAACCCCTTCATTACCTTAGCGGTATTAACTGCTACGGTAATGAAGGGGTTAACTTTGCCCACAACCCACCCCCCTGCAAGGCCTAAACACCCACCAAGGGCCAAATACCACCTTTACCCACTCCCGCTACCCATAATAAACATGGCACCAGTAGTTAACCCCTTCATTGCCTTAGCGGTTGGTCGCTACGTTAATGAAGTTGCTTGTAAATGCATTTTTCATGCACGTGACTCATGCCGGGGGGCTCCGGTGCAGGTATTAATGTGTATCAGCTCCGGAGACCCCTGGCATCAATGCCTTGATAAAGGACCACTAAGGTCTGAAACGCGTTGGTGTGCTTTCTAACTGATTTTTTGACCCATTAAATAGCTTCATTTTGGGAACGCATACCCTGTGGTTTATTGGCTGTTTTTTACAGCACTGGAGATAGTGCTCCATTCTTTTCCCTCTCCCTTTCCATCAATGCGATGCAGGAAACGCCGCCGCCTCAGAAGCTTTTCACCAGCTTCACGCCAACTTTTACTGGCGAGAAAAATTTGGGAGAAACTCGCCATTTTAGAGCCTCGATAACCTTATCGAGGCTACAAGAATTGAGCGAGTTTCAAAACCTGCCGATAAGTGGCTTATCGCCGCTCACTTGGCGACGTGTTTTGGATGACAGAAAAAAATGGTGATTCAGCCCACTTATCGAGGCTTTCTGAATCGCTGCAGGCATTTTTGGTCGATAACAGCTAAAAAGCCTTGATAAGTGGGCTATGAAGGCTACTAGCATAGGCCCCTTATGATATGATCCCATTTCCTATTCTGTTTACCTTGCTAAAGACATTTATACAGGAGTGTCTATGTTAATAATAATATGGGTGAAAAAACCTGATTCCTAGCAGGGTGCCACTACACAATCCATGTTCACTTGTTAATTAGGCATTAACTTTCAGCCCCGGGGACCCCCTGCTTCCCGAGGTACAGGCCTCTGTAGGTGGTGCCGGTATCTTCTGCAAATATAAATGTCCGGGTCACGTGACGCTGGAGATGTGCACTTGCAGGAGATACCGGCACCGATACAGAGGCCTGTACCTCGGGGAGTTGGGGGTCCCCGGGACTGAAACTAAAACGGTTCCGCTCCAGAGAACCCCTGCTTCAAAACTGTTATTAAAAATTAAAACACACTATTACCTTAATGGCTAACCACTAAAGTAATGAAGTGGTCATTTTGGTAAATTGTGGTCATTTTGTACCTTTCAAAGTGCCTTGTCAAATTTTGTTTAAAAAATATATAACCAATATTTGTCCCAGCAAATTGCAATTACATGCGTAGATTGTTTACAAAATAATTTTTTGGAAAGATGAATGGGGTTTCCCAGTTAGTAGTTATGTATGTCCCATTGTACGATGGCATACTCTGGAACCACAGACTCTCAATCTAATCTGTAATCCATAATTATAAGGTCGGACAGACTCAATAAAACATACAGTATATGACTTTTTCATTAAATGTGGAATCTATTAAGTAAGTGACATATCAAATATGGAGTATATAATAAGAGTATTTTGGCCCCTATTTATTATGTTGTGATGTGTTTATGTTTGCTATTGTCTGCTTTTTAGTCCATTGTTCAGATATCAAACATATCACAGACGCCACTCTTTTTCAGTTGCCTGAGATTGAAGTCATACAATAAGTGCCTTTCATTTGATTTATTTTTACATAGCTGCAGGGTTGGCCCTCTGCAGAAGTGAATTTGTTTTTGTAGGTTGCAATGCTTTTGCTGGACAAACATGGATAGCATGTGTCTCCTACGTTGCTCCAATTCTATATACATCCATAAATAATTTTCCTGCTGCTGGAATAAAACATATTACAGCAGGTAAGAATCGTATCCATGCCCAAAAGTTTGGAACATACGTTTCTTAGCATCTAGGGTTAGTAGAGTTGCACAATCTCCACTGGTTCAATGCAGTGCACTTGAATGGTGTAGAAAGATACAGGCAGTCCTCGGTTACCCGACACAATGCGTTACTCAAAATGGCGTTGGATATCGAAACGTTGTACAGCAAAACACGTTTTCCCATAGGAACACTGTTTAAATGAAAGGTTCCATTCCTGAAGGCATTTTTAACACTAAAATACACCAAATATTTTACGCAAGCAATAAGATCTGCAGCACACACATAAATTATATAGTGTATATACTGTATTATATATATATATAATATAACATAAATAATATATAGTATAATATAATATTATATAGTATAATATAATATTATATAGTATAATATAATATTATATATATATACGCTCTTACGACGCTTTGCAACATTGTTTATTGACATATATACATAAACAACGTTGCAAAACGTCGTAAGAGCGTTGGATAAGCTTTGTAAAACAAAGCCTTGTAAAACGAGGACTGCCTGTACTTGTTTGAACCTTATGCAAGTTTATGCAACAAGATATGATAGCAAATACATAATACTGATGCTGTGTCACCGGTCACTTGAGTTTGCAGTTCAGTAATTATTCTGGTGAGCCACTCCCACTCGTAATTGTGTGTATATGTATATATGTATGTATATGTTTCATAAATGTGCTGTTGCACGGTAATTGTCACTTTTCTTTTTACCACTGCACGCAACAGGCGTTTACTTGATTTACTTGATTGAATGAATGTAGAGAATCCTGTAGCTGTCAAAAGCTACCTTGATCTCCACTGCACTTAACATTCTTTAGACATTGTCAGCTTCACTGCTATGAGTGTTACATAGTTTAACCCACTGAGTGCCGTAGGGTTGCTGGGGCCAGCATGCCAGTGAAACAATGAATACAATAAATATTCTTCGACTGTTGAGTGGAGGTTGCTGCTTTAAATAAAGGGAAGTGGCAAACTACAGAAGTTATTAAAGCAGCAATTATTCCTACTCAAGTGGTGGTTTTGTTTTTTTACCCCCTGCGTCCTCCTCCAGAGCTGATCTAGTCTTAGTTTAGGGGACGGACGCATGTCCTCCCTCCCACCGGGTGTTTCTGCTCTCTTTTGGGAAATCAAAAAGATCGCTGTTTAAGTTTCAAATCCATTAGCTGGATCCGGGAAAACAAAAAAATATGTGGCAAAATCTTTGCTAATGTAATTTTGATACATTTCAAAAGATTAAAGTATATATTTTATCATATTTTGTGTGTACTTACAACATCTCTACCATATGCATTTACATTAGCTGCCTTACCAACTGCAACGAAATAAGTAGGAGCAGATAGTTCAAACAGTCCAAAAGTGGAAGAGCCTTTCTATAAAATATTTAACTAAGGATCCGTTAATCATGCCGCCCTTGGCGTGCTCCCGGCTTACCTCGGCCCGCAACCGGGTCCTCCGCTTCCTCCGCTTCCTGCAACACATCAGCTGGGCCTTCCACCACCAACCGTCGTACTACGCGCGCATCACACACGCAGGTAAATGCGGAAACTCCAAGCCCCGCCTCCAGGTTGCGCCCGCACGGTGACGGCATCGTCGTGACATGCGCATGGAACCGTGTCCTCTATCGTCATCTGCGATCCTTCCCACATCTGTCTCCTGCACCACTTCAGCCAATCACAGCCTGCACTGAGGACGTGCCTCTACTTTATCTGTCCATTCATTGGTTCCTCTCTCATATATATGCTCAGCTGGCCCACTGGCTAATTGGCTGAGCATAAATCTTTGTTGTTTCGAAGTGTTCACTGCTACGCTTGCCTCCACAGTCTTGTCTTGAAATCTTGGTTCCTAGCTACTCTGTTCCTGACCCGGCTATCTCTTGACTCTGCTCTTCTATACTCCTGACCCCGGCTACCAACAATAATGTGCACCGCTCCAACCCAGACCTCGGCAAACGTACCACGACTATCCTCATCTCTACAATCCTGACCATGGCTAATTGTACCTGCAACGATCCTTACCTCTCCAACCCAGACCTCGACAAGTATCTTGACTATCCTTACTTCTCCAACCCCGACCTCAAGCAATCTACACTCCAGATGCGCCCACACGGCTGTGGGTGGCGTTATATATCTGTCCCCACCTCGGCCTCGCGGTCACGCCTTGTTTGTGGTGAGCACTCCATTACATATATATAGTGTGTGTGTATGTGTATGTGTGTATATATATATATAATCAAAAAATAAATAGATAATACCGTTCTGTGGGTAACGAAATGCTTTTATTTGTGCGAGCTTCCGAGATACACTGATCTCTTCTTCCGGCGATGAAGAGATCAGTGTATCTCGAAAGCTCGCACAAATAAAAGCATTTCGTTAGCCACAGAACGGTATCATCTATTTATTTTTTGATTATTGAAGCTCGGCTAACACGGTACTGATACCTCTATATATATATATATATATATATATATATATATATATATAAAATCTCAAAAGGCGTGTTACTGAGTGTGGCTAAATGTATACAGCAATTAGTATATAGTTAAATACTTTGATAATATTCTCATGAATAAGGGTTATTTAGTTAAATCCATTGGCCAAGGTGTTATAAGCCTGCAAGCCAACGTCAAGGCATAACCAAATTTGCAGGTCTTACCACTAAACTGTGAACATTACATGTTCATGAGTTAATTTTCATATGTTTATTAAAACGTTATTGTTTTCTCACTTTTAGTCCTGTGTGGACATACAGTATATGTATATTATATATGTCAGCTGATGGTTAGCCTTATGATTCTGTTGGGGATATTTATATCTCATGGAGTAATCCCTCACCTACTATTTTGCCATAGTGAGTGCTAGATATAGGAACTTTTTCGGGTTCTTCTGGGACCCATTTTTTTTAATAAGCATCAGTTGTTCCTATAGCACCCTATTATCTATTATTGTTATTAGTATTAGGCTGAGCGGTATGGTCTTTCTTTTGGTTATTACAACCTGTAAGAGCATTGGTCTAGATACTTGTATATCTTCCACTGCAAGTGAATGGTACGCATTGGAAGAGGGTACTCACTGCATTCTTCTCACTTTGGATTTATCATTGTCATGAGAGTGGGGATTTGGCCCGGGATTAAAGGGGTTACACCCCATTTGGCCACCTCCTACTCTCACCTGGGAAGCAAGGGGCTAACTGGACTGGGGTCCAGTAATGTGTTTTTGCCCTGCTTCAGCCACCCAACTGTTTATTCCCCTGTATAAATTTATTGTCTCATCCTGGTGTTTGCACCCACACATACACTAGGGTTGATGCGGGAGGGAAGGGGTTAATGTTAATTTAGTGATTATAGCCCTTTGTTCCCTTTTCCCGCCTTTTCAGGCTCCATTTTGCAGCCTTCCATAGGTCGCCATTGAGACTCCATGCATTCTAATGGCAGAAGTAGTGGTTTTGGACCTGTTTTCCAGCGACGACCAGCAGGTGGCATCCGAGAGGAGGAGCGGCGGTTTCCCATTGTAAGTCAATGGGGCCATTGACTTCAATGGAGATTCCTCGGCGCCGGCCTCAAGGAAAAGGTTGGCAGCCATCCAAACCGCAGACCGCAAAAGTGGATACAATGTCTTTGAAAAGAGTTTAATCACCTCGGTCAAGTTCAATGACAATTGGCGTGGGAATCTTAGGTTCTAGGGCACCTGGGAATAAAATTCTTATTGCCCCTAGCCCCTAGGAACCCCCACACACGACCCCCACTGGGTCCAGGAATGAGAGACCCCCATAAGGGGTCGAGCGGAGAAGGAGGGTCGCGCCATTGACTTTAATGGCGGAGCGGAGGTCCCATTTAATCCAATGGCGGCGTGCACCCATGCATTGTCTATGGCAGCGCCGGCCATTGATTCCAATGGGGAAAAGCCGCGTGGCGTGAAAACGGCTAAGTGTGAAATGATGAAAAATGTAAGTCCATATCTCCGGTTCCGGAATGACCAGAGGGATGGGATTTGGGTGACATGTAGTCAAGGTTCCAGCTTTAATGCATGGCCATTCCCAGCCCTCTCCGAGCAACCAGACGGAGTATGGGCAAATGTAAAGATTTGTGATTTTTTCCCATGGACTTCAATGGCGGCGGTTTCCCCATTGAAAGTCTATGGCGGGGAACTCCATTGACTGCAATGGCGGAGTTGCTCCATTGAAGCCCATGGCGGCGGAGCCCATTGTTTTCAATGGGGATAGAGTGAAAAGCAGATATTCATTTTTAAAGGGACGAATCCTGTATTTTTAAAATGTTTTAAAGTGCATTTATGTATCTCCGGTACTGGAGGTCGCAGAGAGTTGAAATTTGGCCACTATGTAGAGTCACTGTAGGCATTAATAACTGGCAATTTTCGACCCACTGTGCCCACCAGAACGGAACCTATTAATATGTGAAGATATTAAACTGTATATGGTATTTTGGATCTGCTCTGAAAATGCAGACTCCATCTGCTATGCTAATAGGTCAGGAAGGGCAGCCGGATGGTTTAGCATAAGCCCTCTGATCAAAGGTAACCGCCCTGATTGTTTACACTAGGGCCAGGAACAAAGGAAGCTGAGTGGTTTGCAAGTGTCCTAGTTCACACCTGCAGGGGAAGAAGAATCTACTTCAAAGAGATTTTGCTAGCCAGCTTGGCGTCTAGGGTTAAGAGACAGTCTAGAAATTGTATTTAAACCAGGCTCAGCCCTTACTCATTGTCTTCTGTGATTTTCAAGATTGCTGTATGAACTGCCAGTCCAGATTTGACTGTTTCATCATTCCATCTTAAGTAAGTGTCTATATTTTGTTTGTTATTTGTATAACTTGTGTGTTCACCTTTTTCAAAGAATAAACTATATTTTATCATATCTCAGCCGTGTTCAGTTCAACTCAGGTATTTTTGGTGTAAATTATATCTTGTCATAAGTTACCGTGACAATCATGATAAAGGAAATAAGAATAGTTGCGCCATCCGTATTAAGGTAAATGGTAAAATTCAGTCCCACACAAAATGGAATCCTGCTGCCAGAGTTTCTTAGAGGTGATTCACCAACCTCTATAGGTAACAGTCATAAAAGAAAAGGGATCCTCCGGCGCGTTATTCCACTTGTGGCTCCGGGACACATGAAATAATAAGCCGAAAGAAGGAACCTGTTACACCAATGCTCGCCACAACCCGGGACCGGACCGCGGGGCTGAGGTGGGGTTATATAACCACCGACCTTAGTCCGCGCAGACCGATCCGGAGTGCGCAGTTCGTAGTCGTACATCGCAGGGTCAGGATTGGAGAAGGCAGCATGGTCGTTATTGAAGCCAAAGTCGGGGTAGGAGAAGACAGGACAATTGATGGCTGAAGCAGGGTCAGGATAGAAGACATCCGGGTGGTCGTAGTCATAGCAAGGAATCGGCAACAGGCAGACAGGAGTTCCCCACTTCAGCTTAGGAGCATGAGCGCGGGAGTGGCCTCTACGCGAGGAGCGGGCACGGCCCATGACGCCGGTCTCAGCAGAGGGAGACAGCAGGCTGGCCGAACTACACCGCGGGCAGCGTCGGGGAAACCAACGCTTCAGCACAGAAGTCCAAGGCGGGTCACTGCATGGAGATTAGCAGCAGACCACTGCTAGGACAGAATGCAGCAGGTACCAGTGCTGGCTAAACACGCTTCAGCACAGGAGACAGGAACAGGCCTCAGGATACTCAGGAACTAGGAAGGTTAGAACACTAGGAGAGAGGCCTGGATGGTTTGTGGCAGAGACAGTAACGTCCAAGGTAGGAGTTATGCTCGGCACTGGTTCAGTGCCAACGCCCAGGATATAAAGGGCGGAGATCCAATCACAGGAGGAGGGTGTGTGAGTATTCCTCCAATGATGGAGCACAGGGCAGAAGCTGCAATGAGAGACAGAACATGTGCCATTGATTGCCAGAGGAAGCTTTTGCAACTGCAGAAGTCTGCAAAAGCTATAATCAAAGCCAGGAGTGGATTCCTTACAGAACCACAATCAGGGGTGGTTAAGGCAGTAAATAATATAAGGTTAGTTTTAGTAAGAAATACATTTACATTAATCAATAATTCTCCAGTAGGGATAAGGGAGACTTCCTGATGGTACCTCAAATTGGGGAAAAGAAGGGAAATATAGTGTAACACTGTTTTATTAACAAATAAGTAAAAAAGAGATTGTAAACTCACATGCAGCCAACAAAATATGTCAATGAGAAGGAGTGCATCCAGACTCCACGAGCCGTCCTCCAGAATCCCTGTCTGTCGGTGTGGGTTCCGCTCCAGCAGTCGAGATGGTTCTCTGCAGAGATTTATCAGCAGCGGGGGGTCTTCTGGTACTTGTGCACAGACCAGGTTTCTCCCTCTTGCTGTCCTCCCTGCCGCAGCTCCCGCTTACACCTCTCGCGCATGCGCATTAGTCGCAGTGCTGTCTCCAAGCCGGATGAAGCTCCAACTTCTCAGTATGGTGGCCTATGATGCCCAAAGTTTGTCAGACGCGTTTCGCCAATAGCTTTCTCAGTGACAAATTGTCATATATATTTATATATATAAATTTATATATATATATATATATATACAGTATATATATATATATATATATATATATATATATATATATATATATATATATATATATATACAGTATATATATATATATATATATATATATATATATATATATATATATATATATATATATATATATCTGTTGGTATACATATATTTCTATCATCATTTATTTATGATCATACAATTTTTATTAGAATTAGATTAACAATCATTTGGCGCTATCAGTTCCTTCTTTGTGTATATAATATATGTGTATATTGGGAGAAAAGGTCTATATAAATAAAGTGTTATAAATATATTTATTATTATTGTAGCACCCTTTCTCCCCCCCCCCTCAACCCCACTTACGGAAGATTTGTATGTACCTTGTGTTTGTGGTGCTCTAACCTGTAGGTATACAGAAGGCTGAGTCTCCGCTGTTGGTGTTTTGGGAGAACAGGTTTTCAGCATTCCTCTTTCTGTGTGCAGTGCCTCCATCGTGTAGGGACCCTATTAGAAACAGGGGTAACCCCCACAGGCAATTCTCCTCATATAGAACACACGTCAGTGATGGTACAACTTTGGCTCTTTATTCAGAAAACATACATCTCTTCTCCCATGCAACAGAGAGGTACAATCATAGGCAGTTCTCCTTCCTATCTCTCGCAGCTTGCGTGTATCTTTCTGGATCAGAGCCTCGCTCGCAGGACCCATCCCTGGAATCAGCCCAAGGAGCTTGTGGGCCCAAGAACCTATCCTTAGCTCCCTTACCCCCTGATGGGGTAAGGGTAATTAACCCACTGTCACGGTGACTTATGACAGGCTGCCATTTACACCAAAATAACTGGGTTGAACTGGGACGAGACTTAGATATGATAAAATATAATTTATTCCTTGATAAAGGTGAACACACAAGATATACAAATAACAGGCAAAATATGGACACTTACTTAAAGGTTAGGACAAGAAAGCCATCAGGATACAGGATGGGCCATTTCTTCCATAATTCAGTTGACATCACAGCAATACATGCGGATCATGAAGACACATGAAGGACCCCATGAAGACATGAAGACAATTGAGTAAGGGCTGACTCTGTCTTATATACCATTTTAACCCTTCTCTTACACTCAAGGCGCCGAGCTGTCTAGCAAAAATCCCTTTGAAGCTTTTTGAAGCAGATTTTTGACTTCCATTGTTAGTGTGAAGTATCACACTTAAAAACCACTCAGTTCCTTGGTTCCTGGGCCCAGCATAAACAATAGGGCAGTTACATTTTTGATCAACGGGCTATGTTAATTCTTGCAGGATGCTCTCCCTGCCTTATTAGCATAGCAGGTGGTGGTCTGCATTTTCAGAGCAGAACCAAAATTCCATATACACTGTAAATAACTTCATAACATATTAATACATTCCGTCACGCATGACGCTCCCAATGAGACTAAATATTACTGTGTAATACTAAAATTAAGAGAGATATTAATATCTGGCTCTTAGTACTGGCTAAACTTCAGGTGTCTGTAACCGTTAGTTGCGGATCAGTCCCACGAATACACATATGTAGCTTTTAGCATGTTCAGCCGAGGACATCTCATAATATTCTTATATTTAATAAGGTCACTCATTCTGATATCTCCTTGCGTAACCGCTCCCCTGGCCCCCATCAATACATCCTTTGAAGCAGGCTATGTGTAGTGGACATTTACATTACCGGTGCTATATTTCACACCCAATGCCCCAGACCTCCTGTCCTAGCTGTCTCCCAGCAATATACCCTTGGCCTGCAAATTTGGTATTAACATACTGGGCACTAAAAACCTCCTCTAATTTTCACACCCAACTTCAATCAAACCTTTTGAAGCCCAGATATTTCTAAAAAGACACACCACATTTGTATTTTCCTAAACTGTAGCTCATTAACCCCTTAAGCCCCAGTGTGTGTGTGGTGCAGACACTGTCACAGAAACAATACATTTATACAGGGGAATAACCATTTGGATATTGAAGCAAGGCAAAACACATTACTGGACCTCAGTCCAGTTAACCCCTTGCTTCCCAGGTGAAAGTAGAGGGTGGCCAAATGGGGTGTAACCCCTTTAATCCCGGACCAAATCCTCTCTATCATCACACCCACTCCTTACGAAGAGGCTATCTGGAACTCCACATAGAACACTCTAAATGTAGCAGGATCCATGTTATATACCCCAGGGGAGGGTCCCACTCCTTAGGCCTGGTAAGAGGGCAGCAGCACTCCAGGAAACCCACCCCAGGGGTCACATGCTCCAACGGTCCCAGCTAGCACCTGTAGGCCGCAACAAATTATCAACCTCATGGTGAGCACACAGGATAACTCGTGTTATGAGGAACTTAACCCCAACACTGCCTGCTCCTTACCAGGACCTATAGTGTTGGGGCCAGAGAAATAAGTAGCCAGGGGCACTAGGCTACATTATTATTATGTGAGATATCAAAGTCGTTGAACTGCACCCAGGCCCTGTTACCCTTCTTTCTGCTACCGGACCCATTTTTTACTCTGACCAGTCTGGGGAGCAATTGCCCGCCCCTTAATGCTGGATATGTCGGATTGGTAACATTTTTCCTGCCTTATAATAATAATAATAAGTTGGTGGGTACGTCTGAGCAGAAGAAAGGTAAAGAGTGCCGAAAACTTTTGTAGTGTGGATTCAGGCATTTTTCATTCTGATTAATGTGATTGTGGATTAGCCCAGGAGTGTATGTCTTTCTTTAGCAAATAAAAATATCACTTGTGAGCACATTCACATAAAAGGTCTGAAACCCTGCTATTCCCATGCAGCCAGGGATTCTGAGAAATGGCATGGACATGAGCACACCGTGTCCCCTTTAACATCGACCCCTATTAGCACATGCCTGCCGTTTTACACAGCTTTTCAGCATTGCCTGGGTTAAAGAAGTTCATAGCCAGTAAACCTACTCACAGACAGCTATCTTTATTTAAATATTTCAGCACTATTTGGACTGCTTCTAAAATGTATGTATGCCTTTTGTGCGAGTGAGGGGACAAGTTTTCCCTTCAGTGTTGAGCTTTTCATAAAAAGTGTATGGACGTGTGGCTGCAACATCCGACCCAAAAGTGACCAGCATGGTGCAAACTGTTTAAAAAAAAAATATATATATATATATATATATATATATATACTTGTAGAGGTATCAGTACCGTGTTAGCCGAGCTTCAATAATCAAAAAATAAATAGATGATACCGTTCTGTGGCTAACGAAATGCTTTTATTTGTGCGAGCTTTCGAGATACACTGATCTCTTCTTCCGGCGATGTTACAATGAATGAAGCAAAAGGTATACTTAAAAACAGTGTCTCTTGGAATGTTATCTGTGCTGTTCCTTCCCCCGGTGTGGATGTGTTTTATGGCTAGAGGTGTCAAAAGGTTACTGTGAAAGCAAGTGAAGAAAGAGTGTGTATGTGTATCAGTGTGAATAAAAATGAATGGAGAGCCCACAGTATATACAGTGCTTTACACAAGGTGTGTGTGGAGTGGGAGTGGATATAAATGGTGTGGGTGGGTGTGGAAATGTGAGAGTTTGTAGCACAACTAAGAGTGTGTGTGGATACTAAGTGGTCCCTATTGGTGTATAGGGATGGAAAAACAAGGAGTATTAGTATGTGTGAGAGACAGCTGTGTGTGCATACATATAGCACAGTATGTACAGACATGGCCTTTAGCGCTCATGGGAAGAGAGTTCACTACTGTCAGTAATGACTCATAAAATTTCGATCTCTGTTTAGGCCACTGCTAAGTGTCCCGAACAGTTGCATAAATTTGTATTCATGCAACCGTCTCTCTTTCGGGGTTTTAAGATTACCTTTGAGTATGGCAACCCTCAGATCGTTCATCTTATGGCCAGAGTCTGAGAAATGTTCGCCAACAGGACTGTCTCTTGTACCGCGCGTGATGCTGTGGCGATGCAGGTTCATTCTCTTGTTTAGCCCCTGCCCTGTCTCACCTATGTAGTAGCAGCCCCCTGGGCATTTCATGCACATGATGAGGTACACGACATTGCTGGAAGAACAGGTGAACCTTCCTCTGATTTTGTATTCCCGATTCCTGTGTGGTATTTGTATTGTGTCCGCTGTGTAGAGCATTACGCAGGTTTTGCATCTTGGGTCCTGGCATGGTTTTGTCCCGCATTCAGTTGTACTGCTGAATACTTTACTCCTCACCATAATATTCTTGAGATTATGGGGTTGTCTGTATGATAATAAGGGTGCTTCAGGGAAGACCTGTTGCAGTCTTGTATCTTCCTGGAGGATGGGTTGTAGTTTCCTGGCGATCTTGCTTAGGGCTCCTAGGTGTGGGTTATATGTGACCACCAAATATATATTATATATATATAATAATGGGGGAAGATCCGCATGTAAGGAATTTGGTGGTAAGTGACCTGATGCCGTTAAGCGTGGTAACAATGGTGGACTGGCTACATAATCTAAATATGGTATGTGCTGATCTCCTTTGGCTGGTGTTTTATGGATGTTTTTGTATTCTATTCAAACATGTGGGATGGAGCACAATCTTAAATCTTTGGAATGGGGATAGAGATTGGTAGAGAAGTTGCACTGGGTTGTATGGTTGCACTGACCTCTAAGCCATCCATTTTGACCTTCCACACAATTAATATTTTATTTATTTATTTATAAAATGTTTTACCAGGAAGTAATACATTGAGAGTTACCTGTCGTTTTCAAGTATGTCCTGGGCATAGAGTTATGATGGCAAATAATACATGGTACAAGTACATAGTTACATAAGTGAACAGGGTGTGCATTATATACAAGACATTGCATGCACAATTAAAGAAAATATATATTACTAGCTGAGAGACCCGGCGTTGCCCGGGATGTAATGTTCCCGCTCCTCTCACTCTCTTCCCCCCTCTCTCTGTTTGTCCCCCATTCACATCAATCCAGTCTCCCCCCTCCCTCCTTTACAGCTTCATGCAGTGTGTGTGCGCGCGCGCGTCAGTGAGTCTGACGCAGAAACACAAACACACACAGACTGAGTGACTGACGCACACACAGTCAGTGTGTGCGTGTGTGTGTGCCTCAGTCAGTGTGTGTGTGCGCGTGCGTCAGTCAGTGTGTGTGTGCGTGCGTGCGTCAGTCAGTGTGTGTGGGGGTGTGTGCACGCGCGTCAGTCGGTGTGTGTGTGTCAGTCGGTGTGTGTGTGTGTGCGCAGTCAGTGTGTGTGTGTCAGTCAGTGTGTGTGTCAGTCAGTTAGTGTGTGTGCGCGCGTCAGTCAGTGTGTTTGTCAGTCAGTCAGTGTGTGTGTCAGTCTGTCAGTGTGTGTGTCAGTCAGTCAGTGTGTGTGTGTGAGTCAGTGTGTGTGTGTGAGTCAGTGTGTGTGAGTCAGTGTGTGTGTGTGTGAGTCAGTGTGTGTGTGTGTGTGTGTGTGTGTGTGTGTGTGTGTCAGTCAGTGTGTGTGTGTGTGTGTGTGTGTGTGTGTGTCAGTCAGTGTGTGTGTGTGTGTGTGTGTGTGTGTCAGTGTGTGTGTGTGTGTGTCAGTGTGTCAGTGTGTGTGTGTGTGTGTCAGTCAGTGTGTGTGTGTGTGTGTCAGTCAGTGTGTGTGTGTGTGTGTGTGTGTGTGTGTGTGTGTCAGTCCGCGTGTGTGTGTGTGTGTGTCAGTCAGTGTGTGTGTGTGTGTCAGTCAGTGTGTGTGTCAGTCAGTGTGTGTGTCAGTCAGTGTGTGTGTCAGTCAGTGTGTGTGTGTGTGTGCACGTCAGTCAGTGTGCGTGTGTCAGTCAGTGTGTGTGTGTGAGTGTGCGCGTCAGTTAGTGTGCGTGTGTGTGTGTGCGTCAGTCAGTGTGCGTGCGTGTGTCAGTAAGTGTGTGTGCGTGCGTCAGGGTGTGTGCATGTGGCTGTCAGAGGTTGTGTGCGTGTGGCTGCCAGGGGTTGTGTGCGTGCGTCAGTACATGTGTCAGTCAGTGTGTGTGTGTGTATACTCGGCGTTGGCCGGAGGCGGGGCGTGAAAGGCAGGGGGAGTGAGCGCCGGGGAGGGGAGTGTGATGGGGAGGAGGAGAGGTGTGTGTGTATACCCGCGTTGGCCGGAGGCAGGGTGGGGGGGCGTCAAAGGCAGGGGGGCGACAAAGGCAGGGGGGGGTGTCAAAGGCAGGGGGGGGGCCGTCAAAGGCAGGGTCGTCAAAAGCAGGGGGAGAAGCAGGGGGAGGGTCGTCAAAGGCAGGGGGGGCGTCAAAGGCAGGGGGTGGGGCGTCAAAGGCAGGGGGGGGGCGTCAAAGGCAGGGGGGGGCGTCAAAGGCATGGATTCCTCCCCCTGCATTTCCTCACCTGGCAGCATGCCGCGCTCCTTGGGCTGCCACTGGTTCTCTCCCCCCTCGTGGCCTCCGCCGACTCCCGGTGGCACAAAGGAGGTATTAACTCCCTGCCGCCCTCCTCCTGCTCCTCGGGGATGTTGAGCCGTAGAGAGCGTGCTCTGGGAGGTGGGGGGGAAAGAAGTGGGGGGGGAAGTGGGGGGTGGGAAGTGGGGGGGGAAATGGGGGAGCGACACACACGCGACACCTACCTGTACTTCCGGGCGCCGCCATCTTCTCACTCGGCGCCGCGAGGGAGTAAGGGGGTCCTTCTGGGCGCCGCCATCTTAGGCGCTGTGAGGCAGCCTGTCTGTTCCCCTGCCGGGGAGGGAGGTGAGTTGGAGCGCCGGCGGGGAGGGAGAGAGGTGAGTTGGAGCGCTGAGGGGGAGAGGTGAGTTGGAGAGAGACCCGGCGTTGCCCGTGAGTTAAATTTCCCGCTCCCTTCTCTCTCCCTCTTTCTCCGTTCTCCCCAGAGGGGAGGGACGAACAGTGGACAGGAGGGGGGGATGAACAGTGGACAGGAGGGGGGGGACGAACAGTGGGTAGGAGGGGGGGCGACGAACAATGGACAGGAGGTAGGGGACGAACAATGGACAGGAGGGGGGGACGAACAGTGGACAGGGGGGGGACAGTAGACAGGAGGGGGGGGACAGTAGACAGGAGGGGGGGATGGACAGTAGACAGGAGGGGGGGGACGGACAGTGGACAGGAGGGGGGGATGGACAGTGGACAGGAGGGGGGGGACGGACAGTGGACAGGAGGGGGGGGACGGACAGTGGACAGGAGGGGGGGGACGGACAGTGGACAGGAGGGGGGGGGACAGGTGGACAGGAGGGGGGGGGCGGACAGTGGACAAGAGGGGTGGGACAGTGGACAGGAGGGGTGGGACAGTGGACAGGAGGGGGGGCAGTGGACAGGAGGGGGGGGCAGTGGACAGTGGACAGGAGGGGGGACAGTGGACAGGAGGGGGGACAGTGGACAGGAGGGGGGACAGTGGACAGGAGGGGGGGGCAGTGGACAGGAGGGGGGGGCAGTGGACAGGAGGGGGGGGCAGTGGACAGGAGGGGGGGGCAGTGGACAGGAGAGGGGGGCAGTGGACAGGAGAGGGGGGGCAGTGGACAGGAGAGGGGGGGCAGTGGACAGGAGAGGGGGCAGTGGACAGGAGAGGGGGGGCAGTGGACAGGAGAGGGGGCAGTGGACAGGAGGGGGGGCTGTGTACAGAAGGGGGGGCTGTGTACAGGAGGGGGGGCTGTGTACAGGAGGGGGGGCAGTGGACAGGAGGGGGGGCAGTGTCGCACACACTCAGTCACACAAAGTCACACACACAGTCACAGTCACACACACACACACACACACACAGTCACAGACACACACACACATGTCTCAGTCCCGTGATGCGCCCTTTCTCAGTTCCGTGCGGCGCCGCAAGTGGGGGGGAAGTGGGGGAGCGACACACGCGACACCTACCTGTACTTCCGGCCGCCGCCATCTTCTCACTCGACGCCGCGAGGGAGGAAGGGGGTCCGCCATCTTACGCGCCGCGTGGCAGCCTGCCTGTTCCCCCGCCGGGGAGGGAATGGAGCGGGAGGGAGTGGTGTGTAGCGGGAGGGAGGTGAGTGGAGCGGGAGGGAGGGAGTGGAGCGGGAGGGAGGTGAGTGCGGGAGTGGAGCGGGATGTGAGTGCGGGAGTGGAGCGGGAGGGAGTGGTGTGTAGCGGGAGGGAGTGGTGTGTAGCGGGAGGGAGTGGTGTGTAGCGGGAGGGAGGTGAGTGGAGCGGGAGGTGAGTGTGGGAGTGGAGCGGGAGGGAGTGGTGTGTAGCGGGAGGGAGTGGTGTGGAGCAGGAGGGAGGTGAGTGCGGGAGTGGAGCGGGAGGGAGGTGAGTGCGGGAGGGAGGTGAGTGCGGGAGTGGAGCGGGAGGGAGGTGAGTGCGGGAGTGGAGCGGGAGGGAGTGGAGCGGCTTCCGGGCGAGTCTTAGGTGGGTGCGTGTCCCCCCGCCGGGGAGGGAGTAGAGCGGGAGGGAGGTGAGCACCGGGGAGGGGGGGAAGTGAGTGTGATGGGGGGGAGAGGACAGAGGTGTGTGTGTGTTTTTTGTTTTTTTTTTGGACCTTTGGCCCGTCACTCCGCCTCAGGCCAATGAGAGGTGTGGGGGGCGGGCCAAGGGGGTGGTGTGAGTGTGTGAGCCCAATGAGAGGTGTGCGGGGGCGGGCGGGCCAAGGGACCAATGAGATTGCCGCTAGGGACGCAGACATACAGTGCTTTCAGAAATATATAGTAGATAGGCGTATGTAACAGTTACAGACCAGATTAAAATGTGAGACAGCTTTCGTTTTGAAAGAACTTAAACTGGATGTGAGAGTCTCCGGTAGGTTGTTCCAGTTTTGCGGTGCACGGTAAGAGAAGGAGGAGCGGCCAGGTACTTTGTTGAGCCTTGAGACGATGAACAGTCTTTTGGAGTCAGATCTCAGATGACAAGTGCTGCATGTGGTAGGGGTGAGGAGCTTGTTCAGATAGATGGGAATCTTGCCCAGAAAGTATTTGAAGGCAAGACAGGAAAGGTGAACTTTGCGCCTAGACTCGAGTGATGACCAATCTACAGTAGTTCTTTGAGCATTTCGCAGTGATGTGTGTTGTACTTGCATTGGAGAACAAAACGGCATATTTAATTGTAGAGGGTGTCAAGTTTGCTAAGGTGGGTTTGGGGTGCCAAGCCGTATACTATGTCCCCATAGTCGATAATTGGCATCAGAATCTGCTGTGTGATGCGCTTTCTGACCAGGAGACTTAGGGTCTACTGAAAGAAACTTCAGATTTAAAAAATAAAAACATCCCTTGAAAGGGAAAAGTTAGACCTTTTACAATGAATATAAACAAAATATGCAAAAGAAATATGATCAGCATGGACTTCTGCCTTAATTTCCATTGGTATCTCTTAATGGGTAGTGCAGTCTCATCTATTGCTACTATCATTTTGCTGTAAATTGCTGCTTACACTCGTAAAGGACACTTTTATTTGATTTATTTTTGATATCTGTCCTTGCTGACATCAAGGCACTACCGACCATTTCTTTATTTATTTATAAAATATTTTACCAGGAAGTAATACATTGAGAGTTACCTCTCGTTTTCAAGTATGTCCTGGGCACAGAGTTAAAACAAATAATACATGGTTACAAATACAGTTACATAAATGAACAGGGTATACATTATATACAAGACAGCATGCACAGTTAAAGAAAATATATATTATGGGCGTATGAAACAGTTACAGACCAGATAAAAATGTGAGACAGCCTTAGATTTGAAAGAACTTAAACTGGTGGTGGATGGGAGAGTCTCCGGTAGATTGTTCCAGTTTTGGGGTGCACGGTAAGAGAAGGAGGAATGGCCGGATACTTTGTTGAGTCTTGGGACCATGAACAGTTTTTTGGAGTCAGATCTCAGATGATAAGTGTTGCATGTGGTAGTGGTGAGGAGCTTGTTCAGATAGATGGGAATCTTGCCCAGAAAGTATTTGAAGGCAAGACAGGAAAGGTGAACTTTGCGCCTAGACTCGAGTGATGACCAATCTAGTTCTTTGAGCATTTCGCAGTGATGTGTGTTGTAGTTGTATTGGAGAACAAATTGACAAATTGAATTGTAGAGGGTGTCAAGTTTGCTAAGGTGGGTTTGAGGTGCCGAGCCATATACTATGTCTCTATAATCAATAATTGGCATTAGCATCTGCTGTGCGATACGCTTTCTGACCAGGGGACATAGGGAGATTTGTTCCTGTAAAGTATCCCTAGTTTGGCATAGGTCTTGGTTGTTGGGTATCAATGTGCATCCCGAATGTTAAGTGGGAGTCAAACCATATGCCCAGGTATTTAAAACTAGGGTGGTGTTAGCGTTGGTTCTAATCTGGAGCTCAGTCGCTGGAAGCTTTAAAAATTTAGTCTTGGTTCCAAATATCATTGTTACAGTCTTGTCAGTGTTTAAAAACAGTTTGTTTTGTGAAATCCAGTTTTCGAGTCTCAAAAAGTCAGACTGAAGTATGTGTTGAAGGTCAGAGAGGCTATGGCTGTGTGCATATAGGATTGTGTTATCTGCATACATGTGTATTGAGGCTTCCTTACAAGCTGTGGAATGATCATTGATGAACACTGAGAAGAGTAGGGGCCCCAGAACAGAGCCTTGCGGGACACCACAGGGGGTCCAGGGGGTTGAAGTTACAGCCTGAGATGGACACATGTTGGGATCTACCTGATAGGTAGGACTGAAACCAGTTTAAAGCGTGATTCCCTATTCCAAAGCTCTGGAGTTTGTTAAGCAGGATAGCATGATCAACAATATCAAAAGCCTTTGCAAAATCTAGGAATATTGAACCAGTGAGTTGTCCCCGTTCCATTCCACACTGGATTTCATTGCAAACTTTTAGCAGGGTAGATACGGTGGAGTGTTTGGGGCGAAATCCAGATTGGAATTGGCTAAGGAAATTTGTCTTGGTATAGTAATCGCTTAATTGGGAGTGGACACATTTTTCCATGACTTTGGATAGAATTGGGAGAAGTGAGATTGGCCTGTAATTTGAAACAGTGTTTTTGTCCCCACTTTTGAAGATTGGGACAACTCTGGCAGTTTTCCAGGTCTTAAGGATATGGCCCGCAGACAGGATAGAGTTGACTATGGAAGCAATTAGTTTGGCAATGGCTGGGGCACCAAGTCGTAGGAACCTAGATTGAAGTAAGTCAGTTCCACATTGGCTGCTTAGTTTTAATTTGAGGAGCGCTTGCGTAATCTCCTCTTCGGATACTGGGCCAAATTGAAAATTGTGGTCAGTGTTGGGAGGGGGTGGGGCTATGTGGGTACTCCCAGGATGAGATTCAGGCTTGTGGTTTGTGCTGCGTGTCGCTAATAAGTTAGTGGCACACCCAACAAAGTAATCATTGAATGCATTTGCAATGTCAGTGGGGCTTGTCAGAGAAATATCCCCCTTAGTGATATTACTTGGTTGTTGATGGTTAGAAGGCTGGAATATATTGTTGATAACCTTCCAGAAGTTAGCTGGGTTTGATGTATTCTGGTGGAGGTGTGAAGGATATAATATGTCTACTGAAGGAACCACTCGACCTCCATTTTGTATCCCCTCTGTTGTGTTTCTTATGTACTAAACACTGTTTTCTATTTTTTGGGTGACTGGGAAATTCCATTTGTGCGGGTTTCTACTGACCCTCGCCCACGTCTTGGGGGAGCTAGCGATTTCCCGTGGATCGGCCGAATTCGGAGGAGGCGAAACCTGGGAGAGTGGAGAGGACACGTCATTTCTGTGAAACTTGAATCAGCCAACAATAACACCACCCCAGCCGCACCTTTTGTATACTAACCCTGTACTAATTGAATAAGTTTTAGCACATAATGGATATGTCTGTAAATGATTGTCTAAGTGCTAGCCTTTGTTGTTATAAAAGAGAATAATACAGAGACTCACGACGGCAGTCCTGACTACTAGTCTGAGGAAACTGATATGTGACTCTGTGTCATTATTGGGATCCGGGGTGCGCACCCAGACTATACTAATTCGGAGCCCACATCTGAGCAGTAGAAACCCTCGGTTGAGAAGGGAACCTCATCAGAGGTTGTCAGAGTAATATTGTGCTTTTGCGTGCCTTGTTTGCCTTGTGCACATGTTCCTCATGCATCTGTAGTGATTGTGATCCTTGGTAGTGCCAGTTACTTTGTGGCTTTTCCACAAGGTATCCCTGAACTGGTAGAGTGCTATAAGGTCAGTTGTAACCCACGGAAGGTGCGCCCCCAATACCCTTGATTTGCATAGTGGAGCATGGGTATCACAGAGTTTTAAGAACTCGGATTGAAAATAGTCGAGTGCAGAATCAGGGTCGGGAATTAAACAGAGTATGTGCCAAGGGCAGTTGGTAAGGTCAGCCAGAAACTGTGGTGGATTAAAGTTTCTAAATGTTATAGTGAGGAGAACTTTGGGGCTTGAATGGGGCGGTTTAATTTTCTGTACACAGTACACTATTGCATGGTCACTGAAAATGTCAGGAAGGATGCCAGAGGATTGGATTCTGTTGGGGTTTGAGGAGAGAATCCAGTCTAACAAGGAGTGGTTGTGCAATTTCAGGTTTGTCCATGTGGGTTGTGGACCATGGCTCCGTGTAACACCGTGGTTAGAACGTCAGCGTAGCAAACTGCTTATGATCCAGCCTTTTCACAAGTGAGACTAGGCTGATGGTTCTACAGCAGCTCCCTGACACGTCATTGTGCCGTAATGGGGATGACTTGTTTATACGTATATATCTCTTGTGTTCCTATATTATATCATCATCAAAACTAATTTTCCACAGTAAATATGCAAGCTATTTTTTTTCTTCAAAATCGTTATTGTTGTGTACCAGTAAATGTACATTCTGTACTTCATATGACGTGTTTAGTTTTTTTTTTGTACTGGTGTAATTAATTTTTTAAACACACACACACACACACACACACACACACACACACACACACACACACACACACACACACACACACACACACACACACACACACACACACACACACACACACACACACCTCAACAAACTAGGGAAAAACTCACTCACCCCACCCCAAAAGTAACTCGCCCCCCAAAAAAATCTCCCTCACTGTGTCCGGCAGCGTGGTGCAGCGATCTAGCTCTTCCCCTGAAATTGTACTCCTTCCCCTGCAGGTCCTGAAAAAATGGCAGCGCGTTGTCAAATAATGCCATGTTGCGATGGCAATGGGACGATGTCACGGCGCCGCGTGACGTCACGTAAAGTCCCGTTGCCGTGGAAACGCGGCATCATTTGACGCTGAGCCGCCATTTTTTCAGGACCTGCAGGGGAAAGAGTACAATTTGCAGGGGAAGACGGAGATCACTGCCAGACCTCGCTGCAGTTAAGCACTCGAGAAGTGGCCAAAATGTACTCGCCCGGGGAACCACTCCTAGACAAAGCGCCCTTGTGGCGGGAAAAGTGTAGAGGGAGGACATGGTATAACCTGTTCGCATTTGTGCAATCTGTCTGTACAGAGTTGCGAGTGTGGAGCCAGGGCTCTGGTGCACCTTCCTTTCCCTCTCTCAGGGAGTGGGATCAACTGCCCTATATTCCACCAGGGTTATGGGAGTCAGGGATAGACCTTTGGGAACCATCTCGAACAGTGGCTCTGGCAACATCGCCGGCACCGGGCACACTGGACCCCTAGAGTGTTAGATAGGGCACACGGGAACCTCTGCGTCTTCGGTGATTGCGCAGGCCGTACTGATCAGTGTGCCGGCCCGGTCTTCTTCTTTGATGGAGAGGGCTGGTATTAGGCCGGCCGCATATAATAGGCCCCGCACTGCTGACGTGGACGTGGGGATGGCTACCCTGCCAGGTAAATTGCACTGCGGGCAAAGACACTGAACGAAGTACCGGCCGTCCACTTCCACTACCATGAAACCTTCTTGTAGTTGGTACATGGAGATCTTAAATGCAGCCATGGTTAATTAAGTTTTTTACATCACTCTTGGTAGCAGCAAGTCAGTAAAAGCTCTGCTCTTAGTGATAGCTCCGAGCAACTGGAGGTTGAGCAGCACACCTCCGGCTCCTCCCTCAGTGTAGATGGTGGTTGCCGATTGGTGTTCACAGTGTTCCCTCCCTCTGGTGGAGTTTAGAGTAGGGACACACAGTAGCAGGGCGTGGCTTTGGTTCAGCGCTGACCCAATCACAGTGGGTGGGCGCAGCTCCTGCTTACGCGCCGAGCTCTTGCAACTCTCTTGCAGAAAAAGGGCTTGCAAACTTTTGCAGACAACCGCATGCGGTTCCAATTTTCGGCGGGAACCGCCATTTTGTACAGCAATGTCCATGCCGTGCATTTCCTTGGACAGAAACCACCATTTGGAGTGAAATAAAATGCATTACAGAGGTAAACATATAGGTAGGTTTACTCAGGAACTGAGTAGTGGGGTGGGTGGGCAGCCGTCTCCCCAGTGTAACCTCAGCAAAGGGCCCCCACCTCCCCTTGGCAGCAACGGTTGGGCAGCAGTCTCCCTGGTGTCGCCTCAGGGGACTGCCCCCACCTTTCTTCGTCGGGTATTGTGAGGTGCACAACAAGTTTCTTGATCTCGCCTCAAGGACCTGTCCACCCCATCTTTGTCACACGTAGTGAATGGGTGCACAGGGTTCCCAGAAAAGCAGAGGCTGCGCTCGTCCGTTGTCTTCTAAAAGTCTTAATTGGAAAACTTCTCCCGCAGCTCCTATATTCTCCGGCGATCACCGGGGCCAACAGTCCACAAATAACAAAAAAGGTTGGAGCGCAGAGAGAAAAAAAGATGGTGTTAGACAAAAAATCACTTTAATGGGTATCAATACATATAAAAACTTACAATCAGTAAAGCTGCATAGCCCGTAGGGTTCCCAAGCCTGTCCGTCACTATCCCTGCCTCGATCGGCAGTGCCCTGCTGCGGATCACCACACTACTCCGAACCCGGAAGTGGAAGTCCAATGCTGGGCTCTCTCGCGAGATCGCTCTTAGGGAAAATTGTGACTTGGGCGGAAAACAAAACCGGACCCGTTTGGGCTACGGGTACTACTCTCCAAGACCGAGTGTGTACCCTGAATTCTATGCAACCCCTCAACGCGTTTCGCGCGATCTTGCACTTCGTCAGGAGGTAATAAGACATCTCAGGGGGCTGCCTTATATAGGCCACAACCCCCTGTTCAGAACCAAAGGATTGCAATGATCAATCTAATATTTTAAGACAACGATTCATAGATAAAGGTTACGATAAAGATTTATTACAGAAATCCTTTATTTAAAGTCAAAATAGACCAAGGAATACATTACTAACACCGAAAATAAAAGTGGCATTTGTCAGCAATAATCCTACACCCATGTTTATAACAGACTTTTGTAAACAGGAATCTAAAATCAGACATTTGGTAAATAAACACTGGGAGGTTTTATTAATGGATCCCATTTTAGGTAACAAAATAATGGATAAACCGAAGGTAGTTTTTAGGAAGGCCCAAAATTTGAAAAGCATTTTAGCACCCAGTTTTTTAAAGGGATCTAAGGTTTTAAAGCAAACACACTTTTTAACTAAACCGTTGGGTAATTTTAAATGTGGCAAATGTATAATGTGCCAATACATGTCTCCTGATAAGGTTTTCGTGGATCAGCAGACAGGGCTAGAATACAAAATCAAAGATTTTATTACATGCCAAACAAATTTTATAGTTTATATTATCAATTGCCCATGTAACAAATGCTACGTTGGGAAAACTATAAGGCCCCTAAAGGTGCGAATTGGCGAACATGTCAATGGTATCAGAAATGCCAAACGCCATGTGGAACAAGGTAAAAAAGTACATAATCTGGCACTGCACTTTCTACAACATCACAATGGGTTAACAGAAGGTCTACGTTTTAGAGGTTTAGAGATAGTCCAAAAAGATATTAGAAAGGGGAATAGAGATCTAAAGTTACTTCAACGAGAGCAATATTGGATATATACACTTAAAAGTAAAATACCTGATGGTCTGAATGAAATGATAGAACTAAATCCTTTCCTTAGATAGTTATATGAATTGTAACTTTGAGGTAAATATGCAATAAGGGGGTTTTAGGATCACCAGCTTTTAATTTGTAATGAGTGGTAGAAGATATAAACTTTTTATAAATACAATCACATAAAATGTTGTCTGTAATTAGAGCAAAACAAGGTTTTATCAGAGTAGCTATTTTTAATATGTTGAAAATCAGGTGATCTATTCAAACATACAAGTACATTTTAGAGGACTATTCTAAAGAATTTTCAAAGCAATTTTAAAGATTTTTTAGGGAATTTTTAGGGAAATTATAAAGATTTTTTAGGATGTTTGGAAAGGGTTTTATAATTAATGTAAAAGATTTTTGTGGTCTGCATTTGTTTGTGTCATGTTTGAAGTATATGTCTAGTCACAGGATCATTTGTTTATTCATTGCAACAAGTATGCACATGTGTATTATATCTAGTATAATTAAGGGGGTTGTGGCCTATATAAGGCAGCCCCCTGAGATGTCTTAAAACCTCCTAACGAAGCGCAAGATCGTGCAAAACGCGTTGAGGGGTTGCATAGAATTCAGGGTACACACTCGGTCTTGGAGAGTAGTACCCGTAGCCCAAAGGGGTCCGGTTTTGTTTTCCGCCTAAGTCACAATTTTCCCTAAGAGCGATCTCGCGAGAGAGCCCAGCATTGGACTTCCACTTCCGGGTTCGGAGTAGGGTGGTGATCCACAGCAGGGCACTGCCGATCGAGGCAGGGATAGGGACGGACAGGCTTGGGAACCCTACGGGCTATGCAGCTTTACTGATTGTAAGTTTTTATATGTATTGATACCCATTAAAGTGATTTTTTGTCTAACACCATCTTTTTTTCTCTCTGCGCTCCAACCTTTTTTGTTATTTGGGTGCACATGGTCCCTGGTGTACCTTTAGAGACCTGTCCCAAACTGTCCTTTAGTAAGGGTCAGGCAACAACTTCTCCAGTGATGCCTCAGAGAGCTACCCCCCCCCCTGTCTATCATCATGTTGATGAATGGATGCACAGGGTCCCTGGTGCAGCCTCAGAGACCTGTCCCCAGATTTACTCTTATAGTAAGGGTTTTAGCCAACAACCTCCCAGGTGTAGCCTCAGAGAGCTATCCCCCATTTTTTCTTCATCATTTTTGATGTGCTTTGTAAAAATCCTGTGCTATAAGATCTCAGCAGCGCCTCCAAATGTAATCCCTCTTCCCCCATCCTATAGAAGATGGTGTCGCTACCATGTGTATAGTGGTGCGTAATACCTGTTGGCTTGGAGGAGAGATGAGGTTCCGCCGATGTTGTTGGGGAAACAGGACAGGCTTTTGAGGTAAATTCAAAGCTTTGGGAAGCGCAGATATCACCATATATCAAATAAAACAAATGTATACTACATAGTGTAATCAACTTCAAAAAAATGTCTCTCAATTCTAGGATTCAGCAAAATGGGAACTCACAATTTTTCAGATAAAAAACAGCATTTCTCACATTAAATGTGGTTCAGGATGTCCAGACTTTAGCTTCTATAGCTTCTCTGGTAAATGGGTGATGGTGGTTACAGTGTGATGTATCCTCAATAAGACAAAAATAACACAATAGTGCAACACTGTATATAGTTAAAGTGTGTATTGAACAAAGAATGGTATCACACTTACATGAACACAAAGCAGCATGGGCACATAAAACTAAAGATGAGTGGCTGGTCGATATATATCCACCTCTCCGACTCGAATCTCTCAATCTGCTGGGCTTCCGGTGAGCGTCACACCACCATCACCAATTTACCAGAGAAGCTAAAGTCTGGCCATCCTGAACCACATTTAATGTGGGAAATGCTGTTTTTTATCTGAAAAATTGCGAGTTCCCATTTTGCTGAATCCTAGAATGAGAGACATTTTTAAAGTTGATTACACTATGTAGTATACATTTGTTTTATTTTATATATTGTGATATCTGCGCTCTCCAAAGCTTCTAATACCACTGTACAGAAGAAAATCTGGACCTTTCTTCATAGGGTTGAGCTGTGACCTTGTTACCTTATTCTATTGCACTTGCACGTTCACTTTATATATTCTTTATTAGTGCACAATTATACACCTCTTAGTGATTTATTATTGTTTTAATTATCACATTGAATACTATGTAAGGAGCAACTTAGCACCATTTGTTGTCACTGTCACTATTTTTGAGGTAAATGCATAGTTAATTCTCTGTAGGTCAGCGCCTTCATTTTTCGCAGACTCCAGGAGAACTCCCTCATAATCTCTCTCATAGACTGCAGACTCAGAGGCCAGAGTATAGTTGACCAAGAACATCATTTATTCAGCAACCAGCATACACTAGATACAGTATACACAGATTACAGACTTCTTCGTGTCCCAGATGTCTGAATGGTCCCTGGGTCAGCTCTGAGGCTTGTGGCCTTTCCAGCTGCCTTTGCTTTCCACAATCCTCTTATGGGACTTCAGTTCATAGTCCCATCTCAGAGGGCGAGACAACACACTGAATCAATTTAGGGTTGCAGCTTCCCTAATACAGAGGGGGAATGTACAAGGTCTGAGCCAGGATTGGGCAGAACACAAACCCTGTCCCACCTCCATCCCCATCACTCAAGGAAGCTGGTTAGGTGGGGAAAGCCCAGGTTTGGGCCTGACAGTGCCTGCACTTACCAGGACTTGCATGTCAGGGAGGGTAGACTGATAGCCAGACCAGGCATGGCTACATATATATTTAGGATTATATATTTTTCTCCTACATTACATTAGCCATTAGGTTTCTATATATAATTGTTTCTACACATATATTATAGGTGAGGGACACCAGAGATTGTATTAATATGTATGTGATGTTATAATAAACTTGTTATATTAAGATATACCAGAGTGCTATTGTGGGATTCTTTTTCTCTAGCTATACACATTATTTCTTCCCCAGCACCGTCTGTAGCTTCATTTTAGTACACATTTACTGATTTTGGTATCGCTTATTGTTTGGTCTGTTGCAGGCTTTCTTTTCATTCTCATATACATATATACATACACACACTTTGTTTAAAATACATTTATTTAAGCAAGACAATTGCATTGTTATGACAATGTTGTTTTTTGCAAATGATCAGGGATTGCACCTTTAACTGTACTTTCTTTTGTAATTTTCTCTCATGTTAGTTGCATCCAGAAGAAAGTTCCACTTAAAAAAGGAAAGAAGAAAAGAGAACCTGAATCATGTTTGAGCCAGATGTAAAATATGAACCATGCAATACCACAGATACAACGGTAAGCTTATATTGCTAATACTGTACATACTCATTTGTATAATGATTATACTTGTACTTCAATGAATACTAAATACAAATTATGATAGTTATCATATCATACATAATACCAATGATAACGGGGTACTTTTATGTTCTAACAGTCCTATAGTAGATTTTTATTAACAGTTCACAAACAATAATCATCAATCTCTTCAAACACAGTAATAACCAAATTTGCTCATGGTTGTTCTTGAAAAAAAAAAAAACACATACATATCAAATATCTTTTATGTTGCCAAAGATATTCATGATTCTAGGTCACCTACAGTTGTTGCTTAAAATTCAATCAGCTGTGAATTTAAAAAACCTGACAAAAGGACCATTTCATAACCATATACCTTATGAACATTAGACTGCTGCAGTTTAGTGGGAACAGGATGCATGTTTGAAAAATATCTTAATAAGCAATGTCAAATTTCAGTGAACACAGAACAAAGAAGTCTCAAACAGTGCTAACTTCCTGTACTCAAGATATGAGGCCAATATCAACTCAAACATATATTATGAAACAATGACATGGTTCCCCACCTGTGTAAAAATAATAAATACTCAAAAATAGACAAGACTATAAAGTAACACACATCACAGCACAACGTTTTATGTTTGGTAACCTCTTTGGAGGTGCCTAAATTAATTAATGAATATCCCTTCATCTAAATACCATTTATTATCTTTTTACTGTATGTTGCGAACCCCTCTATTAATGAATGTAAAGGCCCAGTCCCTCTGATTTAATCAATCTTAAACTATGAGATATGCTATTACAATAATCTGTGTCGGTAAGTGGAACTCGATCTTCAACTGGTGATGCAGTTCATGTAATTTATTATTAGGAAGCTGTTCCCAGGTCATGACTGTTCTGATAACACACATTGGCTGCATGTGTGAATTGTGTTTATGGGGCAAATAACGTTTTATAACACACGTAATTACAGGTCACAATGTCTGAGAAGATCGTACATAAGTTAATTATTTTTTCAGCAGAAACGGCTGTAAAAAACTTGTTGGCCATTCACTTTGTTCAGTAAACTAATTTGCATTTACACCTTGCTTGTCTGTTGATTACTAGCATTTACGGATAGGCAATGTTTTCGTGAAATTTGCTAAATCTTTGACATAAGTGATAGGAGATTTTCACCTTGTTCACAATTCTTTTTGCAGATTGGAAAACAGTGTAAATCACCGGTTTCACATTCTCTTGCGTATTATGATTATCTCATAGATGATAAGTAGG
This sequence comes from Ascaphus truei, assembly GCF_040206685.1. NCBI lineage: Eukaryota > Metazoa > Chordata > Amphibia > Anura > Ascaphidae > Ascaphus > Ascaphus truei. The sequence continues at coordinate 457,231,152 of NC_134483.1, read as the reverse complement.
ACATGACTCAAATTAGCAAAACAGCTATTCTGTTTTACTGGGTGTCATGTATGCCCCACCTGTGAGCACATGACTTGTGTATATGAAAAGGGTTAAAACCTCTAGTTAACTCACGTACCTTCCCACAGGACCTCAAAATGAGCAATATCTCCCTAAAACCGCCACCCTACACCTCAATTTCACTGCCACCACCAAGAATAATTTAACGTTTTACCTTTAGAAGTTCTTGGTCTCTTGTTTACTAGAAACAAATATATGTAAATAGCACAAAAACCCAATGTAGCAAAATGTGTCCAAAAATGGTTAATGGTTAATCTTTTGAAAAAGGTACTGGGTTCAATTAGAGCCCAAAGACAGTACTTATTAAATTGTAGATTTAATATACAAAAAGTGGCACAGAAAAAGAATGTTACAAAGACATACAATATTTATATGCAGGCAGTTTCATAAAATAAAATGACAAAAAGAGAAAGTCTAATACATTATTACCACCTATCAGACTCCTCAAGCAGTCATAAGATGGAAATAGGAGTATTCACATATTATAGATTTAATACTCCTGTGTTGAATTCTAGATCTGATACTCAAATACATGGTTTTTATGCCCAACCTTTGCCTCTCTCACAGGACAAGCCAACCTTTTGTGGGCATGTTTTAACTCCCACTCATCAATCTCTTATGACATTTAAGGCAGGGCCATAAAAAAATTTTTAACATTGAAAATGGCTAAGAGTATAAAATACCCCATAACGCTCTCCTTGTAATATGAATAATGCCACTTTCACCATCGCATTTGTATGATTAAAATACACGTATGGACAGCAATTTTGAAAGGGACAATTTTTTAACTTTTTATGTAAAACACACACTTGACATATGTAACTCTTCAATTTATCTAATTTAATAACATTGCATTCGTCCACTTATGCCAGCCGCAAATTTATATTTCTTATGATTCAGAGATATCAGATTTTAATTATGGGTGAACTTGAATTAATGGGTGAGCTTGAATCAATAGCTACAAGGGTGCAGTATGATATTCTAGCATTACTGAAACATGATGGGATGGAACTCATGACTGGACAGTTAATTTAGAAGGTTATTCCTGGTTTTATATGTTAAAACGGATCTAAAACCTATTATAAGGGAAGATGTTTATTAAGGGAATGATGAAAATGGAGAGATCTTTTGGATAGAAATTAGCAGTGGAGGTACAAAGAAAATGTTTGTAGGGATATGCTATAAAACACCAAAAATCTATGAGATAGATAGAAGCCAAAATACTTTTGCAAATAGAGAAGGCACGTCACGTTTGCATTATGGGTGATTTTAATTATTCAGACGTAGACTGGGGCAATGAGTTTAGCATTACTACGAAAGGAAGCAGGTTTTTGGGAATGCTTAAAGACAATTACATGACCCAAATTATTGAGGATATCAACCAGGAGAGGGGCAATACTGGATTTGGTAATTGAAGATAGTTCCATGTCTATCTTGAAGATAAGGTATGTCACCGTAGTCAATAAGTTCATGGATCGAATTATTTGTTTAAGTATTTATTCAGAGGCAGATACAGAGCACAGCGTCACAGCGTCACAGCGTCACAGCATCATTCTTTACAGACATCACAGCATGCATTTGAGTATATTATGAATGGAGAATTAGTCAGTATATACAGATGAAATCTCCGGTTCCGTCGTGCCTCCAGGAACGCTCCGTGGGCAGTCCGTTGGCTGCCCGCGGGGGAATTTGTGCCTCCCCGTGGCGCGCTTTCACCCGCTATGGCTTATGAAAAGCGTATGCGCGGTGCTTGAGGGTTTCCCATACAGGAGCATCGAGGAGGACACGTCAGAACCGCAGACTTCATCTGTATATACACTTGTTTTTCCCAATGTTCACATTTAGTTATGACCCGTTCTTGTACTTGACCTTTGTCTGTTTTCAGAACTTGATGTTCTCCCCATTTTCCATCGGTCTTCCAGCCTCTGATATGTCTTTCTTAATTTAATATCTATTCTTCTCTATTTAGCCTTGAGCTGTAATACTGCCCAACTGCATGTTTTCCTACATCTACTAATCAAATATATGTGTGTTTGTATAGAGACAATATGCCTGTGTGTGTATATAGACAATATGGAATCTCTATCTATCTTCAGTCATATCAAACAATGTAGAAGTAATACCCAAATTTTCCCGGACTTGAATATTTGTTAACAGTGATCATACATGGTCTCATTCGAAATAAATTATCATAAACCATATTACTTGGGTTCAACAAAGACTTTAAACTTTAGAAAGGAAGATTTTAATAAATTGAGGGCTAATCTACAAGGAATACACCGGGATGATGTTTTTGCAGGGAAAGATGTGGAAGATAAATATACAGTCTTTCAAAACATTGTTATAAAAGCACACTCATCAGTGTATACCCCTGGGTAATAAATATAAAAGAAATAAGTCAAAACCAATGTGACTAAATAAACAGGTAGGGGAGGAAATGGACAAGAAGAGGAAATCGTTTAGATTCTTGAAGTCAGAAGGGACAGAGACCTTGTATCAGAATTATAAGGAATGTTGCAAAAGCGCAATCAAATTAGCAAAATGGATCATGAAAAAAGGATTGCAATAGAAAGTAAGATCAACCCTAAAAAGTTCTTTAAGTATCTTAATAACAAAAAAAAATGAGAAAATAAAATATAAGCCCCTTTCAGTGGGAGATGGGCAGGCAGATTATTCTAGATAAGGAAAAAGCAGAGGTATTAAACAAATTCTTTGCTTCTATGGTTACTGGGGAAGAATCAATTTCACTGATAGTGCTGCAGGAGGAAGCCACAACCTATATATTAACGAACAATTGGTTAACTGAGGAAAAAGTTCATAGGCGGCTTGATAAAATGAAAGTATTTAAGGCACCTTGCCCCGATGTCATACATCCAAGAATTCATAAGGACCTAAGCAGTAATAATATTATAATATTAAACATTACTGGTGTGTACAGTAAATAGCAGTGGCATCTTTATTCCTGTGTTCCATAGCCACCCGAACGCTACTTATTTTCCTGGACCCTACCAGTATAAGCCCTGTTAGGTGCAGGCAGTGGATGGGTTAATTCAATCAGAAAGGCCTTGTGTGCTTTTGCAGCCTTAGATGCATTTGCTGTATCTGAGGGCGGGCCTAGCAACAGCCAGAATGTTTCAGCCTGAGGGAAGGGTCCTGATTGGGTCACCTGCTGTATGTGATGCCCTATCAGTATCCAGACCTTCCCTGTTATGTGGTGGGGTTACAAGCCCATCCTCTGGGTTTATTCTGACACTTTCCAGAAGTGAGTAGTCTGTCTCCCGTCCCCCTGAGGAGTGGGAGTTTGTGTGTTATCCTGAGCACAACCAGAGATAAGAATCTGGATGGGTACTGCAAGGCCTTATCCTTAAAGGAGGGCTGTGCAGTCTGTCTGACTTTTACTGTACTGAATAAAGAACCAGTTGCACTGTAATCCATTGTGGTTACTAACGGGACCAGAACATAGTGTCAGTATTGACCATCCTGCAAACACAGGATCCATGCTGACTGGAGGCGCTGACCACGAGTGAAGAACCCTGAAAGTCTGTCCTGATTCTCCCCACTGAATGGCGGAGCAACTCAGCCCTCCTGTTACCTCACAGGTACGCACCACTTTTCAAAAGACACTAGTAGCAGTACCTAATCTCACTTTGGGTGAGGGTAAAGGGGCTACACCTGCAATTCATTATTTGTTGCCGTTTTTATGTCAGGATTAAAGGTGATTATTAAACTGTGTGGTTGCAAAGATCCTCCCACTTTGTGACATCAATAGACATTAACAAGCCTTGTCTGAGAGGCTCGAGATAGGACAGTTCTGTAGGGGGGAATTGTACCTTAAAGGAAAATTTATTTTGTATTGAAGAGTAATTGGTTACAGCTATTTAAGAGAATCATGTGTTTGAGTGAGTTATTGGTAAATGCAATAGTCAGAACTTAAAAATTCTAAATATTGGGGTGCTCAGCCTGCAAATATAATGTATCACTAGCTTTAGACACAAGGAAACAGAGAACTTGACTGCAGATAAGAAGCACGTGGCCCACCTAGTCTGCCCATTTCCTTATCTGCTGTGACGTCTCAGACCCATTCAATCTGCGGCTGTCTTTCATATTTACGATAGCCTTATGTCTATCCCAAGCATTTGTATTCTCTTACTCTTTTAGCCCCTCCCACCTCTGTTTTGAGGCTATTCCACAATTTTACCACCCTTCTGAGAAGAAGTACTCCCTCACACTTCCCCTTAGCCTTCCACCCTCCGCGTCATACAACAATACTTGCGGCGCACACAGACCTCGGTCTGCGCGTGCGCGCCACCCGAACACCGCGCTCATTGAGTCTTCTTCCCGTTATGGCGTCACAGCGCTTGGTCCCGCTGGCGACATGCCTGCCTCACGTCACGCCCCCCCTGAGCGCGCATGCCGCGTGGCAGGTAATCTCAAGAAAGGTATCAGCTGCCTCTCACCTGCAGCCAATCTTGCTTCCTCCTATCGGCTGGTATCCTATGCATGACGTCACTCTCCTGCTGCTCTCTGATTGGTTCCTACCTCCTTTATTACCCTGTCTGTTTCTGTGCTAATTGCTGAGCATAAACTGTTGCTTATGTATTGTGCTTGCTACTTCCTGGTTTTGCCTGTTCCTGTGCCTTGCCTGATCTGTGTTGTGACCCCTGCTCGTACCTGGACCCGTATCTTCTGTACCCCTGGATTTTGGCTTGTTTTTGGACCCCCGATCTCTCTTCGACCACGGCTTATGGATAACGACCACTCTCCTCTCTCCTACCCCGGACCACGGCAATTACCACAACCTACCCGAACTCTTCTACCCTGGCCTGGCTACACAACACTCACTCTGCACTCCGGAACTGGTCCCATGGTTGTAGGGCCTCAGCCCCCGTGGTCTAGTCCAGTTTGTGGTGAGCGCACGTTACAATATGCTTAGCCCAACAAACTTGGACCACACTGGGGTGGGTCGACAATTGTATGAATGAGGGTATGTTCAAGCAAGTGGAGGGATCTCTGATGCAAAAAGTCCAGCAAATGCACCAGTTCAGTCACGACCTAGCCGACCTTACTGACAAGACTAAACGCCTCCCTTCTTCCTCTGCTATACCCGCAGCACTGGTACCTGTCCCTGCTCCTGTGGCCCCGACTTCTGAACCACAGCTACCTACCCCTAACCGTTATGCTGGTGATACTTTGGGCTGTCTGGGATTTTTGAACCAATGTTCCATCCACTTCGAGCTGTTACCTTCTCATTTCCCTTCTCAATGCTCTAAGGTGGCATATAATGTTTCTCTGTTGACGGACGACGCCCTGGTATGGGCCTCACCTATCTGGGACCAAAGACCAGACCTGAACTCCGATCTTAATCGTTTCACTGCAGAGTTCCGGAAATTCTTCGATACGCCTGGCCGCAAGGTAACTGCAGCGTCTACTCTCTTAAACATCTCACAGGGGGACCATACGGTGGCCCACTACGTGGTCGAATTCCATACAATAGCCTCCGAGACAGGGTGTAACGATGAAGCCCTGTCGGCGGTATTCTGGCAAGGATTGTCCGAGGGTCTCAAGGATGAGTTAGCTTCTCAGGAGCGCCTGCAGGACTAGAAGATCTCGTGGCACTATGCATACACATGGATCAACACCTCCAGGAAAGAAAGATGGAGAGGGGAAGGCACCAACGAGGTACACACTCTTTCTTTACTTGTCCAGCAGGGTCCATGGCTCTATATCTGCATCCATAGAGGTGAATGCGCACAGCAAAGAGAGTGTGTCAAAAAGCTTGTTTAAAAAATATATTTTATTTATCCATTAAAGAGGAATGGAGGTGCAAAAACCCTCCTACATGTTTCGTGTACCAAGCACTTTATCAAGGACTCCTTGATAAAGTGCTTGGTGCACGAAACATGTAGGAGGGTTTTTGCACCTCCATTTCTCTTTTATGGATCAATAAAGTATATTTTTTAAACTAGCTTTTTGACCCACTCTCTTTGCTGTGCGCCTTCACCTCTAATGGATGCAGATTTGGATTTTCAAGCTAAGTTGCAGCATGCTCCATACACCATTTGGATTGGGGATGCTCCAGAGATGTGAGTAAGAGACTTTATTCTATTCAAATGACATGCAATGTGGTCTTATAGTGTTCCAGGGCCCATCCCAATGAGGTCCTGCACAGGGAGTTTGCTCCTTTGCTCAGTTCCTTCAGGGAATATAGGTCCCAATTAAGGATACCATACCGCACGATTCTTTACTCAATTATTACCCCCTATGATTTTTTGGACTCTCATTTACAAGCCTAATTTTGTACTTATAATGGACCCGGCATTGGAGCGCATGTTCCACACAAAGAATTCAGTCCGTGGCTCTATATACCGTCAACCGTGGATGAACCCATGCACTTAGGAGGCACCCGCCTATCAACAGGGCGAAAGACAGCGCAGGTGCCACGCAGGTTTATGCCTATACTGTGGTAACAGCGGACATTTGGTGGCCACTTGCCCAGTGAAGTTGGGAAACGCCACAGCCAAGTGAGAGTCCGGAGGATCATGCTGGATACCTTGTCTTAACCTCCTCCCAAACTTTCTTTCAGGATTTACATCCCCATCACCATATCCGGAGATACCTTCTGAACCTCTACGCAAAAATGTAAATTCCACCAGACCTCGACTTCCTTCCTGGGGTACATTATTTCCGACACAGGACTCGCTATGGATCCCACCATGGTCAAAGCAGTCATGGGCTGGCCTTGTCCACTATCTCTCAAAGCCGTACATAGATTTCTCGGATTCGGAAATTATTATCGATTTATCCAAAACTTTTCTTCGGTGGTTGCACCGATTATAGCCCTAACCCAAAAAGGAGCCGACCCAGCGCACTGGTCTCCCGAAGCTACAGTAGCTTTCGAAAAATTATAGGAAGCCTTTTCTTCTGCACTTATCCTGATGCATCCGGATCCACGATTGGCCTTCACGCTCGAAGTGGATGCCTCTGATGTAGGAGCTGGGGCGATTCTCTCTCAGAGGAAAAATCCCCAGGCCAGACTGCATCCCTGTGTGTTTTTTTCTAAAAAAATATCTACTGCTGAGCAAAACTACGACGTAGGAAACCGTGAACTTCTCGTCATTAAGATGGCCTTGGAAGAATTCAGACACCTTCTCGAGGGTACAGAAACTTCTGTCACTATCCTGACCGACCACAAAAACCTGCTTTACATTGAAGGTACGCGTCACTTGGGGTCACAACAGGCATGGTGGTCCTTATTTTTCACCAGTTTTTTAATTTTGTAATTTCTTACCTTCCGGGCTCGAAGAACATAAAAGGTTTCGGCACTGAGGATCGTGAGTGGATACCTCAGGAACAGGTACACGCCTCCAGACTAATCTGGGCCTTCCATCACAAGTATTCTTCTAAGCCATCTATGAGTCGCCCGGAGCTCTCCCCTGATGAGGGGGGTACTGTCAGTATCGCAACTAGGTCCCGCCTCTCGGACGCATCACACACAATACCTGTAGCACACGCAGACTTCGGTCTGTGTGTGCGCACCACCCGAACACCGCACTCATGGAGTCTTCTTCCCTATATGGCGCCACTGTGCTTGGTCCCTCTGGCGACGCCCCCACCTCACGTCCCATACCTCCTTCGCACGCACGCCATGCAGCAGGTAATCTCAAGAAAGGTATCAGCTGCCTCTCACCTGCAGCCAATCTTGCTTCCTCCTATCGGGTGTATCCTATGCATGACGTCACTCTCCTGCTGCCCCCTGTTTGGTTCCTACCTCCATTATTACCCTGTCTATGCTCAGCAACTAGCACAGAAACAAACTGTTGTTTACGTATTGTGCTTGCTGCTTCCTGGTTTTGCCTGTTTCTGTTCCTTGCCTGATCTGTGTTGTGACCTCTGCTCGTAGCTGGACCCGTATCTTCTGTACCCCTGGACTTTGGCTTGTTTTTTGGACCACCGCTCTCTCCTCGACCACAGCTTATGGATAATGACCACTCTCCTCTCTCCTACCCTGGACCACGGCAAGTACCACGACCTAAGTGAACTCCTCTACCCTGACCCGGCTACACGACACTGGCTCTGCACTCGGGACCTGGTCCCGTGGTTGTAGGGTGGTGGTTATATACACCCCCACCTCAGCCTTGCGGTCTTGTCCAGTTTGTGGTGAGCACATGTTACAGTGGGCAATGGATGGAAGGGATGTAAACAGAATGATGTCCCTTTTATAAAGCATTAATAAAACCACATCTTGAATATGGAGTATAATTTTGGGCACCACTCCTTAGAAAAGATATTATGGAACTAGAAAAAGTGCAGAGAAGAGCCACCAAATTAATAAAGGGGATGGATAATATAATTTGAGGAGAGGCTAGCTAAATTAGATTTATTTACGTTAGAAAAGAGGCGAGTAAGAGGGGATATGATAACTATATACAAATATATTCGGGGACAGTACAATGAGTTTTCAAAATAACTATTCATCCCAAGGACTCTGGGACATCCCTTAAGATTTCAGGAAAGGAGATTTCACCAGCAACAAAGGAAAGTGTTCTTTACAGTAAGGGCTGTTAAAATGCGGAATTCATTACCCATGGAGACTGTGATGGCAGATACAATAGATATGTTCAAAAAAAGGTTGGACATTGTTTTAGAAAGGAAAGGTATACAGGGATATACCTAATAAGTAAACATGGTAAGAATATTGATCCAGGGAGTAATCTGATTGCCAATACTTGGAGTCAGGAAGGAATTTATTTTTCCCCTTATGAGATATCATTGGATGATATTTCACTTGGGTTTTTTGTTTGCCTTTCTCTGGATCAATATACTGTAAGTATGGATATAAGATAAAGTATCTGTTGTCTAAATTGAGCATAGGTTGGAATTGTTGGACATACAGTATGTCTTTTTTCAACCTCATCTACTACTGTATGAAACTATGTAACTATATTTTTAAGTGACAGTAGAAGGGCTGCACAAAATAAGTGTTTTGCCACAAATATCAAAAATGTCTGCACTCTATCCTAGCCCGACACATGAATACTCAGCATGATTACACATCCCATCTGACAATTGGGTAAACTAGAGATTTTTATTTCATATTTTGGCCAGAACTCCAAGGTATCCACAGATTGGGGTTTCAGGTTAGGGATTTACCCAATCTTTCTTTGTATTGTCCTCATAGAGGCTCCCACAGGAGAATCAGTAAATCATGTGCAGGGTACTACAAGTGAAGTCAGATATGGTGCAATTCAAATCTGGATCAAACGAGAAATGTAATTTCTTTAAAGCTACTATACAGTGGAAATTAGTACATATTTATTTTATATTTGTAGCCCCTGTAAACAGCTCAGGCTATACCTATCTTCCTTCTACTGTGGTAAGTCCTGTTAAGATCAGGCTCCAGTAATCATTATGGGTTTTCCCCCGTCATAGCCCTAACCCGAATGGTAAATGCCGGCCTGGACTCTGTTGCAGGCGTGAGCAAGAGGGAGGTTCTGCTGACACCAGGAGGGGAGGGGCTAGCGCTATATTTAGCAGCCCACTCCGGCGAGTGGTGGTTGTTCTTCGTGCTTGCTGTGTGCTGTGTGTTCCTTTCTGACTGATGGTTTTATAGAAGAGTTCCAGTGAGCAGAGAGACCAAGAGTCTAAGGCTGCTGAGTATTAGGCCGTAAGCCACGAATCCTGCGGAACGGTCCGAGGAGTATCGGGAGGCTACGGGCTCCCCGGCGCAGCATGCCGGTTGAGAGCGAAAGGAACCAAACCGATCAGCCTCTGTAAGTAAAGCTGATAGAATCATAGACTGGTGGACCAATGCCCTCACCCCGCTGCCAGGGGGGATGGGAATAGAAATCAAGACCCACCTCGAGGCTAACCTCGGGGGTGGGCCACGGGGTATTGCCGCCCTAGCTCAGAGCCGGTCCTGGCTCCCCCACAACATCGCGGGAAGCTCAGGCCCTCCTGTTCCTCACAGGTACGCACCACCACAGCTGTAACCAACCCCCATGCATCCCTCACACTCCCTTAGAGACTGGGGGGGGGAGGGGGGAAACAGGATTACATATTAAATGTCAAAATTCACCAACTTGGTGAGCTCTACCATCAAATATATCAATTGTTTTGTGTATGTTCTTCAACATATATTTTAAGTGCCATCAGGAGGCCTACAAAAAAGTGTGTGTGTGTGTGTGTGTGTGTGTGTGTGTGCCGAGCACGCGCATATTAAGTAAAACTTCTTTGTCTTTTGTCACTGTTGTGTCACAGAAATTGTATTTGTGATGGTAATGTTTTTAAGTAAAAATCAAAACACAATTTCAGTGACAAAACACAGAGAAGTTTGACTTTGAACGCGCGTGCTCGCCCCCCCCCCTGTTTTAGCTATTTGCACTTCTATATTTATACTAACTGTGAATTCCTTGTGTCTGTTTGTGTGTGTGTGTGTGTCTGCAAGTGTGGCGTGTTGCTCCTGCATATGCGCGCCGCACCGTCGGCTCCTCTTCTGCGCATGCGCTGCCTACAACCTCCACGCGGACTTGAACATTGCGGCCGCGCGACCATCAGTAGCGTGGCGCCACTTCCTTTACAATTTTTCATTGCCAGCCAAGAGATTTTCCCCATCAAAACTCTGTAGGTGCCAGCAAAGAAGTTTCACTTCTAAAAATTTGGGTCACCAATATCATGGAAACAAAGAACATTTCCGCTCTCTATCCTAGTTAGGGACCAAATCTGAGGTCAGTCTAAGACGTTTGGCCGTGGGGATTTGGCCACAACCAAAATGCCGCTGGCATTCCCCTGCTGGGACACTTTGCTGCCAGAAAATTTCGTTGCAAAGTCCGTTCCCGCGCTCGTCCCGACATGCCGCGCCCGCTCCGACAACTGCATGTTTAAATGTCCTGTGCGGGACCATTACACTGCCTAGACAGGCCGCTCCGATGCACCATATTTAAATGTCCAACAGTGTAGCGGTCCTGTGCGGGACATTTAAATATGCAGTTGTCAGAGCGGGCAGTCGGGACATTTAGTTGTCAGAGCGGCAGACCTGGCTTGGTTTGGGTCGGGCGCAGGAGAAGACATCGTGGGGAAATGTCCAGCGAGCTGTCCTGGGGCGAAGTTTCCCAATGGCGAAACACCGGTGGCATTTTGGTCATGGCCAGACGTCCCATTCCGATCTGAGGTTGCCTTGATGCTGGTCAAAACATCAATGTTTTGCAGCATGGATCAATATGGTGAGCAATTGAGGCAAGTGCCCAAATGCTTAATTGAATCGGTGGGTGTTAAGTAATTTCTTGAAAGGTTGGACAGTGTCAGCTCCCTTGATGTCAATAAGGAAGTTGTTCCAAAGCTTGGGGCCCTTCTGCTGAGAATGCTCTTTTTCCAATCCTGTTGGATTTGAATCAAGGATCACCAAGCATTGTGGTGGTTGATCTGAGTTGTCCGGTTTGCTCATAGGGAGTGATGCTTTCCAAGTTGTATGTTGGTGCCAAACCATTAGTGTGGGCTTATAGATTGTAGAAAGTACATTGAACTAAATTCACGGTCTTATTAGTAGCTATTGAAGGTCTCAGGATTGCATTGATTTGGTCGTATCTGCTCAAGTTTCTGATGATTTTAGATGCAGTATTCTGAATTTCATGCAAATGATGTGGTTGTTTGGCATGCCAAGACAGAGTGAGTAGTAGCCATAGTCAAGTTTGGCGTGCCATCCGCGGGTTTTCTTCCCTAAGTATGTTGATGCAGGACTTGACTGTATGTTTGACCTGTTCTTCCTTTGTGAGATTACTATCAACTATGATGCCCGGGCTTTCCACTGTCTTGGAAGGTCCTGTGGGTGTGGTCTTGGATTTTAAAGTTTTTCAGATTCTTCAATATTCCAGCAGCAGCTGATACTGGGGCCGCAGTCTTAGGGCTCTTATTAATGTCCCTTATAGCATAGTGAGTGATAGCGATGTAGCTACCATCATAAGTTTGGCCCTTTGGAGAGGAACACAATTTGTGTTATTATTTTTGTTATAGGAGCACCAGTTATGTTTATTCTGTATTTATTTTAATATGACTATTAAAATTTGATTTGATTCAGATCCAATTATTTCTAGTAGTGGTGTGCACCAGTAAGGGATCTCTGCGTTCTATGTACATTTTTTAAAAATATTTCCCAGGTAGCACCCACCTCTCCATACGAACTCTTTAAGAGTTAGAGCAAGGTTTTAAATATATTCGGGATAAGGTTATTAAAAAAAAAAAAAAGTTAAATATCAAATAACTCTTAAATATTTTCATGTCAAAAAAGTTCAGTACATTATGATGAAATTAGACATTTTTGTAGTGAAGCAAAACTGGATCAAAAATGCAAAGGAAAATACTTCTATTTTGTTGATAACTTGATGTTTTTTATTTTCTCCAGCAGTGTAGTGTCAGGGACAACCCACAAAACAGGCAGGTTTATTGCCTCTACTCCAATATCAAACTGAGCAGACCAGAGGGAACAGTCTACATGCAGCCAGAATCACCTTTGACTCTGCCTTCACATCATTGATTAATGGTTTATGCGTTACGCAACCCTCTTCCGTGACAAACACTGCAGGCTTATCTAACTTGGTAAAATGTGATAGTAAATGTCCCTGAGGATAAACACTGTTCCTTTCCACCTAACATACCTGCACAGCATGAAAACAAATGCAATAATGGGACTCTCAGTAAAAGTGGTGATTTTTTTTTATGATCTGTAAAAAGATTATTTCATTCTTTATGCCGTAGACTGCCATTTTTTCTTGTTAGGATGTAATGGTTTTGGTCTTATATTTAAATGCGTCTTATTTTCTTCCAAATATTAAAAACAGGATGACTGCACTTTTTAAAAGTACTATCCAGTCCCCGATTTCTTAAGCTCTGTTCTGTGTGTAATATGTCATACAATATGGCATCTCTTCCTCCACTATCCCCGTTTCCTTGATAATGACCCACTTAATAAAATGTTTGTTTATGTATTTTGTAATGCAAAACAAAAGTTAAGAACATCTAGGTGTTCTTGTGCTTGTGTAAACTGTCCTGATAATATGGCAGGATATCTCTGTGAGGTCAGTGGGAATCCTCGTGACTTGGCTTAAAACAAATATGCCAATGTTGTAAAATCACCAGGACTCAGAATTACTAAACACCACAAATGAGTGATATTAATGGAAGGAAATTGCTTTTCGTTTACCAGCTGTTTATCTTACAAGTTATGTTTTGTTGGAACCCCAACCCTCTCTAATACTGCTGCGGCAGAGTTTATTCGAGCATTTGCCCGTTCTCTGCCGCAGCAGTAGCCTGGCGCGCGCCCGAGAGTGACAGGCGCGCGCCGAAGCAGCGGAAGAGCGCCCTCCGATCGGGGCGCTCTCCCTACCGCTGCCGGGTCCGCCGGGTCCCCCGGAACCCCCTGCCGCTGTCCCGCGATCGCGGGACACCAGGGCTCCCTCGGGGAGCCCCTGGACGCGCGTGCAGGGGGCGCACGCTCCCGAAGACGCGTGACCGCGCGTCTATGACGCGCGGCACGCCGAGGGGCGGCCACTAGCAAGCCGGGAGATTTCCCGGCTTGCGGTACCGACCACACTCGAATAAAGTGTGTCGGTACTGTAGGGTGTCTGAGATCAGATGCATTGTAACACCTCTTCCCCCAGCCAACAGAAGAGGTGCCACACCAAAGTGTCGCAGTGTCTGTCAGGTGCTATGTTAAAGTTGTGCAAAAATAGTGGTCTTGGCGCTCAAGTACTGGATCACATAATTGTATTATATATGATTTGTATTTGGTTGTGGAGGCACAGAGTAGTAAGGGATATGATTCCACAATAGTATATATAGCCATGGCTGGTCCTGGCTATCTTTCTACCTCCCTGTCACGTATGCCCTAGTAGCTAAAGGCAGTGACAAGCTATCCTGTGGGTTTACCCCCCGCATGCTGCCTCTCTGAGTGACATGGGTATACAACGAATCATGGTGCAGACTCTGTGCCCTCCCCCTCTGTGCCTTAGGGAGGAAGTTTTCCAAATTGTATTCAGTCCAATCCTGGGGTTGAGATATGCATTCAGCTCTTACTGGAGTCGAGTGCAGCCCAAGATCTGTGCAGAGCACAAGGCCTTAATATTGCAAAAAGGCCAGCACCATCCAGAGGTCTGGGACTTATTCTAAAATATGATGCATGCGCTGTAATATAACTGCAGTAGCTGCTTCAATAAAGAATACTTTTTATATACCACTGCCTAAGTAACAGTCTATTGGGTAGGGGTATGAAAGAAAAGTCTATCATGTGGGGACTGTCTCCAGGAACACTGGAGCCTACTATGACTGGAGGATCTGACACCACAAAAAAACCTGTAGGATCACCAAAAGCCTGTCCTGTTTCCCCTTACCATCGCTGATGCTCATCTCTCCTGGACCCTCACAGGTTAACAAGCACAACACCTGTAGCTTAGGCAAGATCTCCCAGAGGGGGGGCTGGGGGAGGGGGCGGAAGCAGCACTACATATTAGTATGATGAACCAATGTGTAATCTCATAAAGTTGTCTTAAATGGGGACAATTATTCCCTGATGGTAGTGGGTTGTGGGAATAGTCTACCTTTCACAGCCTCATTGGAATAGTCCTCAGACAGTATTTAAAGTACTCACTGTTTTCTCCTTGCCAGTCTGGGGGGGGGGGGATTAGCGGGGGCGGGGAGGGGGACTTGGCAAATGGAAATTCAAAGGGCTTTCATTGATCTAAGGATGTGGATATTTGAATCCTACCCTCCTATCCAAATGGTCTTCACACCTTGGACAACCTCTGTGCTTTCATCCCCAGATGCCCTGCTAGACCTCCTGGCACCACTTGGTAGCCAGGGGCCTGTCCGATCATTAGTTCTGAAAGTCCCTGCTCATTTCTGTGCACAAGCATATGTTTTAAAACACACAGTTGAATAAAATATACACTTTAAAAATATCCTAAGTCTGTGGGTTATGGGAAATAGAATAAAAAGCAGCACGGTATTTCTTACTAGCCATAATGAAGAAATAGGCACATGGTCTTAATCATCAAGGAGGTTTAATGTGCCATATAGATCAACATTTCGGCAGTCTAGTGCTGCCTTTCTCAAGACTGCCGAAACGTTGGTCTATATGGCACATTACACCTCCTTGATGATTAAGACCGTGTGCCTGTTTGTTCATTGTATACTGGATCATATTGGGACTTCAGGAGCTCCCCAGAACCAGCGCACCGGCAGCTAAGTACCCCACCCCTGTTACCTATGTAACTGAGTGCGTGTCTCATCCTCTATCTGTTACTAGCCATAATCCCCACACTCTATACAATACTTAGGACTGGACTTTTAAAAGTCCCCTCCTGATTGGAGTACTCCCCAGAAGCCCTATACCGATTCTGGGTGACCTGGGCATTTACTGGTATCCCCATTAACCTAGGGACCCCTTGACTGTTTCAGGGACAACTCACATCCCTATGCCCTGTTTACCTTCCTGGGTTGTGCTGAAACAGGGAACTTAGTGGTGAGTCACACCCTATACAGCTTCTGGGTGACCTGGGCGTAAAATGAGTATCCCCCTTAACCTAGGGACCTCTTGACTATGTAAGGGACACCTCAAATCCCTATGCCCCTTTTACCTTTCTAGTCTATGCTGAAGCAGGGAACTTGGCGGTGAGTTGCATAACTGTTTTAAAGGGAGGATTTTGACTAGAGGTCTGTGCCTATATGTCCCCGGGAATCTGACTTGATTCCCGGGTACATTTTTGGGCTGGCCACCAACTCTGGGCCCCATCTACCTAGACACAATGTGACAACACTTTTTCCGCAAAACCCCCTTTGACTCATAGCCTGTGAATCTCCCCTGGTTAGCTCTCCTGGTAATGTAAAACACATACATTCTTTATTGTTGCACAATCACATACATTTCATGTACAACCAATGGGTCCAAGAGCTGACACTCTAAACCCACAAATATGTTCAGAGGTAACCAGCCGGCATAATACCTTTATTGATGGCCTGGTTACCCCTTCACCGTCACAATAACTAAATGGGATATTAATAAGAGTTAACTTCTTAAATCCATATTAACCCCTTAAACTAAATTGGAATCCCAGAGGGGTGCTACATTAGGAAACCCAACCCTCTCAAATACAGTCTGAGAACAGATGCATTGTTAGGTACCCCAACCCTCTCTAATAATGTGTCTGAGATCAGATGCATTGTAAGGAATCCCAAACCTCTCTAATAATGTGTCTGAGATCAGATGCATTGTTAGGAACCCCAACCCTCTCTAATAATGTGTCTGAGATCAGATGCATTGTAAAGTCTTCTGTATTTGATACAATTTTCAAATGACCTGAAAATTGCAAGGAACCCTGATGCCCAGGGAACATGAGGGAACCCTGGTTGAAAAACACAGTGTTAGTATCTTGACTCTCAGCATGTCCTGATCTTAAAAAATAAAAAAGGGTTAAAAATCAGATTTTTTTTCCATCTGTAGTTTCTAGTGTTACCATGGTAACCTTTAGACTGCACTAGACGGGAGATAATATTTCCCAGACACTGAATAGTTCAAACACTTGTATTTCTTTAATGTAGCATCAGATTTTAAAAATAAAAACAGTGTTAGAAAGGGCAAGTGTAAATATCAGTGCTGTAAGTGATCAACATGTTAACAGTGCAAGTAGAGAAATAAAAATACAGTGCAATAAAGCACACTTTTCTGTTCATGATACTAAAATGTTGCCCCACTTTGAATTGCGATGAGGTACCTCTGGGGTTTGGCCACTTATTACTAACAACTAAAGTTCTCATGTTTTTCTGGTATACCTCTACACTACCCAAAACAAAAAATGTGACCCATAAGAGAGGTTAAATATGACTGTATTTGAAACCCAGCTATTAGCCAACAATACAGACCAATATTTTGCAGCCAGCTGGGGTTGGCACAGGAAGAAGAGGCACAATGTCAAAAATAGTTAAGCTGGGTGTACTGTACATGTGCCTAGACATCATTTTGTTTCTTAAATCACAATGATATATTGAGGAACTTCCCCATTGACACAGGTGACACAGCTCAGTATATATAGAGAAGCTCACTCCTTAGGTAACAGTCCTAAGTGAGAGTCTCTGACAGCCTTGCCTGTAATTGGCAACTCTGACAAGTCTCCATCCAGCAGGAGGGTCATTGTGATGTCACAAAACCCTCCCCCCACGTGTCTACTATATGTCCCAGTGCTCTATCTCGGTTGCCTCTTCCCTGCCTGCTGCAGATGCTCAGTAGCAGTGACAGGCTGATAAGTGCAGTATCATCAGACATGGAGATCTGAATCCCCCCCACAGCACATGGAAAGCTCACTGCAAGCTTCCACCACCCTGTTCCAGCCGGGCTGCCCACACTCCCACGCAAGCTTGGAAGCGCAGATATATCATTAATTTTGATCTGTCCATACTTTAAGGTAAGTGGGAGAGATTGTGAAGGAGGGGCATCTGGCGTTACACAACGTGCTATAAATAGTCAGTCACAGTGTGTATGTTTATATGTAATGTATTTAAATATTATACATAACTATTTCTAGATCCATCTGTTTTGGAATGGTACATCTGTGTCTTGTTTTGCACATAATTTGCCAGATTCTCAGAATTGTGTAGGTTTGGGTAAATATCACTGCTGAATATCATACCCTGGAGAATTTGCTTTCCATTTGTCAGTTTTATGGCTAACAACCTGAGAAGTGCAATAAAGATTAAAAAAAAATGTTGGCGTAATATTTTCATTTTGATCTATTAAAGTTCCAGTACCTTATGGTGAAAGAGAGAGCAGCAAGGTTAGTCAAGAAAATAAAAATTGACAAAATGTATTACATTTATATTCTTTTGTAATATTTTTAATGTCATTTTTTGTACGTAGCACTGCAGTATGCGCAGCATGTACATATAATTTTCCACGCTCAAATTGATTTCCAACAAGAGTTTAAAATCCAATCTTTAAGGCAGTGACTTGTCACAAGAAGTTGAGATTAGCATTTGAACCAGCTTCACCTGTTTTTAAAAACAGAAACATTACCATTAGACTTCTTATAACTATAATTAGCCTTTTCACTGGCAGTAGCCGGCAATGTATTATGGCAGAAAAGGGGCGGTGTGTGTGTTTATTTTTATTTATTTGACACTTTGCTAAAGTACACTTTGGGGGTAAGTCTATATGTTGTTAGAATTGGCTGGTCGCACTGTGGCTGCGATCTTTGCATTGGGATCTGTCACCTTGGACCATATGGAGTTACCCCATAGCTGTTGGTAGAGGTGAAGAACTTGTTCTGCCTTATTTAACAGGCAACAGGATAAATAAGGGACTTGTTCAGTCTAACCCTGATATGCCCATTTAACCCTTGACCTAACCCTCATTGTCCGATTCCTGATAATCTGGGTGAAAACTATTGCCATCTAAATAAGTGAGAGGAGGAAGAAGGTGATGGAGCAGGCTGCTGGCTAAATGGACACTTCAGCCCTTCAGTATATAAAGTGCGAAAGCGCAGATGAGACGCTATTGCACAGGAAACCCCATTGACTTGAATGAGTCTTTCCATGCGACAGCGCGTATTGAAGCTATTTCTCATGATTGAATACGGGCTTCTGTTGCTTTTTATTCGCCTCCACCTTTGCTCATCCTGAAAGCAAACATTCAGCTGCACGCATTTGTACTTTGTGTAGTTTTATTGCTAAAAATTCACATGTCCCTTCCATCAATTATTAACTTTAACTTGTTTCCCTGTGGTGTCATGAAGAGCGATGGATAAAGCATCTGAAACAAGTTGATAACTGGCGCGGTTTTGTCGAAATTGGATAAAACCTTAGCTTGGTCTCGCAAATGAGAAAGAGAAGACATTTATTTACTTCACTCACATTCCAAGGCGCTGACTCATTTAGCTCAGTCTGTTATAAAAATGTGTAGCAGTGCGCATTACTTCATACAGTACGAACATGTCCCACTTGTGTGCTTATGTAAAATGCTGTCCGTATGTGGAAAGCACAGTGGGATCCAAAAGCACTACAGCTAAATGTAGGTAGGTAACAGAAAAGCCAATAGGATGTTCAAGCACATTTTATTTGACATTTTTTGCAAAGATTTTAGTGGTACGTACATGTCAGGCAGATGAAATGTCATGAAGTACCTAGTTGTAGGAGTCCTTATTCAACATGGCTGAACCCAACGTGCAAGCTTGGTATAGAAGATTGGACAGCATCAACAACAGAATTCGTGAGAAATGTAGTTAAATACAGAAGAAATACTCTGAATTAAAAAGTGGTGCAGCAAAATAGCTGTATAGATCCGGGTGTATAATGACAGTATGCAAGAAGAAATCTTTGGTATCAACATGAATAAGTTCCAAGTCAAGCTAATAAATTGCATCTCAACTTACAATATTGTATATCAAAAGTAAATCTAGTGCAGAAGATCCCCCTCCCCCCCTGCTTATTTTGATGAAGGGAAATACTGTATGTTAAATCTATTATAGTCATAGAAGACTGATATTTTGGTTTCTTCAGTAATTGTTATTAATGTATGGTAAGCAGCATTTATTAAGAGTATAAAGATGGGTATCCCTTATGCTGGTACATAAAATCACATCTACAATACATTTAAATTGTTGTATTAAATACTTGTAGATGTTCATGTAGCATATGATCACATATGTAAATGTGAATCCCCTTTTTTTTTAATTTGCTGCAACTCCATCACATTCCTTTCCATTTCTAACTACAAACAATTCACATACATTTTTTTTGTAATGACTGGCAGAAATGATTACATTGAATGGTTTGCCACCCTAACCCAATCATTGCTCAAACCGTTATTAAGACAACCCCTTCTCTCTTTGTTTCTTCTCCCTTTAGGTTAATGTATACCTTCTGTACAACTAGATTTTGTGCAGTGTTACTCGGCTTTGCAAAAAGACCGGAAAACACATTTGTAGGATGGTTGTGCAAAATATACAGGTTATCTATAATCAGCATGGAATCACATTTAAGTGAATATTTTCTGTGGAGTAATGTTGGTGCCATGTAAGATGATATTCACAAAAGTCTCTTTCCAGATCAAAACATGCAATGAGTTGAATTCAGCTTGGCTTTGTCGGCTTTTTTTTTTAAGGGACGCTCTCCTAGACCTGTCAAGCTCCGCATTTCTGGGTGTACAGCCAGTGGTTTAATATATGACTAGTATAAAGTTATCTGCCAACTAATATCCCATTTTGCAATCATCAAACAAGTAGAAAGAACATTTCAAAGGATTGCTGTCCTTGTATATTTTATACGATGGTGATTGGTAGATTAAATACTTTCTTCACCCATACTGTATGTGATTTATCGGTCTTGGCTCTTGTCAAGTACTTTTGAGTCTTCACGATTAATTTCTATCTTTAAGGATGAGGCATTATTTACTTTTGCCAGTATTCAACCCTGAGAACGTGCAGTGTCATTCAGGATACTAGAATCAAAGTAGTTTGTTTCAACATAGAACTGATCACATGCCATAGATTTAAGGAAGTGCGCTATATTGTCCAGTCAGAATACTTAAAATAAGAGTAAGCAAATAGGAAATCCTTTTTTATTTGTTGCAGCATATATTTTTTTCGGAGAAAGTGAGGGGTACAATGGTTTGTACACCAAAAGAAATTCACTTAAATGCACACTACCCAAAATTTAAAATTTAACCTTTAATAGTCAATCCTTAAAACATATATTACCAATTTGTAAATGTGATAACGTATAAAAATGAATTAAATAAATAAATAACTAGTGCAACTAGGCAGTCTCTGATGTTTAAATGTTCCATCAAACACGCGTCCAACGCGCGTTTCCCTCCTACTACGGAGCTTCCTCAGGGACAAAATTTTGGACGCGTGTTTGATGATGTCAGCCCCCTTCATGGGGTTGTTTTAATACAGTACTAGTCAGCCATTCATTAGATTAGCCATCTATATAAAAATTAGGGCAGTGGCCAGACGGGACTTGCTGCATTAGTCAAGGTCCTGTTTAAGAGTTCATGCCAATAACCCTCATGATGTTTATTATCTATTAGGCTGATCAATGAAGTAGTGGGCTTTTTTGCTCACTCCGGCTGTTTGCACCCTAGCAGTCTCCCATCTTCCAGCTTTGTGAATATACTGGAACATTTAAACATCAGAGACTGCCTAGTTGCACTAGTTATTTATTTATTTAATTCATTTTTATACGTTATCACATTTACAAATTGGTAATATATGTTTTAAGGATTGACTATTAAAGGTTACATTTTAAATTTTGGGTAGTGTGCATTTAAGTGAATTTCTTTTGGTGTACAAACCATTGTACCCCTCACTTTCTCCGATTCACTTCAGTTCACAGTTGCACCTATCTTTCATTATCAATTGAATTATTATTATAAAGTTTCTATACATTCAGTATGGTTTAGTTTGATCACTCCCTTACTCCCCCGTTTTCTATATATTTTTTTCGGCATCACTGTTTTAATTTGGCACAAAACAGTTTTTCTTACACTCCTGTTTTTTTAAAGCAGCATTGGCCTTTGCTGACCGTGATCAGATATTTTTTTGCATGAATCCATGTTGCTACTAATTAAGAATACATTTGGCAGTATTACTCTATTACGGCATATGTTTCTGGGCCCAACTCTTTCCCTTACCACGGTACTTCTATACTGGATAATGGAAATTAATGAATGAAACACTTGTGCTACGGGCATCACATTTGCTTTTAACAAATCGTAAATCTAAATGATACCAATCCGTTCTTTGTTGCTTTGCATTGTTGCCTCACCCTCTGGCACATAAGGGGTTAATTCCACAAATGGCAAATATTTAATGGTTCCTATCGGCATTCTGTCTTGCGTTGCCGTGTGTTTTCACCCGGCACTCGCTGCGTGTCTCGTTTCATTCGTACAAAAGCTGAATTGGCGTTTGCCGCCGCGCCATGCCACCTTTGCTGACTCTCCACTCTATTACCAGGAGTGGCATCCCAGCAGCATGGCAGCCAAGCAGCCCCAGACTGTCGTCCACGTGATGGAACCTGTCGTCAATGGACTGCCACCAAAGCCGTCAGGTGGAGGCACCGTCACCTTCCACAACATCCACTACAAGGTGCAAGTGAAGACTGGCTTACTCTGCTGCCGCAAGCTTGAGAATAGAGAAATACTGAATGATATCAAGTGAGTAGTTTCCTTTCTATGACGTCAAGGGGGTTGGGCACAAAAAAATAACATCAGAACAATGAAGTTGTGATTATTTAGGTATGAGGTACAGGTATAAATTGCAGATGTTTTTCTGGGGTTTGTATGTTTTTCTGGGGTTTGTATGCACTAACAAATAAACCGTTTTGTGCTGGGGGATACTGCATTTATTTGCTCTATTGGTCTCTGTAGCACTAAATTCGTTAAAAATCATTGTTTGTATTGTAGGGTTAAATGTGATTAAATAAACGCCACTGTTTTATTTTGGGCAGTAAATAGAAAAATAGGAGTGATGAAATTACATGATGCAGCACTTGATATTGGCTCCTTCAGTATAAAATGTACAAGCTGGATGTTTCACTGTATACAAAGTAATTAGGAAGATATGAAATGCATGAAGACTTATGGGAGTATGAGAAATGTAGTTACACTTTATAGATACATTTAAAATGTGCATCGTGAGATCCTCGCAGTAAAATGGGTGGTAAATCTCAGAGCAACATTGTGCTCCCTGAAGTCTGTCAGAGAACATGCTTCTTTTCAGAAATGTTTATTTTTGTTTCAAGGAGTGAATAACTTCTGATACTAGGTGTGTGCTCTTAGATCACTGGTCTAAGGCAAATCTCTTCCCTGCAATCACAATGTGCCGACACTCCCTCCACTTCCTATTTTTAAACTTGGAAACAAACTTGTTTCAACTCTGTACAAAAGTTGCATTTTGATTTAGCGAAGTGTTATGGCTTATTTGATTTAGGCAAGGTATTTATAACTTACCTGTCTTCCCTCACTAGCACTTCTAAGCCTTGCTTTTATTGTGTCATGGTTCCTGCACAAATGCCTATAGTCTTCTGAAGTTAGAAGCGGCTGTAATGTTGATCCTGATCAGGAAAAGACCAGAGGAGGCAGAACATGATGTGGCTATAGGACATAGTGGCCATTGGATAGGTACTTTGGTAGTAACTCATCAATTGTGAAGCATGGGCCTGCAAGCCTTAGATACAGGATAGCTTGCCCTATTCTTTTAATGTGCTTTTCTCACTGCGGTCCTAATCTGTTACAGATACAAACTCTGTAATCATTCCAGAAACCAGATTTTTTTTAATAATAATAATAAAAAAGAAAAGACCAGTAAGTGGTCACTGACACACTTTCTATGTGGCATAAGGATTAAATAGTAAGCATGTTGTTGCCTGTGCTGAGCTGTGACTGTATTGTAATTTTACTTCAAGTGCAGCTTGTATTACAATAAGTGTCACGTTAGAACAAGATTGTCTCTTTGGAGTCTCAGATTACTGATCTGAAGATGCAATTTGCAACATTGAGGGACATTGACAATCTTGAAAGGAGTTTAGTGCTCACTGAGCAGGCCCTGGCTAGGACTAGTGGTGCAGATGGTGATGTGTGACTGAGGAACAGGAAGAGGTAGGATAGATACTCTGAGGCAGATACTCTGAGGAGAACAACAAAGGTTGTGGTGGTAGAGGACTCCATTATTATGAGGGTAGATAGGGCAATCTGTTTCTTTGACTGCATGAACCGAACAGTTTGTCTCCCGGGGTCTCTAGTTTGAAAAATTGCGGATTGGATAGACTGTTGGGAGGGGCTGGGAATGATCCAGCGGCCTTGGTATGCGGCACCAATGACAAAAGTTAGAGAAATATGGAGGTTCCTTAAAAATAATTTCGGGGATCTGGGCTCACAAGTTTAAGGCAAGGACATCCAAGGTAGTATTTTCAGAAATACTATGGGTACCAGTTCCATGCACTGCCCCAGGTAGACAGTTGATGCTTAGGGAGGTTAATGCATGACTAAAAAAGTTGTTTGAGGTTTTTAGAGCAATGGAAGTCTTTCTCGGAAAGGTACTGAAAGGATGTATTGCACATCAATGAAGAGGGATCTTCTGTGATAGGGGGGAGGATGTTAAAAAAGTTGGATGAGATTTTAAACTAGGAGGGACAAGAATGAGTTAATAAACAAGACAGGAAATAGCCATGGGTCATGCAGGTAGTGGGGAGAACTGGTAGTTTGGCAAGCAGGGAGGCACCCATATTAAGTACAGATAATACTAGTAAACTTCTAAAGAGCACGCCCAATTGGAGTAGAAAGCCTGGAGCAGATAAGATAATGTACAGACTGGACAAAAAACTTAACTTAATGTTTGCTAATGTAAGAAGCCTGGCCGATTTTAAAATGGGAGAGTTGGAATTAATAGCTACAAGGGAGCAGTAAGATATCATAGGCGTTACTGAAACATGGTGGGATGAAGCTGGTTACTGAGCAATTAATTTAGAGCTTTCTTCCCTTTTTCAGAGGTGTCAAGCAAATAGAAGAGCAAATAGAAGAGCTGATGGAGTATGTTTATATGTTAAATTGGATTTAAAACCTATCATAAGGGAAGATGGTAATGAGGGGAATGATGACAATGTAGAGACCCTGTGGATCGAAATTAGCAGTGGAGGTAAAATTACAAAGAAAACGTTTTAACGCTATAAACTACCAAATATCTGTGAGATTGAGGAAGCCAAAATATTTTTGCAAATGGAGAAGGCAACAAACCTAGGTCATGTTTGCATACTGTAATGGGTGATTTTCATTAACAGGACATAGACTGGGCAATGAGATTAGCATTACAATTAAAGGAAACAGGTTTTGGGGGTGCTTAAAGACAACGACAGGACCCAAATTATTGAGGAACCAACCAGGAAAGGGGCAATACTGGATTTGGTAAATATCAAACATTGTAGAAGTAATAACAAATATGCAAGTCTGGGAACATTTGGGAAACCGTGATCATAACATGGTCTCATTTGAAATAAATTATCAAAAACCAGACATGGGTTGAACAAAGACTTTACATTTAAGAAAAGCAGATTTTACTAAACTGAGGAATAATCTACAAGGAATAAATTGGGACGACATTTTTGTAGGAAAAAAATGTGGAAGATGAATGTGCAGTCTTTAAAACATTGTTAGAAAAGCACACTTATCATGGTGTACCCTTGGGTACTAAATATAAAAGAAACAAGTCTAAACCAGGCTTCTAGAGTCTTAAGTCAGAAGGGACGGAGGCATCATATCATAATTATAAGGACTGTAACAAAAGTTGCAGAAGGGCAATCAAATTAGCAAAAATTGAGAATGAAAAAGGCACTAAGATTAACCCTAAAAAGTTATTTAAAGTTTTTGTTAAGTACCTTGATAACGAAAAGATTAGAAAAGAGAACTTTTCAAAACTGGTTGAAGGATAGACAACAGAGTATTGTCATAAATGGAACCTTTTCAGGTTGGGCTAAAGTTGTGAGTGGAGTACCTCCATAGATAGGTACAGTACAGGGACCCCTGGTTTTTAAATTGTTTATTAATGGGCAGGCAGATGAAGTTTAATACCGATAAAAGTACGGGTATGCATTTGGGAAAGAAGAATAAACAGGCAATTTACTAATTAAATGAGGCAGAATTAGGTAAATCCTTGATGGGGAAGGATTTAGGCGTGCTTATAGACAGCAGGGTTAGCAGTCGTGCCCAATGTCTGGCAGTAGCTGCAAAGACAAATACGCTCTTATCTCGCAGTAAACAGGGAATGGAAGGAAAGTAAGCATAATTATGCCCCTCTTTTAAAGCATTAGTAAGACCACACCTTGAATATGGAGTACAGTTTGGGGCACCACACCATAAAAAGGCATTATAGAACTAGAAAGTGCAGAGAAGAGCCACCAAGGGAGTGGAAAATCTGATTTTTGAGGAGAGGCAAGCTATTTGAGATTATTTTACATTCGAATACAGGAGTCTAAGAGGGGATATGATCTATAAAAAAATATATTCGGGGACAATGCAAAGTGCTTTTCAAAAGAACTATTCATCCCAAGAGCAGTACAAACGACACAAGGTCATCCCTTTGGGAGGGGGGAAAAGAGATTTCACCAGCAGCAAAGGAAAGGGTTCTTTACAGTAAGGGCAGTTAAAATGTGGAATTTATTACCCATGGAGACTGTGATGGTAGATACAATAGATTTGTTCAAAAAAAGGTTGGACATCTTCTTAGAAAGGAAAGGTATACAGGGATATACCAAATAAGTAAACATGGGAAGGATGTTGATCCAGGGAGTAATCTGATTGCCATTATTTGTTGTCGGGAACAAATTTATTTGCCCATTGGGAGACGACATTGGATGATGTTTCACTGGGGTTGTTATGTTTGCCTTCCTCTAGATCAAAAATACTGTAAATACAAATATAGGATACATATCTGTTGTCTAAATTTAGCATAGGTTGAACTTGATGGACATATTTTTTTTTTAAACTTCTTCTATGTCACTATAGCACTGTCATGCATAGAGCAAGAAAGACTCGTTGGTCAGACACTTTGCATGTAGATACTGTAGCTTGATGCCTGGAATCTTGCAATCTTTTCAACATCAGTTCTCTATACAAAGGTATCTCTTCTACCTTACCGTTGTTCTTTAAATTTTTTTATTACTATTACAATATACAGGCATACCCCGGTTTAAGTACACTCACTTTAAGTAAACTCGCGAGTAAGTACATCTCGCTCAATAGGCAAACGGCAGCTCACGCATGCGCCTGTCTGCACGTCCTGAACAGCAATACCAGCTCCCTACCTGTACCAAAGGTGTGCGCAAGCGGGGAGACTATAGAGCCTGTTACAAATGCGTTATTTACATCAGTTATGCACGTATATGACGATTGCAGTACAGTACATGCATCAATAAGTGGAAAAAAGCAGTGCTTCACTTTAAGTACATTTTCGCTTTACATACATGCGCCGGTCCCATTGCGTATGTTAATGCGGGGTATGCCTGTACTGTACCCTTTTTTTTGTATCTATAGTACGATCTAACAGGTTACCATCCTCTGTTATAATTCTAGTGTCTGCGCATACGTTAGTCCTGGTAATATGTGATATATGAAATGTATTTAATTCCCATTTCTTCTGGGCCCCAAAAAAATCCAGTCTGGGACATTTTGCAAATTTAAGCAACTCTGCGCAGACAACATCTTCTTTACCACCTAAATAGGATTATTAACACCTTTTTTACTACTCCTCACACTGCCTTTTAAATTAGGGGGAAATATATGTTAGTTACAGCCAGCTTATTTTTTCTCTACTCCATCATGGATGGTTTCTGCATTTAGCCTGGCCTTCGGCAGCTATTGCTAATTCTGGGCCTTTCCTCTGTCAGTCCTGTTAGTACAGGCAGTGGAAAGGTTAATTCCTTCACATGGCCTGCATGTAAGTTTTCAGCCTTGAATCATGTAGCAATATTCGAGGGCGGGCTTTGCAACATGAGGTATGTCAATCAAAGGGGTGGATATTGGTTGGAACGCCCCCTGCTGTGTGTGGGCCAATCTGTATCCAACTTTGACTTGTAATGATTCAAAGTTAGAGACGCTCCCCTGAGATGTCCAAATTGGGATATACCTCCTAAATTAAGTGATCTATGATAAGAGAAATCAGTTGGAGTGAGAGAGGAGATATTGAGTAGAGCTGACAGGGAATCGTTCTCTCCCTCTTACCCCACCTGGGTAAGGAGGGGGGGAAGTTGAGCTGCCATGAGCAGAATGGCAGAGCAGAAAGAGCAGGCCTATGCTGTGATGCTGTACTGTGCTGTGTATGCTGCTATGCAATAAAGAACCACAGAAAGAAGCTGCTGTGTGTGTATCACTGTTCCTGGTGTGAGAAAGAGAGAGTGTCAGTGGGGGTCTCTCCTCTTGAGACACCAGAGGATCCCTACTGGCTGGAGGCACTGCACCACCCAGGGAGAACAAGAGCAAGGTAACCTGTCCCACACCACCTCCTGTCCCTGTCCTGGTTCTCCCCACAACACCGCGGAGCCCTCGGCCCTCCTGTTTACCAGCAGGTCACAGCACCAAGACCATGTACAGTAACCAGAAGTAGTGTACCCCACCCAATCTCATGTCGGGTGGGGTGGAAGAGGGTTACACACATTTAAACATCACCAGTGGAGTTGCCGATGTGTTGGTATACTGACAGGACATTTAAGTGAACAAAGGATTAAGTGATGTTAAATGTGTATTTAGCATTTGTCTAAGCCTGAATATAGCTTCTTTTAATGACCAGCACATCACTGGACTGATTGCTGGAGAAGGCTGTAAGCTAAATAAATCCCAGTACTAGTTTCAGTGCTCTGATGTTTCATTTTTCACACGATAGAGGGTATGTTTCCCTAGAGATTGGATGCAGAACAGTGCATGGAAGGGAGGGCTTCCATAACCGGAAATAATAGCTGTTTCCTTGCTTTCAGGAGCATTCAGTTCAGGGATTAGAATAATGAAGCTCAAGGGTTTGATTTGTTTTTGTTGCACTCCTTCAGTGCTGGGGACCCCCACCACTATATTTATGGGAACAAAATGACCTATAAAGCAGTTTCTGTAACGGGCAATTGACAAGGTTGCTGCCATACAAAACTGTTGCCCGGCTTGCCCATGTTCTGTCAAGTAGATTGAAGAGGTAGTACAAATAATAGAGAAAAGCAATACTAAGGCCACGCGTACAGTGCCCGCGATGTCGCCCAAAAACAAATGCATTGCCGCCGCCGCCGCCATGTGCGCTTATAGTAGGCGTGACGGCGATAATGCGACGGAATTTTGGTAGCTGTCAATATTTGATTTTTCAAGGGCTGTCGTCTCGTGTGACAGCCCCTGAAAATCAAATGCCAGTACGACTGCGCCGCCGCAAAGCGAAATATAACATTCGCTAGCGGCGAGGGTGACGTCGCCCGTCGCGGGCACTATGTGCGCGGCCTATGGTTTGAGATGTCACCCACAGCACAATTACATTGTGTATTGGAAGCTCATGCCTACCATTTTGTATTTCATTTATCCCGGGGAAGGATGTTGGGCTGACGTCTATGGCTACCTAAGGCAGCTGTGACATCTGCTCAAGTCTGATGTTCAGATCTTTTCAAAGACCGAGCCTTCATCTTCACAAGTTGGATAAACTGAGTAACCAATTTTTTGAGGTAGAAGTAAAAAATATGTGACATTGTAGATTAGGTTTTAGATTTCTTTCTTTGAAATCTCCTATTCAGAAAGCTTTCCCCAGTGGTAAAATGCATGGGGTCGCTGGAGAAGGAGAGACAGACACAAGTCCAGGCAATCGGCATCAGATAGTTACCGTGAATACCTTGGCAGCTGCTACCCACGCTCCTGTCCCTGATTATCTTCTGTCTTCTATTGCAAACATACATTGTGGGCTTTGTTATCAATTTCTTTACTACCATTTTTAATCTTTTGAACGATCTATTTGAGGATCATCATTATACCCATAAAGTACTTTTTCTCAAAATCGTTGTTTCCCAAGAAAGAGAGCAGTGTCCTTCAAGTGCTTATTCCTGCAAAGGGTTTCAACTATTATTTCCAATTCTCAAGAAATGAAGTACTCCCATATTATCGCATTATTCGTAAGGAATGTTTGCAGTCAGAATCATTTTGATTTATTCATTTTTTGTGACCCTGCACTTTACCCTACTTAACCGTAATAACCATTGCATGTTGCCAATCAGATACAATTTTATATTCGAATACTGTACATCCAAAGTTCAGACATCAATGGCCAGTTATGTCACAATATAAATCATAATAATTAAATTAACAGAAAGGGCTTTACTATTTATAATGCAAATGAGTATAATTTTAGTTTTTTTTGCTTGTGTAAAGTTACAATATTCTGGGTTAATTTCACAGAGAAGCAACTCATGTGTTCGAAAGTGAAACGTTTTCTTGCGGATGAGCTCCGTCTGGTATTGAAAACATAAGGTTATAATCGAAATACCTCAATCCATCCGCGGAGCCAGAGGTGCGCAATGTTTTTTTTTCTGCGCTCCCCCTGTGTCTCGGTCCCTGCGCTCGCAAAGAAGTATGACGCAGAGGGTCACGTGAGCATTATTTGACGTGCGTTGTCATGAAGATGCGGCACGTCACATGACCCCGCGGCGTCATTTGATGCCACATTGTCATGGCGATGTGAGCAGAAGCCGTCTGAATCCCGGTAAGTACAGGTTGCAGAGGCCTCGCGTGGTCCCCTGTCATTTAATTTAAATGCCTCTGCAAACGCCCGCGCCCCCCCACAAAAATTCTGTGCCCCCCCAGTTTGCGCACCGCTGCACTGAGCGGCAGCGCTGTGAGTAGAACTACTTGTGTGGCTTAATAAATCTGGGCCTTTGGCAGCAGTTCACTTTATACGCTTTCTCCACCATAGACACCCACACACTTTCTATGTTGCATAAAGATTAACTAGTCAGCATGTTCCGCGTAAGAAACAAGAAATACTGTGTAGGTAGGTGTAGCTTGATGCCGTGTTTTGTAAACATTTTGTTTGTTTTCCCTTGCAGCGAAAAATTGTGCCCTGGTCAGCAACACTGGTTAACTTTATTTTTTATTACAAGTTCAAAGCAGGGGGTCTCCAGAGCTGAATCCCAATAATTTAAGCCACGGGTCCCCCTACTTCCAGAGATTCTTACCTCCTTGAGTGGTGCCGGTATCTCTACAGGCAGGGAACTGTGTGCTTAACGAAATGGTGGCCTAAATCTCCCGCGGCCCAATAGGAAGCTGTGGCGTTATCTGGTGGGGCTTCCTACTGACCCGCGGGACCTGCACCTTTAAACTCCACAAAGATACCATTGCCCCCTACAGAGGTAAGTATCTTTGGAACCAGGGGGTCCCTGGAGCTGGAAGGAATGGGGTTCAGCTCCGGAGACACCCTGCTTCAAACCTGTAATAAATACATTTTTATATTTTTTTCCGTTAACCAGTATTGCTGCTTTTAAATGACTTTCCATTAAAATAATTTTGAAGTACAGTGACATGTAGGGAGAAATTGGAATATACCAGACAAGGCTTGAAAAAGGCTGCAAGGTCCCAGTGCAAAGAAGCATTCAGTTGCAGAATGCTCTATTTGTCAACAGATGCATTGAAATTAAATATTAAGTCTTTGGGCAACAGTTAATTTCATGCATAATGGCAAATAAGCACAACATTTCACAAATGGGGTGACTACTTAACTCCTGTTTTATACTGCGCAGTACCGTTCTTACACTTTCCTATAGATGCTTTGGTCAGATGTTTTTCCAATCCCATTTATTTAAACCAGATTTTTACAGACAGAGAACGGCTTCATTCACCGGCACGCACGTTCATTAGTGGGAGCGTTACCACTGCGCTACCCCTTTGCTACAAGAGGTCGTAAAAAGCCCCCTATCATTTCAATAGGAAATGATGGTCTGACTGGTAAAAACGTGTTCTGAAAGCATCCAGCGCTGTTCCCATATCCCATAGAGCTGGGTTTACTGCTTAGTTAAGGGATTATACCAAACTGAGCGTTGTATTTCAAAGTTGCAATTTGTGATGCTGTGTTTTTTATTTTTTTTGTTTTTCTACGAAACAGCTAGATTATGTCCCAGTAAAGCACATGACCAAAATTAAGAGAGGAAAGGCAATTTGCATACGTATATACTTTGGGATCAGGCCATTTTATGAGCACCTTTAGCAGGCTAAGTAAACCTGCTTGATCACGAAAGTTACTTGTATAACCTGTCACAATCTCTTTATATTTACTGATGCTACACAT
Source organism: Ascaphus truei (assembly GCF_040206685.1). Classification (NCBI taxonomy): domain Eukaryota; kingdom Metazoa; phylum Chordata; class Amphibia; order Anura; family Ascaphidae; genus Ascaphus; species Ascaphus truei. The sequence goes on along the minus strand of NC_134483.1, from coordinate 457,199,272 downwards.
ATATATCCGTGTGTGTATGTATGTCAAATAATAGACTACTGTACTGTAGTTCCTTTAAAGGAGCATATGCTCCTAAAGCAAATGTTTTCCATCCCCCGTAGGATGGAAGCCGGGGGTCTCCGGAGCTGAACCGCGTTGATTTCAGCGACGGAGGCCACCTGCTTCCTGAGTTACAGACCTTGGAAGGGGCTGCCGGTATCTCTTTGCAGGTTTTCAATGTCCCATGCACGCTGACCAATAGGAAGCCGCAAGTTATTACATCACAGCTGCCTATTGGCCCATGTGACGTGGGACATTTTAAAGGCGCCATTTTGATAGTCTCACCCAGCCAGAGCTGCTACCGGCACCCCCAGATTCAAACCTTTTAAAAAAAAAATTGACATTCACAAACACAATAATCAGCGCAAATAAGTAGCACTCAATGTTAAATAGTACTAGTAATATAATAACCACTTGTGCAGAAGATGGATTGATTCAATATAATAGGTGCATCTGGGTTAATAGTGGCTCATTGTTGGTATTGTAACCAAGTTGTTTTATTATTTTTACCTCTTTAAACAGCCTATCGCTGTAATTAAATTTTGCATTTTCTACGGAGCATGTGCTTCTTCATATATAATATATATTTATTTTCCTCAATTTATGTATCAAAGCTGTAATGTAATAAAGCGGTGAATACTGATTTATTTTGGTACAAATAATCTCCAAACATTGAAAGGTGCAGTTCAGCTGCTTTATGGATAGAGGTTACCCGCTGTAGATGCACATCTCCTAGTTTAACAGGTTAGTCTGCATGGCTAACTTGAACTTGGGGACCTCCTCAAAGTCAAGCAGAAGGTGTGTTAACCTCTTCCCTGCTGTAAGTGTTCAAATGCTAAAAATGAAATGGCTGAACCGTTACATTGATTTTACAAACTTATTTCTTTCATAAAGATGGTGAAAGTGGAATATAAAATACCAGCCGACACCTGCCAAAGATGTATGTTAAAAAACCTAGAGTTGAGCGTTTAAATGTATCATATGACTGTAACATGCCGGTACCTTTTTTGGACATTGAGATATGAAGAACCGAAGCATTTGCGGGAAAAACAACTTTAAATGTTTATTGCAATAAAACTTCTCTACGCAGGTTTTCTAGTTATTTGTTCAACCAAATACTTTTACAGAATGAAAAATGTCTTGCTCTAGAAAATGAAATGTAGCGTTGCCCATGAGTCAAAACAGGCGGCGGGATATAGATACACATTGTACCCACCGTTTGTCCCTGTGATTTGTTAAGCCATTGTGTATGATCATATTACAGGGAACGTTTCTTTTTAGTTGAAATGGCAGATTTGCTTCTGAAGGAGTAAGTGCTATTCGAGGTATCAAATCGTGATTACCATAACCTCTGCCTGCTATGATTTCTGCTTCAATGATAAAAGGGTGGAAGCTTCTTAATAGTCAGTCTTGTTCCATTGCACAGTCCAATGTTGGGATTTACACTTCATTAACCTTCTTTGAGACTAATGATCCATATGGACCATGCACCATGTTCAATTTAACCATATCAAAAAGTCTACCTTGTGTTGTAGGAAATTCAGCACTGACCCACTTTGTCAACATTTATCTTTTGTCTCTTAGTTTCTCTGTTTTACCAAATGAATGAGTATATGTGCATACGGGAGGAGACCGCTCCTTTGAAAATCGGTTACATAAAGATATTCTGATGGTTTCCCAAGTGTGTTTTTCCGTTTAGTCATGTACAGCTCTTTAAGTTTCATCATGAAAACTCATGCAACAGCATCAGGCCGGGTTGACGCATCTCATAAGGAGGCTTTATGATCTTCAGTGTTTCCCTCCACGTCGGATTGCATGTGAAAGTTCTGAATACTGTAGATCTGGATTGCCATACTTTTTGACGATAGCCATGACATCTTAATAGTTTTGTTGCATTGCTCTCCGGCTTCCTTTTAAAAGCTACGGTAAAAGAAATATATTGTCTGGCTTAACATTTTCTTGTTCGTCTCTACTATGCACATAGTCCAAGAGACATTGGTAAAGTTCATCTCTGACTGATTTCTGGCTTTGCTTTATAAAGTTCCATCTTTTCCCTTCTACTCACATACATAAGTGTCAACAAAGTACTGTGGTTCAAGATCGCAACTATGGCGGAGTAATCTAAAACCTTCTCACTGCAAGTTTGTAGGTGTATTGCAATGTTGTGACTTTATTTCTGACTGCTTGACGATGTCACAGATAACCTCACAATGCTGTGGTTAGTGGCCCACCTTGCTGGACAGACAGAAAACGGTTTATTATTATTATTATTATTATAGATTAGTTTCTGCACCGGATTTTAAAGTAAAAAAAATAAATGGGTATGTGCAGCTCTGAATGTTCCAGAGGTGAAGGGTCATGAGGCGGTCACAGTGTCTTTTAAATAATATATATAGATTAGTTTTTTTTTAAATTTATTTATTTTTTTTACATTATTTTTTACACAGTCATGCTCTGCTTGGTATTTTCCTGTGACATCTGACTTGCATGACTTCCCTTATTTTTCTCACTCTAACATTGTGCAATTGTGCTTAGTCATGTAAAAAGTATGTATTGTGTTTCCACTATTCGGCATAGTTAAGAACTATTATTTCTTAAATATTATTTACTAGCAAATACCTTACAAACAGTCTGGCATTTTTTATTTGGTAATAGCTAAATAGTAAATACATATTTTACAAAGCCCAGGAGGCTCTGAACAAGTATATGACGTTGGATGGTTCAAATTAGTTGTACTGTACATTTGTAGAATTTCTTACAACTAATTGAAATGTAACTTGTAAGCACATTCACATGCCTCAGATAGGTCTGTAACCCGGCTTTTCACCATTAATTTTCTAATGACTTTGAATGTTACAGAGAAGCCGAAGGTGTTTAGAATATAATATAGCTTTCATGAAATATGGATATAGATATAGAATAGGCATTAAACTATACTCACTATTTATAGTGTTGTCAATATTTCCCATCATCCCCCCCTCCCACACCCCACTCCTCCCCTTAATTGTCAGTTAAGCAAAGTGTACAATCCAATTCAGTCAATGGACACCCAACAGGCAACATTATGATATGGAGTGAAAGTATATATTTTTTTTTTTACAAATATCTAAAAAAAATTAAGTTCTTGTGTTGATGCTATGCTGAAGTGAAGGAAATCATAATATTCAGGAGAGTGTTTGATGCATGATATGCGTATATTGCAACATAAGGTTGGAACATAATGAGTCGGTAAAAGAAACAGAAATAAAATAAAGCACGCAAAGCACTTTACATATATTTTGCAGGCGCAAAGTGCCCCCGCCTTCACCATTTAGAATTGGTGTGTACGTACACAGACACACACACACACACACACACACACACACACACACACACACACACACACACCTATTCTTATTCATATAGTGCTGGTCATCTGTTTTTTTTTTTTTTTTTTTTTCTCAGTAGCAAATACACATTATTATTTCCAAAATAGTGCTTTTATGGCCAACCGCTTTCTATAATAGCCACAAGAACACGTAATGTATGTAGAAATTGACGTTCATTGTGAACTAGTTCAGAATCATCCTGTGCTCAGTTATGTTCAAGGGAACAAGGGATAAAATACTTCCTGACACATTTATTGTTGACATGTGCTGACTGAGTAGTTAATGATTAGCTGATATTGCTCAGTGGGTTAGAGGTATCTAATCACAGCCACGATCTAGTTTAGGTTTATTGAACTTGGGTTGCTGTGTAATAATGTCGTGACAAAACACTCTCCTTAGTGTTGTACAACAGGGCGGAAACGCCTCATCACGCACACAGACCAATGCTGTGTGGCATGATTGATTCCTGATTTCAAGAAATTGTTTATATTCAGTTGATACAAACGTTGGAATGTTTTTGTTAACCCTTTCCAGACTGATGAGCATCAATAACAGCTTTTCTGAGGTCCTCCGATTTCTTTTGATCGTGGCATGACGTGTTTCCACACACCTCTATAGTGAAAACGAAACTCATAGCGTTTCTGAGCTTTATATACTGTAGCGTGGGGTCTACCAAACTCACCCCTGAAGATCTACCTAATTATTTAAACACCTGATTCTAATTATCCCCTTTAATTTAGCTGATTTAAAACCAGGGTTTCACTTTCTTTTGCACATATCCTGACTCTTAATTACTCATTGTTTGTCTAATTCATACATCATTTTGTTTCAAAAGACATAGAATTGGTTAATATAAACCCTATTGGATATTTAAGAAAAGACTGGGTTTGATTCAAGAAGGTTATCATGGAAAAACTAGGGAATTTCCGTAATTATTGTGTTCACAAACCTTTTCTCGCCACTGTACATACACATATACAGATATAAATTTTAGTAGCGATGCTCTCGACTCAACGACAAACACTTATTTTATTCTAAAAGGCAGGATTGACATTCTTGTCCCCACATGAATCTTTAAGAAGATTCCAAACTGGTGAACAATATCCTTATTTTATACCCATAAACACGTGCCTTGCATACCAACCGTAAACATATCGCCCCCTACAGGCTAAACGGCAAAACCCACTGGGCCAGTGTAACAGATACAAATCATGACAACTAATTACTGTGTAATGTTCCGTGAAAAATGTACTCTAACATTGTTACGAAAACAAATGCAGTAAAACATGTTAAAGAGTCAATTAAAAAAGAAAATATTAAAACTAGAACCTAGTGGTTGGAATCATCATTTGTCTATTTCATGGGGCTCATAGAGTCCACGAGGAAACAATGTTTGTAACCGTTGGATCCATTGTGCTTCTCTGCGAAGAAGCATGTTGGATCGATACGCTCCTGATCAATGTATAATGTATCGTACGGTAGGCAATTGATGCCCACCGTAGCAAAATGTTTATCCACTGCTTTTTCTGAATTATTTTGTCCTTTAGGGCTGCCCTGCAGTGTCCCTCCATTCGCTCCTTGAAAGTCCAGCCAGTCTTCCTCACATAATATAGGGTACAAGGACACATAATAATGTACACTACAAATTTACTGGTACAAGTCGGCCTGTGTCATCTTTTCATCAATTGGCCTGTATGAGAATGTTTAAACGTCGCTCCGGTCGCCATGCTAATGGCAAGTTTTTTTTGTTGTGAACAATGTTGTAGCAGATTGGTAACAGTGTATAGGATCTGTCTTTACTAAAAAGACCTCCTTTAGCACATAAGGGGTTTTATACAGAATGCACCAATTCTTTTACATTCCTATCACTTTGTATTATTGGCCAAAATTCACGGATCGTCTGGTTGATTACAGGAGGGAAGTGTAGAGTACTCCTATCAAATCTCTAGTGTTCTATTCTAGATCTTGACTTCATTGCATGTTTACGGCCAATCCTCTTGTTTAACCTCTCTTGGGCAATATCCCCACCGGACAAAGCAATCTCCCATGTCTTCCAATTGCTTCTCTACTAGTAATGCATTTGAATTTGTTCTTTTCACCCTCCGCATTTGTGAGAATAGAAGCCCTCACTTCAAATGTATAGGAGGAAAACTGGAGGCTTGTCAAAGTATTCCAATCAGTTTCCTTCTGAAACAGGGTGGTGCCTAAACCTGTAGCAGTTTTCTACACCTACATCCCTAAAAAACAATAGACTGAATATTATACTGTATTGTAGGGTGATTCGAATTGGGGAGGGTATAGCGGGTAAGAGTTGACAAAGTCAGTCAAACTTGTTTCATTGCCTTTCCAGATTAAAAACACATCATCGATATATAGTGTATAAAAAGCAGTTGATTGTGTTTTTATCAAAAATATCTGGTCTTATAGTCGAACATGTATAAATTGGCAAATGCCGGGGCGATATTTGACTCCATGGCCGTACCTGGCAATTGGAGGAAAATTAATTTTCAAATGTAAAGTAATTCAATGTCAATGCCACATTGATAAAAAATTGAACAGGAGGAGCTTCGTAAAGTGGATTTTTAATAAAAGATTTTCTGGCAGCCTCTTTACCCTCACCATGCGGGATAACCGTGCATAAACTTCGTACATCTAATGTGACCAACAATTTGTCATGTGCGAATGGATTGATCTGTGCAATTTTTATTCAAGAAGGTGATGGTGTCTTGAAGATAGGAAAATATGCTCTGACAATAGCCTACATACTGCGTAAAAAGGTTCAAGTAAAGATCCCCCTGACTAAAATGTTTGGTTTTGTATGTGTTCTAATTGAAGAATCCACATTTATTTATTTTTGTCATTGCTGATAGTAAATAAGTGTTCATCTCCCTTTTTCTTGTGACTGTCGCTGTAATAATATTTTAGTGGCCATGTTGAGGTATAAACTGTAGATAAGATACCAGATCAAAGGTTGCCTTACAGTGAACTAGCTAAGTGAGATAAAAAGAAAAAAAATGTTTTGTAATGCATTTATGAGGCACTTTTGTTTACCTTGAGCAATCAGTGAGAACATACTGTACATAATTCTGTTTCTTGTGTTCAGTGGATATGGAGCAGCAATACTGATGGCTCCACTAATCCTGGTAGAATGGGCAGCTGCCATAATTTTACCTTGGAAATGCAACGACCGGAACATAGTGAAATTAATGCTAAAACGAGGGCATGATGAGGATGTCATTTTAACTACTGTAGCTACCATGTATTTTTGACATTCATTTAAAAATAGGACAATTTGCATATTTTTTTTAATCTACTCTGCTGGCCTGGCACAGACTTACCCAACCTGCGGTACAAGTACTACTGATACCTGTAGTACTCCAGTTGTTATAAAATGGTACTACACTCTGCACCACAGTGATACATATTCTCCCTACAAACAATGACTATTTGTTTCACTACACCGTGTTCAGATCTGCACGTGCATCAAATTGCTCTGCTGTGAATCCCTAGCACTCCTGAAAGTGAAGGGGTGATTGTGATTTCTATTCTATCCTGGTTATTAGCCATTTAGTGGAGCCCTACAGTATCTCTGAGAAGTAATTGGTGCTTCTGATCAAAAGTACTAGATGTTTGTAAAGTCATGACTGAAAGCCTTTTACTTCCTCGTGGAAGCAAAGGAGATCTCAGCAGGTGTAATTGTACAAAAATGGACGTGGGCATATTGTTACACTGTACTTCTTGTGCGTGTTGAACAGCTCACACAATAATACCCTTTCTGCTGTGAGGTGTGTGTGTGTGTGTGTGTGTGTGTGTGTGTGTGTGTGTGTGTGTGTGTGTGTGTGTGTGTGTGTGTGTGTGTGTGTGTGTGTGTGTGTGTGTGTGTGTGTGTGTGTATGAACATCGTGTCTTATAAAATGTATGTATTCCAGTGCATGATCATGTTTTTGCATTACCTTACAGTGGTATTATGCGACCCGGCCTTAATGCCATTTTGGGACCTACAGGCAGCGGCAAATCATCGTAAGTAATAGTTTTGATTTGCTAGATATGTACAAACATTTGCAATTATGACATGTTTTTTATTTTATTTTTTTAACCATATTGCATTACTGTATGTATATCTTATCATTAAGGGGCATTTAATACAGATAATCCATTTACAGTCATTTGCCACGATGGAACTGTATAAATCAGAATGAAAATAAAGTTGCAGACACATTCTTAATACTACCAAGGATTCCAAAGATCTGAAATTGCTGACAACAATGTTGCCGTTAAATCAGAAACACACACACACACACACACACACACACACACACACACACACACACACACACACACACACACACACACACACACACACACACACACACACACACACACACACACAGTCATCTTTATTTATTTACAGACTCTAATCTCCCTTGGAGATTTTGGTAAATCACTATGACTGCTATCCAAGCATCACTGCCATGGGCCAACAGGAAGCCGCCATGCCGTCAGCACGACGTGGCAGCTTATTATTGGACTACCGGGACACATTAAAAAATATTTATAAAACAAATTAAATCAAACAGCGCCCCCCACCCCTTTTTTGTTGTTGTTGCTTTTTTCCCCTCTCCCATCACTCTCCCCCATCCTCTCTCCTCCCTCTCCCCCATCCTCTCTCCTTCCTCTCCTCCATCCTCTCTCCTCCCTCTCCCTCTTTCCCCCTATCCTCTCTTCTCTCCCCCCCCATTCTCTGTCCTCTCTCCTTCCCCCCACTCCCTCTCCATCCTCTCTCCCTTCCCTACTACCTCTCACCCCTCCCCCCCACCCCTCTCCATTTTATTATATTGCCCAGAAGCTGTAGCAGCCAACAAAACCCTGCTCTCCTCCTACCGGTTACAGCTGTTTTTATCTGATCAGCTCCGCGCTCTGCCGTCGGCATCTTCCTCTGATTTCCTCCAACCTCCGCTCTCCTCCTACCCACCCAAACCGGTAGGACACCACACTAATAACCGGGACTGTCCCAGCTACATTTTTACAATTTTTGGGGCACCGGGACAGCTCACTAAAACTCGGGACTGTCCTGGCTAAACCGGGACTTCTGGTCGCCGTACCTTTTGCAGCTATCTTGGATTTTACTTTCATTTTACAGGCACATATTAAAAGGTAAATATTTTGGGAACAGGGGTCTCAACCCTCTCCCCAGGCATTGTACAATTGCGATGCCTTGCCCCTGCTGTAAACCGTGCAGCGCGCGTTTGTATCTTTTCTTGGTCACGCAGAGCAAACCATGTTGGTGACACAAGGAGACTGACCACAGTTTGCTCTCTCACCTGCAGGCTTCTGGACGTTCTCGCTGCCAGGAAGGATCCACGGGGTCTCTATGGAACGGTGCTTGTAGATGGGAAACCACAGCCTGCCAACTTTAAATGCACCTCTGGTTATGTTGTACAAGTGAGTTATGTGGTAGTCTCAAGGGTGCGTTCCTGTGTACTGTACATAGTAACTTCAGTTAAGGGGGGGCTGTTTCCACTGATCTAAATACTGGAATTGGCAACTGTGGACACGCTGCGGTTGTATAGAAAAAATTGTAAATATGAGTTGAACTGGGAAATCTTAATCATCTTTTCACCTTGGTCCAGGCCCAAAGGATTCTTTCTATTGGAAGGGTGACAATGCTTCGGAGTAATATGTATACTGGTTCATATTCAGTGCTAGCGGTTAACTTTACAGACACCTTTACCATCAGAACTCCACTAATTTCCAGTATAGTCAGCTGTGCCAGCTTAGCTCAAAGTTGGTGGCTGTCTGTGAATTTTCTGTTCACCAGCACAGACCATTAAAACTGAATGGACCAACTCACAAGGGCATACATATAATTTCTCAGGATGTTTGTAGCTGAGGGGAGCTCATCATGGCTTGTGCGCTCTGCCACAATGATACAGTAAATGTCTCTTAGCTTAATCTTTTTGTGAGGCTTTGAACCTAATCATTACTCTTTTACTAACACACTAACTGCTTCATTATCTCCATGTGCTGTAGTGGCACCACCATCTTAAGAATACTAGTTATGCTTTATCTTTCTATCTTTCAGTGGGATCACTGAGAAATCTCATTAAAGGTGCATTTCCAAGCAAGATTTCCCCCCCCCCCCCTTTTTTTTTAAAACCGTATAAAAAAAAAAACTGTTTTGATTTATTAAACCTACCACTGTCATTGGGCCTAAATGGGATTGCACGTCATCAATAGACTGAAAGCTGTCATTAATATTATTTACTCCATTGTTTTTTTTTTTTACATTTATTGATTGAGGTTTCATGTCACTTTGAAATATGGTGCAGAAATTGGTAAGACAAATGGCACTATTTCGATAACCGTAACTAATTAATTAGAGAGTCGCCAATAATATTAACGTGTGGAGTTCAACTTTTCCATAAAAAATGGACGGGTTAGTATCCCTCCCAAATGCTATGTTAAGTATGTGTACAATTTGTTGAAACCTATGGCCCGAAAGTGGCCAAAAAAACCTTATGATGGATATGACTATTGCCTGCCATGAATAAACATACCAAGTTATTTTAATGGGTGAACGGCAGCACGTGCTCTGTACAGTACGAAAGAAACGCTCATTTTGCTGTTCTCTGCAGGATGATGTTGTGATGGGAACCCTCACCGTGAGAGAGAACCTGCAGTTCTCTGCAGCTTTGAGGTTACCCAAGACATTGAGGCAGAAGGAGAAGGATGACCGCATCAGTCAGATCATCAAGGAGCTGGGATTAACCAAAGTTGCAGACTCCAAGGTAATGTGTGAAGTAGGGTTGACAACAAGACGTTTCCCTCGTTACCACGTTTTGTATTGCTACAAATATTTGTTTAGTTGGAAATAAGATGTCAAGAACTGACTTAACTGATTTGAAAACTCTTTTCATAATCTATATCACAATTAATGTGGGGGAGAAGGTCTGGCATGCAGTGTAGGGCAAATGTGCCGGCAATAGCCACGATAGAGGTATGTAGAATCGTGATGCTGGCAGTCCAGAGGTCTTTCCAAATGAATAAAACAACTTCTTGAAACACTTCAACGTTTTAGTCCTGTCTGAGACCTTTGTCAAGATAATAATGCAAACAAACGCCCTTAAATACCCTGTGCACTGCGTATGCAGTAAAAATTGGTGCCAAGCTAGCAGCTGGAGGTTGCTAAGTAAACAAAGAAAGCAGACCGTAGCGGTATAGTTACAGAGCAGCTTGAGCATAATGTAACCTTGTAAACTTTCTATTGCCTAAGCTGGGGTGCTATAAGTACATATCTTGTACAACATGCCAATACACGATTAACAGCACATCTTTCAGACACCCTCATTGTGGTCAATCCATCTCTTTCAAATTTCACCTTCCATGCTCCGGTCAATATATGGTGCACCTCTTCATCTGCCCCTACAGACACGCGTAATTAGGGGGAGGGGGGAAAGGAGCGTGCCTTTAAAGAGCTAATCATTGGTCTGCCATTCGGGCAGCATTCAGCAATGGGTCTAGTGACCAGCCAGTCGCAGACCACTTTTACAATACACCGTGAGGCCAGATGGATCTACAAGCTAGATACTGTGACACTCTTAACGGGCTGAATGAATACGTGTCCTTTCATTTCTTCTTGTAAATTTGCAGCTCTGACCTGAGTCATGTTATCCACTTGTGTGAGTCTTTTGACGTCAGATTATTTTCTTCTGCCATATCCTCCGAACTGACAGAGATGAAAACACAGAGTTTCATGCATCAACTTCTTGGGACCAATGCCGGGGGGTTAGCTACAAGTTTTGAATGATAACAAACTCTTATTGCCCCTACTCTCTAGGCCAGTCTTTTTCAACCAGGGTTCCTAGGAACCATCGAGAAAGGTATACATTTCTTACCATTATTTATCTTTCTCTGAGAACCATGACCATACACAGACTTTTTCCTGTCCCCAAGAGTTATTTGTGAGGGCAATATTTGTGCTCTATGATGTAATAGAGTTTGAGGAAAGTCATTGCAGCTTGGCTAAACGAATGACTGAGGTCTTTGGTGGGAGGAGCTTTTTAAATGCTGTGACAAAGGCGGTCGTACCACACTGGAAAGATAGGCATAAATCCCATTGTGTGTAAGAAATGTATATGTTTGTGTGTGTTAATAAATGAATGGATATATACAGTACTATGTGGCTCTGTTAAATATATTTCTGCTCTTGTTTTAGGTCGGCACCCAGATGATCCGTGGAGTGTCGGGAGGAGAGAGAAAACGGACGAACATTGGGATGGAACTGATTACTGATCCAGCTATTTTATTCTTAGACGAGCCAACCACTGGGTTGGATGCCAGCACTGCCAATGCTGTCCTGCTGCTCCTGAAAAAGTGAGGGCATTGTTATAATCGTATTCGCTACGGGGAACTTTGGGCAAGTTGCCCTCTTTTCCTGTGTCCTAGGATCCAAAGATTTGTGCTATCTGGCAGGTGTTTGCCTAAAAATTCTATGTACAGTGCATTGATATGTTGTATAACTGGGCACTCTGAGGATTTAACTGGTGCATCTTGTTGTAGTTTAGGTATATATATATATATATATATATATTTTGTCAGGAAATTGCTTTTGTAACTACCAGAAAATGACACTATGCCCACCAAGTAACCTCTATCCTAATTTCAACCCAGAGACTGTGTGCCTCTACTGTTTCCTTATCTATAAATCGCCTTCAAATTATTATTTATTTAAAAAAAAAATACTTGTAAAAACAGTTAACTCATTTAATTTGATTTCTCTGAAAACGTTTCAAGTCGGTAGAGAAACATGTCAATCTCTAGTTTAAGAAGCGGGATTAAAGCGTAGAATTAGGGAGGTCCTGCGGTGTTGAACCTGGCTATTAGTAGCCCTAGACACCCCCCCCAGATTGCAATATAATTACTGGTATACGAAACTTTCACAATGTATATTTGCATTCCCCCCCCCCCCCTATTCACATTCGCAATCGAATTTATATGCCTGTGCATTTGTAATCAAATGTTTAAAATGTATTTTTAGGAGGAATGTAAATAGGGGTGCAACCTCGGGTCTAAGCCATTGAGTTCTTGGGTGTGGATTGGCGTGGGATACTTACCGTGTGGCTGCTAATATAGTGCTACTAGACTTGTGCTGTTTGCTCAAGTATATGATTATGTAATAATATTATTTACGTATTAAATGCTACTAGTTTTATTGTGAATGAACTTGCCCCCCGTCTGTCCACTCCCATGACTGGGCCTGACCTGGGCTCTACTGTACTGTCTGTCTATTGTGTATTATATTATATAGCAGTATAATAATAACTGCAACAATACAGTGTATTCCAGTCTAATCGCAGTACGAGCAGCAGGTTCCTGAGGCGTGCACACAACTACAGGGGGTGCAGCCACAGCACTACTGCTACTCCTGCTGCTGGAACAAAAAAAAGCAACTGGTACATCCATTGCTGTTCCTGCTGTCCAACCTGGCTATGGAATGGGACGTCTCATTGCAGCTGCAACCAAAACAGCGCTGGTGTTCCGCCGCCTGGACAGTTTGCCATGGGACACTTTGCTGTGAGGTCCGCTCCTGCGCCCGGCTGCCTGTCCCGACCACCCGCTCGACAACTGCATGTCGAAATGTCCTGCACGGAACATTTTAAAGAAGGCAGTGTAGAGGTCCCACGTGGGATTAAACATGCAGTTGTCGTAGCGGTCAGGAGCAGAGCGGGCGGTCGGGACATGCAGACCTGGCTTGTCGGTCGGCTGGACGGCGGTCAGGTGCAGGAGCTGACATCGCGGCGAAGTGTCCTGGCGGCGTTTTGGTTGCAGCAAAACATCCTAGAAACATCCTGGCTGTCCACCTCCTGTGCCTACCTGTCCCTACTCCCTAAAGTTCCTTTCTACCTACCCCTGCACTAACCCATTTAGCCACCAGCAGTAATTCCCTTCCCTTAGAATGTCAACAACAGTGAGAAACAGGTTGTAACATTCATAAATTTGATATAAAAGTGTGTAGGTGGATTTTATGACATTTGCATAAATGGAAGGCAAAGGGAAACTGCCGGCACTTTCAGGACCATTCGGCCAAATTCTTTACTGCCCGAGCTGCCTAAGAATATCCGTCTCAGGATCGAATGCTGGTCAGAAATGAGCAGATAATTTTGTGACTTTGCCCATATGTTAGTATATTCACGAGTATCGGGGTTGCTGCCTGGGGAAACGGAAGCCGAAATGTTGGATTTCCCATGAGGAGCACTGGCCCCTTCTGCAGTGACTTACCTCAGTAATATAGCGAGGTTCAGCACTGGAGGACCCCTGGTTTTAATTATTAAAAAATGAAAATAAAAAAAGAATTGGCATTTGGGGGGGGGGGGGGGCAGGGGGGGGAGATTTCATTGATTTGCATCCAAATCCTTACTTACACATTTTGTATTTCTTTCTTTTCTACTGTGCTCTGTAGAATGTCTAGGCAAGGGAAGACTATAATATTCTCCATACACCAGCCTCGTTATTCCATCTTCAGGCTGTTTGATTGTCTAACTTTGCTTGCCGGAGGTAGAATGTTATACCATGGACCCGCTCAGAATGCTCTGGAGTACTTCACAGGGCTGGGTAAGCTTTTAATAAATGGTTTGCTGAGAAGGTTCAAGAGGTAGCAAAAAACTATTTCCCTATAATATCTAGGCTCGTCACCTCTCCAATAGGTGTGGGATTAAATGAATGGATTAAATTAATAATCTCTACCTGGAAAACATACCTTCTTTTTTTATTAAGGTCGAGATCTACTTTTTATCGTGCCGTGCTAGAGTACTTTTTGGGGATATTGAGAAGTGTTGTTATGCCACCCTATAGAACTAAACTGGATTGGCTAATATTCTCATATTGATGTGTATTTTCTCCTAATTGTTATTTTGGTCTTGTGTAGGCTATGTGTGTGAATCGCATAACAATCCCGCTGACTTCTTTCTGGATATCATCAATGGGGACTCGACTGCGGTGGCTCTGAACAAATTGGAGGAAGTGGATCTAGGTATGAGACCGGGCAGTGATTTGCAGAATTCCAATGCACCTGTCAACCGTTTGCTTGGGAGCCCAACCCAGAAAACGGACTGCTTTCTGCCCAGCATTTCAGTGTCAAAAGTAAACTGGTGTTCTGTCCGTTTACACCTTTTACTTGTGTTCACTAGGTGATGTGGCTGCAATATCAACATTTCTATCTGAAAGCCATATTGAGCATGTTTTTTTGTTTGTTTTTGAAGAGATCAATATGCACTATACAAAGTTAATTTGACATACCAATGTACAGAAGGAAAATGTATATTACTATAGAACATAGAACATGAAAGATGCATGTCCCTTGTATCCTTCACACAACTCTTACGACCCTTATTTCTTAGCACCTCCCTTGTCTGTTCATTGACGACCTCCCTCATCTTCTGATCTTTATCAGCACTGCCTTTCTGACTTTTTACTACAATACATTTTCAGATTAGTTCTTCCTTACCGGAAGTTTGTTTATATATGTACAGTAAGTGTATGTTGTCTGCAGCACTCCTTCAATAAAACAATGACTTCATTTACTCCCTGATCCAAAACCGTGTGGAAGGAGCACTCTCGCTACATAATATTCTGCCACGGGTGTCATCTACAGTAGGGGTGAATTTCCGCTATACCCATTCACAATAAATTAAAACACTAATTAAAAAGGTCCACGTGAGGGCTTTCTAATATTCTCTCGTATTCATTTACTCCATCACAGATATAAAAATATAAACGATTGGCAACATTTAGGACCAGACATGTCCTTTGTCATCACCTACTATTGAAGCACTCATTAGTTTTTGTCTAAAACATAGCAAATCCCAACTCGATTACAGATCAAATAAATCTGCAATCCATGATTAATATTAAAATAGATGCACTGTAGTAGATCACACTATGATTAAAAATCTATATAGATAAATTGTTAATATATATATACATATATATCTTGTATTATATATTTGTGAAAGCACTGTATGCCTGTCTGCATCTTCCTGTGTCCCTAGGGGAAATCTCATTGGTCCCTTGGGCCGCCCGCCCCCACACCTCTCATTGGCCTGAGGCGGAGTGACGACACGCACACGCACACACACACACACTCTGTCTCTCTGTTGCTTGGCCTCACTCTCCCCCGTCAGTTGGACCGCAGCTCACCTTCCACACCTCCCCCCCCTCCTATCCCGGTGCCCCTCCTCTCCCGGTGCCCCTCACTCTCTCCCCCCTCCCCACCTCACCCAAATCCCCACGCTCCGCAACATCCCCTGCCGCACCCTCACCGTGCGCCGCTCCCGGAGAGGGGAAGCGCGGCCCTCCTGCTCAGCAGCAAACTCCAGGCTCCTCCCCCCTCGCTCACAACGAGGAAAAGCGCGGCACGGCCCGGGCCTCCTGCACTCCCCCTCACGTGCGCCGGCTCCTGGAGAGGGGAAGCGCGGCCCTCCTGCTCAGCAGCAAACTCCAGGCTCCTCCCCCCTCGCTCACAACGAGGAAAAGCGCGGCCCGGGCCTCCTGCACTCCCCCTCACGTGCGCCGGCTCCCAGAGTCAGTCACCCAGTCACCCGGGGGAAGCCCAACCCTGTCGTCCGCCCCCCCAAAATTACATCCCGGGCAACGCCGGGTCTCTCACATATATATATGTGTGTGTGTGTGTGTGTATATGTATATATATATATACACACACACACACACACACACACACATATATATTAACAATTTATCTATATAGATTTTTAATCATAGTGTGATCTACTACAGTGCATCTATTTTAATATTAATCATGGATTGCAGATTTATTTGATCTGTAATCGATATATATATATCTCACGCTACAATACATTTGTATTGTATCCCAGGAGACCTGAAATGCATTGCAAGTAAGTTAATTGCCGAGGCTTTTAGCAGAAGAGGTGACTTTTTGGGGGGGAGTTCGGATGGTTGAAGTTGATTTAATTACATTCATTCATTTGATTTGTCTCTCCCCTTTTGAAGATGCGATCGAAAGGCCCGACAGTGGCGATAAGACAGTCGTGGAGAAGTTGGCAGAACAGTTCTGCAGCACCAGTTACTACCAGGAAACCAGGGCAGAACTGGAGAAGCTGTCACCGGACAAAAAAGTGAAGGTCAACTTTTTTTCCAGACAAATCACATACAACACGCCATTTTTCCACCAGCTCAAGTGGGTGTCCAAAAGAACCTTCAAAAACCTCTTAGGCAATCCTCAAGCATCCATCGCCCAGGTAATTTTATGATGTCTACTGTGGGCCAGCTGGTTTACAGTCATATTTAGATTACTTTACTAATTACTAATGCTATGTGAAATAAACCTAGGAGGGGTTAATATATCCAAGCATATGCTTATATAACATACATAGTTAAAAACTGGCATATACCAGTGAAGATACTCACATGTCTGCAAGTAAAGTGAATATTGAAATACAGGGGACCTAGCTGGGAGATTATATACCTAGAAGAAGGAGGGGCTGGCCTCCCATAAGCTGCCCAATAAATAGTTGCAGGTGTTTGGCTAAATATATTAATTACACCCTAATAGTGGTGCCTTCTAGGAGCGTGCTGCTAAGGATTAAAATCGGCCAAACAGAAAATGTAAAACAAATATATAAGCGCCGCACTTCTCCATGTAAGGAGCATGCTGTGACTGCTAACAAAGGTTCAGCTACTTCACTAGCACATGACCCACAACAATAGATTTTCAAGTTGTGGTTACGTTACCAAAGTATGTTTTATGTAGCTTATTTTATATTCAGTTGTATGTACCGTGTACCGTTCTAACTTGGCTTCTTCACTTCTTATTGATTTAGTGCTCAGGGATATATTTATTACCACTGGGTTTTAGTAAAAGATATCAATGCCATATATTGGACCCATTCAAACATGAGAAATTGGGCCAGCACTGATATTCCAAGGAATATATGATCATATTAATGACATTCCATTGGAAATAGATATAGGGATTACAAAGGGTACAAAATAAAGAAGCGGTTAAACAAGCATTTTATATATATACTGTAGATGCTAAATCCTTTATGTATGTGGTTAAAGAGATTGGCCATGGAATTATAAATACCAAGTCCCTCTTTCCAAAAATTATTTTATACTATTTACTATTAAAAGGTTTTTATTTCTACTCATTTTCACCACACAATTTACGGAGTGCGTTCATTAGGGAACTTTTGTTTTTGTGTTTCTATTAGTATATATTATCCTTATTCACATCATAGTATATCACTACTTGTTTTATCATTACTAGGCTGATGAGGGTGTTTTCCCTTCTCTCCCCTTACCCCATTCCTATTCCAGGAGGGCAGGCAGGGGGTAGTAGGGTTGGGAGTGCTGCTTTAAGATTTGATAACCTGTACTGTATATATTGTCTCAAAATTGTTTCAGGAAAATGATTGTAATGTGTTTTTTGCTTTAATAATCACCCTACAAAGATGTGCTGAGGGCCCTAGACCCCCTCCCCATAACTCTGGGAGATCTATTGAGGAAACGCCAAATGTGCCAATTGGGGCACTATTGCACAAAAACTCCCATTTAAGTAAATTACAATTTTAATTCAATTGCGCTCCGCACACCTGTGGTTTAATGGATAACCTCGTGTCACCCCAAGTTTTTGCTCTCATTTTTTTTAGAATGAATAAGATATTACTTTATATTTTCTGCCATTTATCTACACATCCACGGCAAGCAAAGCGGAAGTAAAAGCAAGAGAAATCTGGAAAATGTTAGGTGTAAGTCTGTTTATATTCTAGATGTCTAAAAAAAAAAACTGCTCTGCGAGAGCTTCACCTCATGACAAGAATTAGCTCCGGCAGCTTTGTATTTTTAATGAGACCTGACTCTCTTTGTGTGTGCGCCTTTCAAGCTTTCATGTTTCCGACACCTCATTAGTGCTGGATTTCAAACGCTTTCTATGCGTGATACACCGTTCATTAAACCACTTCTGCTTATCCGACTCAAATTTTTCCTGATATGATCCTTGTTTTCTACCACAACTGGCTTTATGGCTGTGTATCTGTGCCCTTTGATCTTTTCAGCAGGTTCTTAGTAATACAGTACCACTTATCCACGGCATTAGAGAATTAAGGGCTAACGCAACTTTGCTGCTTATGCTTAAGCGATCAGCCTGATACCAATAATGTTATAATGTTTTACCCACCTTTGTACAATAGAGTAGGTCTAAAAGGTTAAAGCATTTGAGATAATCTCCTAATCTACTTGGTGGCATGTTCTTCTGTATCATTACCACTCGGTCACATACGGACAATGTATTGTTGTGGGAGAAATGTCATAAAGTATTCAAAAGATTTTCCAGACTTAGCAGAACATTGTTTCCAAATATTAAGACATTTTCATTTATTTATTTTTTTAATGATTTTTTAATAGAACCATGCCAGAAAATAAAATGGCATTAATGAGTCTTGCATTATTGAGTTCGTTGCGCTGCCATAATGGGTCACAATACATGTTTTCTGAAAGTTTTTTTTCCTTTATTGAAGGTAATTTCACATATAACATTTTCACTAGAAGCCACTCAAACTGGCATTCAATGTATTGTCAAATCATAAAAAAAAGCTTCATGCTATGGCATGTGTATTATTTACTATTTAAAATACTTTTTTTGTACAATTACCATAAATGGTATTATACAGTTTTTGTGCGTATACTAATTGGTTTTAACCTCTCTTACAGGTAATGGTTACTCTCGTTCTGTCACTAATTGTTGGAGCCATTTTCTTTGGCGTCCAAAACGATGCCAGTGGAATTCAGAACAGGTTGGTGCATTGGCATAGGAATTTCTGCTACCGTGTAATGATGCTTCTAGATTTAAAAACATGGTGCAGAGAAGACACAGCTCTGAGCAGCAAACAGCAGACTAATGGCAAGAAAGCAGAGCTAACTTTTTTTAACGAGAGGCAGACAATTGTTAATCTTTGAAGGACTGGAGGAGGATTTTTGTTTTTCATATACATATGACATCTACAGACCCTGAGAAAAATCAAATCCAAAAAAAAAAAAGACCCTTCCCGTACCCTCACAGCTTAACCCCATTTAGACACGAGTAGCTAAAACATAGTGTTTGATACCGGTCAGTTGAATTGGTTAGGCTGCAAAGCTGCAATGGAACACACAAAGTAAACTTTTCCAGCACTGTGATTGTTTTGAGATTTTGCCCATTTCCCTACACGTTCGCTGTGAAATATCTGAGTGGTGCTAGAACTGTTTACAGATAGTCCATACCATTGCACAAGCCACAATGTTCATTTTTGGGGGGGCCTTGTGTATTGAATAACACAGACCAGCAGTACGCACACCAGCAGTATTCTAGACACTGCGCTGTAGAATGCTACATCTTTTTTTGAATCACCACTTTATTTATTATGTTCATTATGAAAATCTGCTCCTGTTTCCACACAGGGTCGGATCTTTGTTTTTTTTAACTACAAACCAGTGTTTCAGCAGCGTCTCGGCCATTGAACTCTTCATTGTGGAGAAAAAGATATTCATGTAAGTACTGTAGCCCCCAGACATGCAGTAGGGGGGAAGATATCAGGCGACGGGCTCCCAAATCACATTTATTCACACAGCTTTCACTTAACACGCTTTCTATTGTAATTCTCCTCGTTTTTGTAGCTTAAATGGTAACAGTGCAGAACGCTTGGCCATGTTGAAATGGCGACAGGATGTGTCATTCCTCCCTGATACTTTACATTTGGTATGATATGTAGTGAGGGAGGTGTGATACGAATTGATATGCCTCAGATCAGATAATGCAAACTGCATGTGTCTAAGGCCATGAATTCATTGTCCATGGCCAGTCCAGCATAAAAGCGGGGCACCCTGTTGCATGCATAGTGAGCCCAACAGCTGCCATTACCTCAATTTGTCAGAGCTGTTTGTTAAACGGTAATATCCAGGGAGAAACATTTTTATTGAAATCAGGATACAGTTGTCCTTGAGAGAGAAAATAAAAGCCCATTCTTAAATTAAGGATTTAAAAAAAAAATCCCTTGGCACTGCGGGCACTTAAGTGGTTAAGCAGAGTTGCTGACCCTCTGACACTGAAGGAGTGTGCAGCCATTGCATGGAAGAAATGGAGTATGCCAGAGTACCTCCGGCATTGGCAAACATCAGGAAAACAAATCACAAAAAGGTATTTTTTTTTAAATTAAGTTTTTTTCTTTTTTGTTCCAGACATGAATATATCAGCGGGTACTACAGCTTGTCAGTATACTTTATCTCCAAGTTAATGGCAGATTTAATTCCCATGAGGACAATACCCGCCATCATATTTACCTGTGTCACCTATTTCATGATTGGTAAGTACATTGCAGATGAGGACGATTGCTGCTTCATCTAGGTGTAATGTCAATGCTCCTCCTCAGAAATATATGCCCTTATTTACTAAATGGTATTTGCCATAACACACCTTAGAGATTATTGACTTGAATGTGCTGTAAGGTGCCCTCCAGCTCCAGAAGGTCTCTTATGTGACCCATTGTCTTCAGCCACACTTATTTTGCTGTTTGTAAGGATTCTCTACCTGGCTCCGCACTACTCTAACTGCATATTGTACATTTCCATCCTATGCTACATTTAGACGGCAGATACTTTATCCTATATCTGTACTTACAGTATATTGATCCAGAGGAAGGCAAACAAAAAAACTCCAGTGAAATAGCATTAAATGATTTCTCATAAGGGGATAGATAAATTCCTTCCCGACTCCAAATATTGGCAATCAGATTACTCCTTGGATCAGCATCCTTCCCATGTTTACTTATTTGGTATATCCCTGTATACCTTTCCTTTCTAAAAAAAAAAAATCTCCAACTTTTTTTTAACAATACTATTGTATCTGCCATCACAGTCTCCATGTGTAATGAATTCCACATTTTAACTGCCCTTACTGTAAAGAACCCTTTCCTTTGTTGCTGGTGAAATCTCCTCCTTTCCTCCAACATTAAGGGACGACAGATTTGTTTGTACTGCCCTTGGGATGAATAGTTCTTTTGAAAGCTCTTTATTTTGTGCTATATTTGTATATAATTATCATATCCCCTCTTGGATGCCTCATTTTCTAATGTAAACAAATCTAATTTAGCTAGCCTCTCCTCATAGGATAGATTGTCCATCCCCTTTATTAATTTGGTGGCTCTTCTCTGCACTTTTTCTAGTTCCATGTCTTTTCTGTGGAGTGATGCCCAAAACTGTACTCTATATTTAAGGCGTGGTCTTACTAATGCTTTATACAGGGGCATAATTTGATTGGCATCCAGCAGCTTTTATTTTCTGTCCACCCCATGGAAAATAAAAATAGCAAAAGTGGTTCCCTAAAAAATAATAAATAGTAATTAGATTATCTGTTTGGGGTAGTGACTCTACTCCCCCAATGTTTAACTTTATGTATTATGCACTTATTTCTATTTTCCTGGGCTATAGCTTGTATGTCAACGGTGTTCAGCACTGACTGAGTACATGGTTGGTGCTCTGTGTATGTGTGTGTGCGTGTGTATATAGAATCAGTTACCGCTTTCAGCCTTCTTTTTGTTCTTTAGGATATAAACAAACGGCAGCGGCCTTCTTCACCATGATGTTCACCTTGATGATGGTCTCCTATACTGCCACTTCTATGGCACTGGCAATAGCAGCTGGTCAGAATGTTGTTGCTGTTGCCAACCTCCTCATGACAATTTCCTTTGTCTTTATGCTGGTGAGTCTCACGTGTGCACTGTCTGACTGGTAAACAGATTATGCAAGTTCTACAGAAACTCCGGTAACATTTGGTGCATTGTGGAGATTTGGGGGCTGTTCCATGCAACCTGAAGACAATAGGGGTTATATATTAAAGTGTGTGTGCCAATCATTTATCACCACACACAAACCCCTTTTTAAGTTAATCGGCGATTCCATGTGGTGGGAATTATTCATTAAGGTGCCGTGGTGCTGCATATATAGCCTGAGTAACATCAGAATGCTGTATGACCAAATTATATTGTCTGTAACAAATCACTTTCCCTATCCGTTCCATTTTTCACCTTCACATAGTGTGAGGAAGAGGAAGTATGTTGGCAGGAAGTCCTGAGACTGCAGTTTTTTCTTGGAACTCTGATCAGGAGTTACTCACCTTCTTGGCGTCCACCCTAATGTTACAATGATTATTAGACCATGCCGACGAGAGATTATTTAGGTCTCTGACTTCAGCTAGTCTCATGTCTGACACATTCATGTAATCTAAAAGGAGAATAGATCTTCAGCAAAGAAGGGTGGGTAGCAGTGTTAGTCCTTTCTTCCATGTTGTAACAAAGGAGGGAGAGGGAGTAGGTGGTGTGATACCTTTTAATTGGACCAACATTTCAACTACAATACTTGTTAATAGATCTGAAGTGCTGTGAGCACCCTTTTGTTAAGGTCCCCAGAGTGAAATTCTTTTTAGCACCAAAGGTTGGATTGATCAGTTACCACCAAATTAAAATGCGGGAATACATTAGCATGGGGTTAGTAACCAGATGAGTAGACGTTTGGTTTCTCCTATGGGTAGCTGGCGAAGACCTAAAACTGTGGACAGTCAGAGACATGCAAACGTTGGCATATTACATTTTATATATTGACGCCTTTTATATTCCAAGCAGTGGGGCCACGTAGTTTGCGTACTTGGATATATTTGTACCATGCAACTTAGCTTTGGAGTGGCACGGCTTGTATTTCTGACAATAGTAATTCATTTTTAATTCTCTCTACCTTCTAGATCTTCTCTGGGCTTCTGGTGAACCTGACATCCATCATGGATTGGCTTAACTGGCTCAAGTACTTCAGCATTCCTCGATATGGCCTGACCGTAAGTCATTCCCTTTCTGGTCCCCCACGGATATTTTAGCATATGCAGTTTTAGCATTAAGCTGCTGTAAAATAAGGGCTACAGAACATACCCTGTGCATTTCCTTTTACCTGGGGTTAATGCTAAAAAGGACTTCTTTTTATTTGTTGTACCATGGTGACATCCTTTTAATGCTGTACTTAGCAATACCCTCCTTTTTGTATTCTGTTCTTGCATTATGGAGAACATTTAAATTTGAATGGCTGCTGCCATTAACATACTTTAAAAGAACAGGTTGCAGTTGATGTCAGTGAAATATCAAAAACGTGTTATGACGTTTTTACTTTTGAGGCGTATTCCCACATCTTGAAACATATTGGGTTTAAAATCACTTGGCTGTACCATGATTTTTTTTTGCCATTCGGACCATTAGTTTCACAATTTAGAATCTTTGTAATTTGGAGCTAGACTTTCAGGCATAAATATGACCATAAATACCACATAATTCACACGGTTTGCTTTTTGTTAAGGAACGGCTACTAAGAAGTTCTTTGAAAATAACCATTGTCACAAAACAATTATACAAATATTCTAACCCACTTGTGGGTTTCACAATGGATAATAAAAAGAGTGGTGTAAAGGCCATTTTTGAAACAAATAAACAAACCAAAAAAAAACATATTTGGGCTTACTACATGCCTGCGGCTGTCTGCAGCTTTGGAAAACCTACAGTACTTATCCATCAGAAAACCCAGGCAGTTTCATGAAGTGTGTTTTATACCAGGAGCGCGCAAACTGGGGGGGGGGGGGGCGCGAGACTCTTTGGGTGGGGTGCGGCTCACCATGTCCCCACGTCACCATGGCAACGCAGCATCAAATGATGCCCGTTGCCATGGAGACGGGTCAGATGACCCCACTGCGTTATTTAACGCCGCATTAGAGGTAAGGGGGGGAGTGGGCGACAAGGGGAGAGCAGGCAGGAGGGGCGCAGAGCGGGAAGTTTGCGCACCCCTGCTATTTACCGTATCCGTCATGTTCAGCACTGCCATCTTGTGGTGTGACGTGCATCGTTTTATATTGATTATTTCATTCCCTCAGGATACTCTTCTCACTCAGTCTTTCTAAGTGAAAAATAAATTGGTAATTTGTGTTCATCTGTAATCAACTAATTGAGGTGTAAGGTATAACTCCTGAAATTTTGCATATCATGGACAAACACAAACAAATGTTCCAGCACTCGCGGTCTAGAGAAAAATGAATATCAACTAGAGGACAATGTACAAACTATAAATGAATTTAATATGCACACAAGAAAACAATGACTTGGAGTGATGTACCACAATGGAAATAACACCTCTGGGGTGATAGGTGTGGGGAAAGAACACAGGGGGAGGGAGTAAACAACAGAACACGGTAAGGGGGGGAAAAACAACAACATGCTAGGGGGGGCAAACTTTTCGAGGTGAGAACCTCTTCTTCAAGCCTGTTCCCACTGGTCCAGAGGGACCAAGAGGTACTTCCCTGATCCCTCTTTCCCCACCACAACGTCCAGCTCTGTCTCACAATCTCATATAATGTGCCAGACAGCAAAGCAAAAAGCTAATGAAAGTCCATAAGCTGCAGGAGTTCCAATTGAGAAAGCAATGTAAAGCAAAGTGAAACCGTCCTTCTCAGCAACCTGTCTCCTCTGTGTTCCTGCTTTGAGAAGCGCTGGTAAGGAACGCCCACCGGGACATTTAAAAACAGCGCTGAGATATTGGCACCCCCTACGGTAGTCTGAACCTCAGGAAGCTGGGGTCCCTGGAGCTGAAATGAATGGAATTCAGCTCCGGAGACCCACTGCAGGAATGAAGGCTGTCCTCAAAGGGCACCAGAATATCCATCCAAGCAAGTGCCCCCACGACACAGTAATGAGCAATATCCCATAGAATAACCAAACGCTAGCCACGAAATACATTGACACAATGCCTACTTAAGCCCCCAGCAGGAGCCTATATACCCACATTGCCAATCATTGAAGACCCTAAATAAATACAACTATTGTTTTCCCTTGCGGGATGAAGACTCGTCCTCCTTATCCTCAGGGGCACCATCAGATCCATCCCCTGAAGGGCCGACCAACAAAATAAATCCAAATAACAAAACCATTTATGTATAAAAAATTACCAGGAAGTAATACATTGAGCGTTACCTCTCGTTTTCAAATATGTCCTGGGCACAGAGTTATGATGACAAGTACATGGTTACAAATACATGGTTACATTAAATTAACAGGGCTATACATTATATATAAAGACATTGCATGAACAGTTAAAGATAATGTTGTAAGCGTATGGAACAATTACAGACCAGATTAAAATGTGAGGCCGCTTTAGTCTTGAAATATTTTAGGCTACGCTTATAGTGCCGGCGACGCAACGGTAACATTAGGCTGCGGACGCTGGAAAAATCAAATTGAGATGACTTCCAGCGATCGCGACCAAGCCGGCAATGCATTTGTTTTGACACAACGTCTCCGTCGCTGGCACTATAAGCGCAGCCTTAAACTGGTGGCGGCTTTGAAAGTCTGGGATAGATTGTTCCAGTTTTGAGGTGCACGGTAAGAGGAGGAGGAGTTGCTGGATTCTGTGTTTTGATATCAGATTGTTGTTGATGACTAGAAGACTGGAATATATTGATGACCTTCCAGAAGTTAGCTGGATTTGATGTATTCTGTTGAAGATTTGCAATTGTATGTTGTTTTGGGAGTGCAGAATCTCAGGTTCATATGAAAACAGAACAACATACTGTATAGTGCAAGATTGCCATTGAACTACAATGTATGGTGGTCAGTTTTGTTTGAGGATGGACAATGCCACAACTCACATGGTATCTTGAGGACTACAGGCATCAAAATTGTCATCTTAACTCTATGCCCTGGACATACTTGAAAACGAGAGGTAACTCTCAATGTATCACTTCCTGGTAAAACATTATAAAAATAAATAAATCAAAAGGTATCTTTATGAGAACACTCCGTCAGCCACTCTCTCTCTAGATGTCCTGGAGATAGCCAGTGGGGAGGGGGGATGTCTCCTGTTGTGGTTATGGGGGGATCTGTGTTATCCTCCTATTGGTATGATGTACCCCTCAAAAGGAATGGATGTAATATGAAAGGTTCCAATATAAATGTGTTTATATAAACCAAACAAATACAAATCTGCACTTGCATATAAGAATGTTAGCGGGCGCACAATAGCATGGTTTCAGCAGGATACACAATGCAGCAGGGTCCCAATATTACCAGCAGTCTCCACCTCAGCATTCGGTCGGCAAATCGTGACGTCGGATGTGCAGGTACTCTTGCGATCCTCCTATGGCGGCTGCCATATATTGTCAGAATAATATTGGGCTTTTGCGTGTCCTGTTTGCCTTTTGCATGTATTCCGCAGGCATCTGTAGTTGAGATTCTCGGTAGTGCCAGTTGCTCTCCCCCCAAAAAAACAATCGGGTAAATTAATTGAAGAGAAGTCCAGGATCCTTGGTGCTGTTTGAAGAGAAATCACCGGTGAGAAAATCTTCTTTCTTCTTGTAGATGTTGTCTCGTTGTCCACTTCCTGTCAAATGAGACGTGACACATTTGACAGACACATGGTACATCCACCAATCCGATTGATGGATGTACCATGTGAACATCTATCAACTTTGGCTGAGAAAGACCTCTAAACCAAACTTGATGGAATCGCATGGTACATCCACCAATCCTATTGGTGGTGGATATACCATGTGATTCCTTCCCTTTTTGAGTGATGTGACGTCACCTTAAAGGGAGGGAATCGCATGGTATCCGATTTGGTTCATGTGTACAATGTGATTCCCTTCTTTTAAGGTGACATCACAGCACCTAAAGAAGGGAAGGAATCACATGGTAAAGCCACCAAACAATAGGATTGGTTGATGTTCCATGTGTCTGTCAAATGTGATGTCACAGGCCTTATATAAGGCCTATCATGTCTCATTGGATAGGAAGTGGGCGACGAGGCAACATCTACAAGAATAAGAAAACTACTCACCTGTGACTTCCCCAAGCAACGTGGGAAATTTAAATTTGCAGGAGATATCGGCACCCCCTACGGAGGTCTGAACCGCGGAAAGCAGGGGGTCCCCAGCACTGAAAGTAATGGGGTTTAAACCCAGAGACCCCGCTTCAATCCTATGTACAAATATAATAAAAAGCGACAGTGAAAGGCGAGTAGCAGTATCTTCTCCCCATCTAATGGCCCATGAAGCGAAGGATTAACACTGCGGGTCACATTCAAAAGCATGGACCCCGGCAGTGTTATCGCTTCCAGGCAGTAAGTCTACCTGTCCTTGTCGCCACACTTGTCCCTATTTTTCTCTGCGGCAACGACAGTAAAACTGAATGCATCTGTTCACTCAGCAGAATATTGTCGTATTTTTAATGGTAATTCCAGCCTCCTTGGGGGCAACGAATGAATGTCCAATTCATATTGCAAGGCATGAATTTACATGTGCCTTCAAATTTCTGTGTTATCAAGAAATACGTTCTCACTGAGGTCCTGTGAATATGCTTTTGGAGTATTGAAGCTTGAATGTATACATTCAAAAGATATAATGTAATGTTGATCATAATTTGGAAGCTGCATAGCACAGTTTGAAATCTTAATAATCCTGTTTTACATTTTAGGCTCTTCAAGTGAATGAATTTACTCTTCTCAATTTTTGTGATAATAAAACTGCTGTGCCAGAAGTCAGTCCAAACTGCAGTGTGCCCAGCCCATTCAGCACGTAAGTATTTATAGGACCATTATTTTACATACATGATAATTTAATATGTTTCTTATGGTAGTTAAACTAAACCTCAAAGTCAAGTTATCTATTAAAAAAAGTGTATTTTTGTACATGACAGTATTGTTGGAATGGCAGAACTCATCTGAAAGCAACCACATTGTGTACAGTGTCCCGATAAATGCAAAGAATTTGGTGGTACAGTAACCAGTGCCACTCGGCTCACCTGCTGTAGAACGTTAGACGGTAGATGGAAGACAGGGCACACGGATTTGAAAATTAACAAATGAATTTCTAAAGCTAACACAACGTTTCGACCGCAGTGGTCTTTATCAAGTGCAAGTGGCTTAATGACCAAGTCCCAAATGGCCCATTAATGATTATATGTTTAAGGGGGTTACATCTGTGTGATTAATGCCTTATTTTCATTTACGGTAGAAAAAGATCAGTTGTGAGCACATTCCAATGTCTCAGACAGGTCTGCAAACTGGTCTGTCCCCCTAATCTTTTAACATACAATGCTTCCACGGATTCTGGGTAATGACATGCAAATGAGCACGGCGTCACTCTTTAAGGATCTATTTATTTATTTTTAAACATTTGGCATCTACTGTATTTCTAAATAATTCCCCAAATGTATTTGTAAAGCTGGCAAGCTGAGGGAGGGGTTTGATTTCCACTGGTTTCTCCCTTGTGTGAGATGTCACTGTGCGTTCAGCTTTATTGCTGGTGGGATAAGGGTATAGAAAACACCCATTCAAGGGCACCTAAAAAAAATTCAAACTTGTCATTAATTTCCCCCCCCAAAATGTAAGCAGTCAGATACTTGCTATTAGAATTGTTAGATTAGGGAAGCCAAGTAGACTTGCATTCTTTACAAAAAGGTTTCTACCTGGCCATGTGGGATTGACCCACAGTATGGCACAAAACTTTTAAAAGCAAAGAGCTAGCGCTTTTATTTAGTAGGATATTAGCACAGTAACACAGTGCTTTTTAAGTGCACCATGATTGCTATAGGCATCTGCAGTTTGGCTGAATTGGGGGGGGAGGGGCTGCAAACTTTTCTGCATGTACCATACCTTCTGTAAATTAATAAACTGTTGTTTTTTTTTTTAACATTTCATAATAACACTCGTTGCCCACTTTGTTTTTTGTTTTGTTTTGTTTTTAACAAAAAAAAGCCACCAGTTATAAAGCAGCTCTTTACGGTAAGGTACAATAATGGTCTCGCTCTCTACTTTCTTGCAGATGCACTGGAGAAGAATATTTGAACCAACAAGGAATTGATTATAGCAGTTGGGGCTTATGGCAGAACAATTTGGCTCTGGCTTGCATGACCATAATATTTCTCACCATTGCCTACTTGAAACTGTATTTCATGAAGAAGCTCACCTGAGCCCCTCATTTCATACATGATGTTGTGTGTGCAGAATCAAGAACATGTGACTTAGCCATAATGCCTGACGCACAACACAATAATTAAGATGCCATGAAAAGCAGGGGAATACATTGCTGTTAATGCCCCAGCTGGAGGCATTAAAGGCTTTTAATCCAGCTGGGGCATTAATGGCCAAGTAGTGCCCTGCTCTTTGGGGATTGTTATTAATATGCGTAAAAAAAATAATTAATGTTAACATTTTTAAATGTTGGCAGCTGATACCGGTTAAAATTCCTGGCCATTCATAAACCTGAATAATCGGCCAATCAGAGCTTGTGAGCATCCTGACGCTTTAGCTTATAATGCAGAATATTATAGATGTTCTATAGGAACCGGGGTCAAGAAATGACAGTACTGCTATTTGTGTTATAGATACTTGTCTGTTATGTAGAGTGCAATTGTGTGTACAAATATATATATATATTTTTTTTTAATCAGTTGTTTCCTCCTGTTATAGTATTCTTCTATGGCAATGTAATATTAACATGTCCAGAGTTATTTATGGCTAATTTCAATTGCACTTCAGTCATTTGAATAACCTTTTATACTTCTTTTTTTTCTACATACGTTTTTGTCAAATCTTAACTAAAAACGTAACACTAACCTTGTGTTCTAGGTTAGCTTTTTGTTGCGACACAGTGACAGTAAATCAGTAGGATGAATCTACTAATGACAATACTGCTTTTTACTGCAAAACAGTGCGATATCCTGAAATTGGGTATACCGAGCATCTGTAAAATCGCCTAAATAAGTTATTTTATACATGTTAAGGAAAACTGGGCAGAATGTGAAGCGTAGTGCTAATTTCAAAGTAAAGAGGAAAAAACATTTTGTGTCACTTTGAGTCTGTCCTCATTGCGGAGAAATGCGTACGGTTGTGTGTCTTGGATCTTCGCACTACTGGAGTGTTGGAGAATACTCAAGACTTATTTACATTTTCTAAAAGCTACAAATGCCAAGATTCACTAAGCTCCGATAAGGGCACGAGAGCTCGATCTGGCGTGAATTGCCATTGGCCTGAATAGCCGTTAACGTCGTATTGAGTTCCAATACCCCTTAATCAGTCATGAATCCCCGTCCCAGTCTAGGACATTTGGTTGCAGCTGTTAGGCCACCACTCACCTCGCCCATGGACATCTCGCTGCCGGCCGCTTCAGTGTGCATCTGCGTCGCCCCACAGGCGGACGACTGATGGGGTTCCCGAAGAGCTGCTCCCCTCTGCACAGAACCAGTGTGCTAAATGTTAACTTCTGCTTTTGGTTGTATGTATATCTTTATTTAAATAGCGCCATTCATGTACATAGCGCTTCATAGCAGTAGTACACGTGATAATAAAAATACCAGATAATACAAATAACACAACATGGGAAGAAGTGCTTTCAGACATAAGTGACATTTAAGAAGAGGAGTCCCTGCTCCGAAGAGCATACAATCTGATTTCTTGGTAGGAAGAACGTACAGAGACAGTAGGCGTTCTGGTAAGTGCGTCTGAGAGCCAAGGTTTATGTATGAGGTGTTAATTACCAGCCATGGAGCTATTCATATGCTTTCTTAAGCAGTTGTGTTTTGAGGTAGGTCTTAAATGTGGATAGAGAGGGTGCTAGTCTGATATTGAGGGGATGGGCATTCCAGAGGCAGTCAGTGAGCTGTTTCAGGCGGGATGAGAGCTATAGATACGAAAAGAGTAGAGAGAAGAAATCCTTGAGCAGAACGCAAGAGTTGGGAAAGTGTATAGCTAGAAATTAGGGCTCAGATGTAAGGAGGAGCAGAAGAGTGTAAAGCTTTAAAAGTGAGGAGGAGGATTGAGTGTGTGATATGGGATTTGATAGGAAGCCAGAAGAGGGATTTCAGCAGAGGAGATACCGAGACAGATTTAGGAGAGTTGATTGATTCTGGCAGCAGCATTAAGGATAGATTGTAGGGGAGGCAGGAAGGTCGGACAGCAGGCGGTTACAGTAAAGACGGGAGAGAATGAGCGCCTGTGTCAGAGTTTTAGCAGTCGAGCAACCGAGGAAAGGGTGTATCTTTGTAATATTACAGAGGGAAAAAACGACAGGATTTAGCTACCTTTTTTAATGTGAGAGAGGAGTCGAGTGTGACCCATGGGCAGCGTGCTTGTGCTACTGGGTGTATGATAGTGCTTTCAACAGTAGTGTGGAAGGAGGTAGTAAAGCCAGGTTTAAGAGGAAATATGAGGTTACATTTTTTAAATGTTAAGTTCAAAGTTACATAGTAGATAAGGTTGAAAAAATGACATGCGTCCATCAAGTTCAACCTATGCTAAATTTAGAAAACAGATACTTTATCCTATATCTATACTTACTTATTGATCCAGAGGAAGGCAAACAAAAAACCCCAGTGACATATCCAATGATATCTCATAAGCGGGGAAATAAATTCCTTCCTGACTCCAAGAATTGGCAATCGGATTACTCCCTGGATCAACATCCTTCTCATGTTTACTTATTTGGTATATCCCTGTATACCGTTCCTTTCTAAAAAATATGTCTAACAAATCTATTGTATCTGCCATCACAGTCTCCATGGGTAATGAATTCCACATTTTAACTGCCCTTACGGTAAAGAACCTTTCCTTTGTTGCTGGTGAAATCTCCTTTCCTCCAACCTTAAGGGATGACCCCCAGAGTCCTTTGTACTGTCCTTGGGATACATAGTTATTTTGAAAGCTCCTTGTACTGTTCCCAAATATATTTGTATATAGTTATCATATCCCCTTTAAGACACTTTTTCTAATGTAAATAAATCTAATTTAGCTAGCCTTTCCTCATAAGTTAGATTGTCCATCCCCTTTATTAATATGGTGGCTCTTCTCTGCACTCTCTGTAGTTCCAGAATGTCTTTTCTAAGGAGTGGCACCAAAAATGATACTCCATACTCAAAGTGTGGTCTTACTAATACTTTGTAAAGGGGCATAATTATGTTTACTTCCCTTTCATCCATTGCCCGTTTAATGCAAGATAAGATCTTGTTTGCCTTTGCAGCTACTGCATGACTTTGGGCACTATTGCTAAGCCTGCTGTCTACAAGCACCTAAATCATTCTCCATCAAGGATTCCCCCAATTTATCCCCATTTAATGTGTAAATCGCCAGTTTATTCTTGCATCCTCAATGCATAACCTTCATTTATCTGTATTAAACCTCATCTGCCATTTTATCTGCCCACGTTTCCAGTCCCTCCAAGTCCTTCTGGAGAGAAATTACATCCTGCTCTGATTCTCCTACCTTACACAATTTAGTATCATCAGCAAAGATGGAGACTTTGCTCTCGATGCCAACCTCAAGGTCATTAATAAACAAGTTAAAAAGCAGGGGTCCCAGTACCGATCACTGAGGTACACTCACAACCTTAGCCCAACCTGAAAAAGTTACATTTATGACAACCCGTTGTTGTCTATCCTTCAACCAGTTTTCAATTCAGGTGCATATATTTTTACAGTCCAATTTGCTTTATTTTGTACACCAACCTCGTGTGGAACTGGATCAAAAGCCTTTGCAAAATCTAAGTTGACCACATCAACTGCATTACCCTGGTCTAAATTTCTACTTCCTCAAAGAAACAAATTGAAGTCAAGCTTACAGGTCTGTAATTCCCCGGTTGTGATCTAGCTCCCTTTTTAAATATAGACATCACATCTGCTTTATGCCAATCTTCTGGTACTGAGCCTGTGGAAATGGACTCCTTGAATATTAAATGTAATGGTTTTGCTATTACTGAACTTAACTCCTTGAGAACTCTTGGATGTATGCCATCGGGCCAGGTGCCTTATCTACTTCATTTTGTTTCAAGTCAGCGGAAGGTCATACAGGATGATATAGCAGAGAGACATTTAGACACTTTGGTCTGTACAGCAGGTTTAAGGTTAGGGGTTGAAAAGTTTATTTGTGTGTCATCGGCATAGAGGTGATATTTGAACCCAAAAGATGTGATTAGGCCACCTAGAGTGTGTGTATAGAGAAAAGAGAAGAGGTCCCAGGACAGAGCCCTGGAGTACCCACACAGAGGGATCGATTGGAGGAGGAGGTGTTGGCAAAAGAAACACTGATGTACGATGGGACAGGTAAGAGGAGATCCAGGATAGGGTTGTTACAAATACTAAGTATGGAAAATGTGAAGAGGGTGGTCCACAGTATCAAATGCTGCAGAGAGGTCTAGTAATATGAGCAAAGTGTAATGGCCTTTGTCTTTAGCAGTATGGAGGTTATTTTAGTGATGGCTGTTTCAGTGGAGTGAGCAGTGCAGAAGCCAGAATATAGAGGGTTTAGGAGAGAATAGGTGGTGAGAAAATGGAGCAAGCAAGAGAATACAAGATGTTCAAGGAGTTTAGAGGCAAAAGGCAGGAGGGAGACAAGATGATAGTTAGAAAGACAGGTAGGGTTAAGTTTGCTGTTTTTGAGTAATGGTAGAACTGTTGCTTGTTTGAAGGAGGAGGGAAAGTTACCAGAGTAGAGCGAGGAGTCAAACGTGTGTGCGTGCGCGCGTAGGGATTATAGTAGGAGAAAGAGGTTTTAGGAGATTGGAGGGAATGGGTTAAAGAGGGCAGGAGGTAGAGGGAGAAGAGGAGATCCGCAATGATACATCCTCCTCTGTTACGGCAAAAAAAGAACTGCTATGTGGACTTCGTCAACTCCACCCACTGGAATATTAATGAGCCAGGAAGACAAAGGACATTGAATCCATAGCTCCATTCAATCTGAACCCCTTCAGTTTACATCTGCATCGCCCCAAAGGCGGACAGTCTTTGGCGCAGCTAAAGGGTGTGAGCCATTTGGTGATGTTAAAGCTTCTCTAATTCAATCTGAAATTCACCAGCCCTTTTATCCCCTGCACCCATGTCACGGGAGACCAGGCCATTTCCACCTTTTTACCAGGATCATGCATTGAGCAAAGCGAGTTAATGAAATAAATTGTAAATTTATTCACAGGAATAGGCAAACACACAATGTTACACAAAATACAGCAAAACAGACACACTTACTTGGGAATTGGGGTAACAACCTAGACTCTCCTAGCTGCAGGGAATTCTATCCAAGATCACAGTTGCAAAAACAGGACAGAAAATATTCCAGGCAACTTTTCGCTGAAGCAGCCTTTTTCTTGCTAGAGACTTGCAACCGGAAAACTCTGGAGAACCTTGGAGAACTATCTCATGGCCGCAAGGGGTTATAATACCTCTGACTTTCATTACAGATTACTGCCCCCCTATCAGGAGCACAAGGAAAATCTCTGCAGCTAATCAGAGACAAGCTAGTAGGACGCACAGGTTTACCTGGAAATCTGAATGAACCAAGGGGCATGGGAAATTTGGCATCTCTGGCCCTTGATTCCCTCAATGCCCCCCACAGTGACATGCCCCAGCCAGTCTGGTGGGCCAAATGGAAATTCAAAGAGCGTCCTAGGGACCCCTTGACTGTTTCAGGAACACCACATCCATATGCCCTGTTTACCTTCCTGGGTTGTGCTGAAGCAGGGAACTTAGTGGCGAGTCTTCCCCGATACCCTCTGTAGTCAACTTAGTGGGTTGTGGTCCGTGATTACTGTGAATGTTCTGCCATACAAATAGGGTTTTGAGGAAACTGCAGCCCTAACAATGGCCAGGCATTCCTTTTCAACTGTGGCATAAGACACTTCCCTGGGCAGCAGTTTCCTGCTTAGGTATACCACAGGATGTTCACCCCCCTCCTCCCCTACTTGACTGAGTACAGCACCAATACGATAATCGGAGGCATCAGTCTGTACCAGAAACATCTTTGAATAATCTGGTGCTGCCAAGATAGGGGCATTAGCCAGTACCGTCTTCAATGCCTGGAAAGCACCTTCACAAGCAGGAGACCATGCTACCAGAACTCAGAGTCGTTTCTTAGTCAAGTCAGTCAGGGGTTTGCAATGGCACTATACTGCGGGACAAACTTTCTGTAATAGCCAGCGGTGCCTAAAGAAAGCCATGACCCGCTTCTTGGTTTTGGGAACAGATCACTGAACTATGGCTTCTACCTTAGCTGGTTCTGGCTTAAGGTGCCCACCACCCACTCTGTGCCCTAAGTACAATACCTCCGCCATACCTACTAGACACTTTGTGGGCTTCAATGTCAGCCCTGCTTCACTAACTCTGTTCAGCACCGCTGCTAAATACCGCAATGTCGTACAGGTATGCCCTTGCGTAACCCTGCATCCCTTCCAGTAACCTATTGACAGGCGTTGGAAGGTAGCCAGGGCATTTTTCATACCAAATGGATCACTCAAAATTCATAGAGGGCACTTGAAGTGATAAATGCTGACTTCTCCTGTGCCTCCTTGGTCAGTGGGATTTGCCAATACCTTTTGGACAAATTCATGGTTGTCAGATACCTCGCCCCTGCAAGCTCATCTTGAAGCTCATCCATGCGGGGCATGGGATAGGCATCTGACACCGTCTGAGCATTGAGCTGCTGGTAGTCCACACAGAACCGAGTGGTTCTGTCCTTCTTGGGCATTGGTCCCGCTGCGTCCGGTGGCGCGCGACCGCGTGCCTCACCAGCAGGGGTATCCTTCTGAGCTGGTCGCAGTCCCCCCTCGCTGCACGGCTCACAACGCGCTGTGATGCGTCAGCCGTCCCCCGCTGCAGCCATCCGCTGGAGGGGGGGGTCTGTTTCGGACGGGAGCAGCAGAGGGCATGCGGAGGGAGGGAGGGCGGAAGTAGCAGGTCCCTCCGCTCAAACCACGCCCCCCGGCTGCCGCTCCCGCTCCCTACAGACCGCAGATAGCGGTCAAGTGCCTCTCAGCGCGCTGCCTGCATGCAGTGCGGGCGTGCTGACTGAGGGAGCGGGGCCATAGCCTTAGGTACCAGGACTACCGAAGAAGCCCAAGGGCTCTGAGACGGTCTAATTACCCCCAAGGCCAGCATCTCCTCTACTTCCCTCTCTATACTGCCCTTCACCTCTGTTGATACACAATAGGCATGCTTATGCAGAGGTCTCTGATCACCAGTCTCCACTGGATGATCTGTGATATGTGTTCTGCTCGGCTTGTCCGTGAACAAAACCCTATGCTGCTCTAACATAGCCTTTGTTGTGGCCTTTGCTGCACACTCTGCTGCGATCCTATCGCTACCTGCTCTACTGTGCCCCCCTACCTAGATTCCCCTAAGAGGTCAGGCAGAGCATTGCTCGCCGGGTCCCCCATCGGTGGGCTACAGATAGCTATCACTGATCCCACACACTGTTGAAAATATTCCTTAAGCATATTAATATGATAAGTCCTATTTCTACCTGTCTCTCCATCTAACTGTACAACATAGTTGCACTCATTCATCCTCCTGATAACCATGTACGGTCCGGACTAAGCAGCCATCAATTTGTTCTGACTAGTGGGCTTCAGAACAAGTGCTTGCTGTCCTGGGATGAATGTTCTGCAACGGGCATGTTGATCATACCAAGTCTTCTGCTTTGTTTGAGCATCCCTGAGATTAGCCTGTGCCAACCCCATAAGAATTTCTAACCGGTCCCTGAGATCTACCACATACTGAAGCACAGAAGCATCAGTATTGGTAGTCTCCCCTTCCCATCCCTCACGGAATAAGTCAAGAGGTCCCTGGACCCTGCGACTATATAGGAGCTCGAAGGGAGAGAACCCAGTAGATTATTGCGGTACCTCTCAGTATGCAAACAGCAAGTGCTGTAGGTGAATCTCTCAGTCCTTCCCCTCAGCCTCTATAAAAGCTTGCAGCATCTGCTTCAGGGTACCATTAAACCTCTCACATAGACCGTTTGTCTGGGGGTGGTAAGGGGTAGTGCGCTGGTGCTTCACCCTGCACGAATGCCAGAAACACTAACGATTCTGACATGAATTGTTACCCTTGGTCAGTTAGCATCTCACTGGGGAAACCTACTCTAGTGAATATAACAATCAATGCCTTTGCTACTGCCTTAGCGTCGGTGGTGGCGAGTGCCACAGCCGCAGGGTACCTGGTAGCAAAATCTACCACCGAGAGGATGTAACACTTGCCAGACCAACTCGGGATCATGAGAGGTCCCACTATATCCATAGCTACTCTCTGGAAGGGTTCCCCTATTACCGGTGGTGGGTTCAGGGGTGCCTTCACACGATCACCCGCCTTACCTACTTGCTGGCAGGCAGCACTGGCCAGGCAAAAATCTGCCAGTGCCCCTGATGCCCCTGGCCAGTAGTAATGCTGCAACAGCTGGGCTCTTGTCAGAGTGACCCCCTGATGCCCCGCTAGTAGTATGGAGTGGGCAACCTGTAACAGTTGCTGCCTATACTCTCTCGGTACCACTAACTGTCTTCTACCTGTCCAAATCCTGTTGGGTGTGGTAGAACCCTGCTCCCTATACAAGAGCCCGCGATGCCATAAGAAACGGTCTCTCCCACTGTCTGGGGCAGTCTCGTACACCCAGAGTCTTATGCTCTCCAAGCTGGGATCATCCCGCACCGCTTTCCCAAACTGTGTCCCTAATTCTGGCCACCCACCCTTAATCTCTAAATCCGGGGAAACAGGAAAAGTAAATCAGTACACTGTCGCGACTCAGTCTGGTTTACCTGCCTGGTCTCCTGGGAAACCCCTGGAACTGTTGGTCCCAAATGCAGAGGGACGGCGAAATCCTCAAGTGCAAATCCTTTGCTCTGGCTCCTAGTAAATCGCTGCAACAGGAGCCAGTTCCGCTGTGAAAACACATATAACGTGCCCCAGGTCATTACCGAGGAACACCTCAGTATCTAACCCGGGCAAAACCCCCACCTCCCTCATGCCACATCCAGCACCCCAATCAAGAAAGACCAGGGCAACCTAGATGGACCGCTGTCCTCCATCTGGCCTGGTCATCTGCATCCCTGTGTCCAGATGCAGACCCTCTGGCCGGACCATATCAGGTCGGACCAGGGTTACAGTGGCACCAGAGTCAAGCAAGTCGGCTGCTTGGCGATCTTCAATGGTCTCTTGGCACAAATGCTTTTGCCGGACATCGTTGGATTGCAACCCCACCGGTGCAATCTGATGTCCCCCTTTCTCCACGGCTGTCACAGGCTGCAGGTGCAGAATCTTCCATCAAAGTACCTCGCTGGGCTGGCTGGAAGGCTGCACTTGGCTCCTCTGTGTGTGCCAGTCGCACACGGGCGACCGGCCTCGCAGCTGGAGAGCGTTGCCTCTGTGACAGACTTTGGATAGTCCAGACAGTCTGGCTTTAGGTGACCAGTCCTGTTGCACTAATAGCCCCTCCTCTCGTGCTTGAACTCTGCAGGTTTGGGTGCACTTCCATCTGCTGCAGTTTTCCCTTTCCACTGAGGCGTGCTTTTGGCTGCCCTGGTTGGAGTGGCTGCTTCAGGAGCAGCCCCTTTCTTTCGGATCAGTGCCCGGCTGGTGACAAACTCATCAGCCATGTTAGCAGCATCCACATAAGTCTTTGGTTTGCTGTCAAAGACCCATTCCCTTAAGTCCGGTGGGCATTGCTGCATAAATTGTTTTTTAAAGAATAAGTCAAGCAAACTGTGGTACTTTGTGGCACCACATCCCTCCACCCACTGTGTCCCATGCAAAGCCATGCGTGATGCAAACCACATGTAGGATTCCCAGTGGCGTTTCTCCTCCGTCCTAAGCATGCCTCTATATGCTTCTGGGGTGAGGGCATGCTGTGTGAGTAACTTTAACGTGTCTGTAGTCATTGCCATCAGTGGCGGGGACAGCCTGGAGAGTCTCCAGGACAGCGCCGGACATTAACGGAGTTAAACGGAAAACCCAGTCCCATTCTGGCGCCCGGTACCGGTGACATTAGGTACCCGTCAATTTTATCCGTGCCATCAACTAATTTGCTGAAGCTGTAGTGGTCCACTCGGGGCGGGGGCGGACTGCTCCTCATTATCAGGATAGGAGCGTGGGGCGGGGGTACCTTGTGCAGCTTCAAGCAGCTGAAGTCTTTCTGCAAGGGTGGCCCCCTTTCCCCAAGAGGCAAGAAGTGCTGCAATTTCGGGTGTAGAGATCGCTAGCCACTGGGGCTACCATGGCTGCACTCCCTATTTCTGGCCCCCCAACAATGTCCATGTTGTCGCCTGCTCCCTCCCATTGTCCTTCCACGAACACCAGGGCCGGAATGACCTCCTGCACCCTGGCTGGACCAATGGACATTGCAACTGCAGCTGAGGCTATGTTCCCCTCTGGTGAAGCAATACTGGCTTCATGAGTCTCAAGATCCTCCTCAAGTATTGACTTTGACCGTCCGTCCGTAGACAGTCCATAACTCTCACATCTGGCAATAATTCTGGTGCGGTCCCATGACCGGTACCAACCTGACCTGTTGTCCATCTTCACCCTGTGGCCTTCAAGTAAGTGACAGAGAGAACCTGCACTTTGTCTGCTTTGTGTAACGTGTGTAAGTCACTACTTGTTTTGAGAGCTTGCAATCTACGAGTTTCTCTTTATGTTAGAAGAACCCAGAGGATTTTAAAACATAAAACTCAATGATCCCCCTGCTACCACCAGTAAATTTAGTCATGGGAGACCAGGCCATTTACACCTTTTTACCAGGATCATGGTACGAGTTCATGAAATAAATTGTAAATTTATTCACAGGAATAGGCAAACACACAATGTTACACAAAATGCAGCAAAAATACACTTACTTGGGAATTGGGGTAACAACATAGACTATCCTATCTGCAGGGAATCCTATCCCTGATTCAGTTGCAAAAACAGGACAGAAAATATTCCAGGCAGCTTTTCGCTGAAGCAGCCCTTTTCTTGCTGGAGGCCTGCAACTGGAAAACTCTGGAGAACCTTGGAGAGCTAACTACAGTATCTCATGGCCGCAAGGGGTTATAATACCTCTGACTTGCATTACAGATTACTGCCCCCCCCCCCTCCCCTATCAGTAGCATGAGAAAAATCAGAGACAAGCTGGTAGGAAGCAAAGGTTTACATGGAAATCTGAATGAATCAAGGGGCATGGGAAATTTGGCAACTCTAGCCCTTGATTCCCTCAATGTCCCCCACGGTGTCAGGCCACGGTCAGTCTGGTGGGCCAAATGGAAATTCAAAGCGCATCCATTGATCTGAGGACATGGGTACTTGACTTCTTGCCTCCTGTCCAAATGGTTTTGACACCTCAGAGTTCCTCTTTGGCTTTTGATCCCTACTGTATGAGTACACACAGTGGCACTGTCTGAGAGTCCCAGCCCATAATACTGTGCACAAGCATATGTTTTAAAACACACTGTTCCCTAAAATATATAAACTTTAAAAATATCCTAAGTCTTTTGGTTATGGGAAATAGAATAAGAAGCTGCACGTTATTTCTAACTAGCCATATTCCCCACACTCTATACACTACTAAGGACTGGACTTTTAAAAGTCCCCTCACAATCTTGTAGCTGATTAGAGTACCCCCAGCACCACTATACTGCTTCTGGGTGACCTGAGCATTAAAGG
Organism: Ascaphus truei; assembly: GCF_040206685.1. Taxonomy (NCBI): domain Eukaryota; kingdom Metazoa; phylum Chordata; class Amphibia; order Anura; family Ascaphidae; genus Ascaphus; species Ascaphus truei. The sequence goes on along the minus strand of NC_134483.1, from coordinate 457,158,333 downwards.
AGTATCCCCCTTAACCTAGGGACCTCTTGACTGTGTCAGGGACACCTCACATCCCTATGTTCCCTTTACCTTTCTGGTCTATACTGAAGCAGGGGACTTGGCTTTGAGTCGCGTATCTGTTTTCAAAGGAGGATTTTGACCGGAGGTCTGTGCCTACATGTCCCCGGGAATCTGACTTTATTCCAGGTTACATTTTTGGGGTGGCCAGCAACTCTGGGCCCCGTCTACCTAGACACAATGTGACAACACTTTTACTGCAAAACCCCCCTTGAAACTTATAGCTTGTGAATCTCCCCTGGTTAGCTCTCATAGAAAGGTGAAACACACATACATTCTTTATTGTTGCACAATCACATACATTTCATGTACAACCAATGGGTCCAAGAGCTGACACTCTAAACACACAAATATCAATACCTTTATTGATAGCCTGGTTACCCCTTCACCACCCAATTTTCCAACTCTATCTGTCCATGAAATGTCTGTGAATTGACGGTATAACCTCTGGTCATTTCATATACCCATGTATTGTTATAACTCTGTGCCCAGGACATACTTGAAAACGAGGTAACTCACAATGTATTACTTCCTGGTAAAACATTTTTTTATAAATAAATAAAATAAATAGCCACCACAGTAAGCCCCTAACCTTACCCTTTACCCTAAAATCCCTATCTTTAACCCCTTTAAGTTAAATTACCTTACTGTCGAAACGGCCGGCAGCTGAGTGTCCAGCTGTGGCAAAGGGTCCCTGCGGCCAAACGCCGGCTGCGACCAAAGATCCGATTCCGCCCGCAGTCTTTAGTACGGTAAAGTGCTTTGTGTTCGAGACCTGAAGGTTCTTGATCAATATGGGAGACGAATAAGGCATGGACAACCACTAATACGTTTATTACAAACAAACACTTAACAATATTCAAACAAATGTACAAGAATATTGTGCGATGTACAAAAAAAAGTTGTAACTCGTGTAGTACAAAGATATAAAATGTCAGAAAACTTTCTTGTACTTACCACCCTTAAAGGAGCACAATCTTAGGATCTACATGGATACCCATGAAACTTTAAGCACTTCAAAATGAAGTTTGTTTATAAAATGAAGCAGTAACGACACGTTACAGTTTTATATTTACAAGCTATTTTTACGATTAAACAGGTTTTGCTGCGCAATCATACAAGGTTTTAGGTGTTAACACCTGCAACGGGATTTCAAATCATTGCAGTACATCTTAATTGTGCCATTGGTAGTGATGGAATTGCACATACATGATCAGATTTCACACAATATTGAATATTTGTGCAGTATGAAATGTAATCTAACACTGCGCTGTAATGAGTAGTCACATTGGCACGGAAGGCAAAACTTTTTGGGGGTTTACAGTATTTTGTGAATCCTATGTACAGAATCAAGTTGCAAAGGTCGTGTCTTACTGCATTTGTAGACACCATTATATCTAATTAAATACTGAGTTTCAAGGTATGAGCTATATGTTTTTAATATTAGTGTAATATGCAACTGTTCCTGTACAAGGCAGCCACTGAGCTTGCACCCAGCATCACGAAAACGTCTCTGGCTGAGTTTTTCTTGCAAATACATATATGTTTTTATATAATAAAGTTGTGATCACCAGAAAACCTTGTACATGATGTGTTTGTCATTTGCATGGTTAAATGAAAAAATAAAGCTTGTATTGTAGCATATTGGATAATCATCTAGAAAATAAAAAAACATAATTGTATGGTTATGATTGGACAGTTTTTCTTGATTTAAGTTCTTCTATTGGCGCCTGCAACAGCTTTTGCAAAAACGTTGGTGCTTTGGCAACCTAATTACAATAAAATGTGTTTAAAACATGTTTGTATGAAAAAGTTAAATGTTTATAAAAGTGATAATACTGTCTGTATTAACCTTCATAAGGATTAAGACTTGTGTGATCCACTGTCACCCTTTTGTACACGAACAGCAGATAATTCTATCCGCTTTTGGCAATACAATTACATAATGCACTGCACTGCACCTCCATTATTGGATTCATTTCATGCCTTCGGTGGCTACAAAAAGGAGGAGTAGAGAAGGCTAATAAAGAAATTAGATTGACTTTTTCCCCATCGATAAAAAGTTAAATTGATGTTGAGTGTGAACATGTCACCAATTTTTTTTTATCTTAAGCCTCTGTGAAAGTGTGATATAGGGGGGTCTCAATGAGGGGTCACTAGGATCTATGCAGCCATCTTATTTGTCTCTGTCTGCCATCCATTTTGTGTCAGCAGCCATTTTGTTATTTTATGAGAGTGTGTGAAAATGTTGCAGAGTATCGCTCCCTGAGCCGGCCTCTGCTTGCAGCTGCAAAGGGAGATGAGTCTCAAGGTTAGTCTCAGCCAGTGCCAGTTCAGATAAGAAAACCGTGGTTACTTTTTCAATTGTTATGCAGTAACCCCAATTTAGAAGTGTGTAAGTCAATGCTTCACACGGTTATTGGGATTTAGAGATAAGAAACTGTTTCTTCCTTTACTTTCTTTTTAATTAGCAAACCTAACTTAGAAATGTGATAATTGCTTTTTCAGGAAATCACTACCCCAAGTGTAAGCACAAATATATTGAGTAAAGGTCAGCTTGTATAAGTATCTAGAATTTAGCATGTATAAGGTTTTTTCTAATTTTGGTTAAGTTTCTGTAATTTCAATTTTCTAAGCCAACCCCTTCTGAAGGGGCGTATTACTGTACTCTGTAGCAGTGTGTATAAAAGATACTGTTATTTGCTTTTCTGCGAGAGGAGCTCCTGTAAGCGTCTCTCCCTGTGCGCACTTGCAAGTATGAATAAACAAATTTGTTATTTGAACCTGTGTTGAAATATTTTTCAGCTTTCACACCTGAATTCTTGAATGTGTACATACGGTGCCTTTTTTGATGTATGTTTTTAAATATGGATCACAATTTACAAAGCCAATTGATCAAAGCATTTGATAAAAGCACCTGAAGAAGTATAATACTGATGCCATTTGTCTGTGAATGACAAAATTACCTAGATCCATATTTCCACTCACCTCCCCCCAATTCTCTGGTAAGAAGGTTGCGGTGATTGAAGCAGAGGGTGGAGAACAGTGTGCACGACAACTTTGTCCATCAACTACGTCTATGCTTGGTTTTGTGGCCTTTTAATTGGTGCATGCTTTAAGGAAAGAGTCCCAATGTGCCGCATTTTTGAGGCCAGCAGCAGCGAAGACATTTACTTTGTTAGTGCTTTTGCAGTTCCCAGATAATTGACATCAATGTATTAAAGTCTTATTGTTACCCTTTAAACTTTATCCATTGTATCATATCGGTCCAAGGTAGCGGTCTCGGTGCACCTACAGCATTCGCTTTTAGTGGATTTACAATGATCTGTGTATCGTTCACTGTCCTTCAAAGAGTTACACCTGGCAGTTTCCAACATTGCCTGCGGCGGCTCCTGCCTCCGTTCCTTCTGTAGACTGTGAAGAAGGGGGTCGCGAGTTCCTGGATCGAGGCTGACCGTTGGGTCCTATGGGGGTGCCCAAGCGGTGGCTCATCTGGGAAGCGGTGTCATCCGATTCCCAGCGCTCCAGCTCCTCCCTCACAAGCCGCTCCATTTGGTCCCGATGGATTTCGTTGTCACGACCCAGCCTTTCATCCTAAATAGCAAATATTTCCATGAGTCAGTGTTAAAGCAAAGGACCTTTCCCTGCTGGAATACAAGGGCTAGGTTTACTACAATACTCTGAACGTTTGTGCTAGGGGATCCTTTTCTTTGACAAAATTAAATACAATAGGTTTATAAAAATACTGTAGACTTGCAGTTGTCTGTCTATAATTAATATCTCCAGCACAATGGCTCACTAAATATATTCGTGGTCAATACAAGGAATTATGTAACCTGATGAAGGTACTGACCCCTGAAACGCTGTGTTATAGTGCTAATAAATGTCTCGGCAGAATAAAAACACCAAGATAAGGTAAAAGTGAAAGAAAAAATAGACAGCGCACGACTCAGTATAAAATTGATACTACAATGTGACAAAGTATTGGTGGTAAGTATTGCACGTACAGAAAATATCATCTTTAAAACATAGCATGTTTAAGGTACATGTTACCACTATAGCAATCAATGGTTCCCATTCCGTGAAGAGACCGCTACCATTTCCTCTCCAGATCAGGTAAGTGTGGACGTCCTTATGTCCCAGCGTCCTCATATCCAGAAGACCGCAACCAGATGTCATCAGTTTTCAACAGCAGCTCACTTCCTTACTCGTGGGAATCCAGATGGTTTGTGGTATATATTGGAACAAACATTAAGCTCCCACACTGCCGGCTGAGTTCGATACCCTCAATGCATGCCGTACTGCTCCTAGGGCCTATGGTGGTGACCACTGATGTGACTGGATCGCGTCACCAAAAGCGACCAACCAGCGCTGACAGTGGAAAACATCGCAGGCTCAGTATGAGCTTAACAGTGAGCAGGGAGAATAAGGGAAATGCCCCAATGTACTTCAGAGTATATACTGATCCTGCGATCTTTTCCACTGTCAGCGCTGGTTGGTCGCTTTTGGTGACGGGATCCAGTCACATCAGTGGTCACATTAGTCACATTAGTTTGTCACATTGTAGTATCAATTTTACACTGAGAGTCATGCACTCTCTTTTTTCTTTCATTATTAGCTTGAGAGATGATGAGCCATCTTTGTTGACCAGCAGCAGACTCTCAGATATTTTGTATGAGGTTTTTTTTGTATTATTTAACACTTGTCACATAATCACGTTGTGTCATTACTGTATAGACACTGGTTGCACTAATTAATGAGAGTTCACTCCCTGTTTTATTACCAGACAATCTCTCAAAGTTTATTTATACCACTTAATTGCATTACATACACATTCTGGGGCGCAGTTTCTTTATTTCCAAGATAAGGAAAAGATACCCAGTGTCTGACTATTTATAATTTTTTTGTGTGCGACGGGTAATTACATTGCTTCCATACAAGGAACTTTAAGAGATCTATTTGCCCCAACTACAAACGACATTGCCTCAGTCCCTTGGGATGAGAGGAATAGACATTTCACCAGCAGCAAACAAAAAGGGCAGGTAAAAATGTGGAATTTGTTACCCATGGAAACTGATGACGGCAGATGCAATAGATATCTTTAGAAATATATTTTTTTTGGAAAGTTATTAAGGGATATATTTAATAAATTAAACCTAGGAAGGATGTTGATCCGAGGAGCAATTTTAATTTTATTATTGTAGTCAGAAAGGAATGTATTTTTTCTCTTATGAGACATTATTGGATGATGATTCACTGCGTTTTTTGCTTGCCTTCCTCTGGATGAAAAAATACTGTAAATATAAATATAGTATCTTCCATATAAATTGAACTCGATGGACATCTGTATTTTTCAACCTCATCTACTCTGCAGCTTCCCACATGTACACATTGACCTGGAGTCACTCACAAAAAAAGTACATACACACAATGACTGGCATAACATATACTGACCAGCACGGAGACGTGTGTGCACGTGCTGGTCAGTAGGGGTGTGTATGTGTGCGTGCTGGTCAGGTGGGTGTGTGTGTGCTGGTCATTAGGTGTATCTGCTGGTCAAGAGCTCTGTGCTGGTCAGTAGGTGTAACTGCTGGTCAAAATCTGTGCTGGTCAGTAGGTGGCTGTGTTTGGGTGGCCAGACTCAATCATCTATTAGAAGTTCCCACCCATACACAAAGACACACACACACACACACACACACACACACACACACACACACACACACACACACACACACACACACACACACACACACACACACACACACACACCAACTTAAACTGACTTACAGGAAGCCTCTCAAACAGGAGTTACTGCAGAGTCCAAAGCACAGGAGCACTGTGGACTCAGCCCCAAGTAGCACCCACTTAAAATTTGGCTGCTCACAGGTGCCCTCTGCAACTGCAGGTTCCTCTCAATTAACCACTGCAGTTATGACTAGCCCTCCTGCCATCCAAGCCCCTGTATACAATATCTTGAATCCTCACAAGTCTTAGTCAAGTTTAGATACATGTTCGGTATTTAAGTACAAGTCTCACAACCTGCAACAAATTGGCACTTCTGAAATGCCAATACAGGAAGCTATGAAAACTTGGTCAAAATTTGCAGTTAATGCACTTTTGTGGCATGAATCTTATTTAAAAGGAATCTTTTTTGTTGTTGGTGTGTGCATATTACTGTAGCCCTGAAATTAGGCACAGAAAATAGTTTGTGCTGTACACATGAGCTTTCAAGGCCACAAAGTCAGATCAATCTGAAAGCTGAGGCTGGTCTCATATTGAGGACAGTGAGCAAGACCCAGGGCCCCGCATTGCAGGTCTGCGAGACACAAATGTGCATTGCATGGAAAATACAATGCAGTGCTCCAATAAACACAACTGTAAATTACACCACAAATGAAATACTGCAACATAAAGAAACATAAAGAAACATGGATGGCACATTCAATGAAACAACCCATTTTTAGAGCTGGTTCACTATTTTTGGTTGTAAAATCAATTAAAAAACAAAGAATAATTTATGATTTTTATACCTTCATCCCATTATTTTTCTTATGAAGAAGGATACAAGTAGTGACTCTATCTATATCAGTAAGAAATAATGTAGCACTAGGCTGAGGATTTACTGAAACAAATCGATTAAAAGGTTAAAATAGCAACATTTCTAAGTTTGAAAGATTTACCACGGTCAGGCAAAAAGCTGAGTCAGACCCATACCTCGGTCACTCCATCCAGAAGCCTTCCCAAGAGTTCTCGACGCTTCATTTTGGCCCTCTCCATGGCTTCCAGTTTGACAATCACTGCATCTATTTTGGACACAATGCTTCCAATGGAGTGTTCCATGCGATCCACTCGTCTCACCAGGCTGGGGGATAACGCGCATGGTTAGTCATCGCAAGGAAACTAAAGTGGAAATTAATAAATGCTTTCAGCTGACGGTTAACGGAATTTAAAAACTATGTGAAACAAGCAGAATTAACTCATAATCACTAGGATATGCATATTTCCCCCAAGTATTCTTTAATACCTCACAAGTCTCTGCGGAGTGCAAATCTCTTGTATAAAGGAATCTCGGCTAAGTTACTACAATCTCGTCTTTTTACCCATGGCACTGACCTGTTCCACTAATGCACCACCTCTATGACCCCACAACAGGCAATTATGGTCTTCAAAAAATCGACACAGACAAAACTTAATGCAAGTATGGTTATGCAAAGAAATTCCTGGCTAATTCAGTACCAAGCGCCGATCCATTTGGGAGTGGGGGGACAGTGTCAGAGGGGGGGGGGAGACAGTGTCAGAGGGGGGGGGGGGAGACAGTGTCAGAGGGGGGGGGGGGAGACGGTGTCAGAGGGGGGGGGATACAGTGTCAGAGGGGGGGGGGAGACAGTGTCAGAGGGGGGGGGAGACAGTGTCAGAGGGGGGGGGAGACAGTGTCGGGGGGGGGAGACAGTGTCGGGGGGGGGAGACAGCGTCGGGGGGGGGAGACAGTGTCGGGGGGGGGAGACAGTGTCGGGGGGGGAGACAGTGCCGGGGGGGGAGACAGTGTCGGGGGGGGGAGACAGTGTCGGGGGGGGGAGACAGTGTCGGGGGGGGAGACAGTGTCGGGGGGGGGGAGACAGTGTCGGGGGGGGAGACAGTGTCGGGGGGGGAGACAGTGTCGGGGGGGGAGACAGTGTCGGGGGGGGAGACAGTGACGGGGGGGAGACAGTGTCGGGGGGGGAGACAATGTCAGGGGGGGGAGACAATGTCAGGGGGGGGGGAGACAGTGTCGGGGGGGGGAGACAGTGTCGGGGGGGAGACAGTGTCAGAGGGGGGGGAGACAGTGTCAGAGGGGGGGAGACAGTGTCAGAGGGGGGGGAGACAGTGTCAGAGGGGGGGGAGACAGTGTCAGAGGGGGGGAGACAGTGTCAGAGGGGGGGAGACAGTGTCAAAGGGGGGGGGAGACAGTGTCGGGGGGGGGAGACAGTGTCGGGGGGGGAGACAGTGTGGGGGGGAGACAGTGTCGGGGGGGGGGAGACAGTGTCGGGGGGGGGAGACAGTGTCGGGGGGGAAACAGTGTCGGGGGGGGAGACAGTGTCGGGAAGGGAGACAGTGTCGGGGGGGGAGACAGTGTCTGGGGGGGAGACAGTGTCTGGGGGGGAGACAGTGTCTGGGGGGGAGACAGTGTCGGGGGGAGACAGTGTCGGGGGGTGACAGTGTCGGGGGGGAGACAGTGTTTGACAGTGTGGGGGGGAGACAGTGTCGGGGGGGAGACAGTGTCGGGGGGGAGACAGTGTCGGGGGGGGGAGACAGTGTCGGGGGGGGGGAGACAGTGTCGGGGGGGGGGAGACAGTGTGGGGGGGGAGACAGTGTGGGGGGGGGAGACAGTGTGGGGGGGGGGAGACAGTGTGGGGGGGGAGACAGTGTCGGGGGTGGAGACAGTGTCGGGGGGGGGAGACAGTGTGGGGGGGGGAGACAGTGTGGGGGGGGGAGACAGTGTGGGGGGGGAGACAGTGTGGGGGGGGAGACAGTGTGGGGGGGGGAGACAGTGTGGGGGGGGAAGACAGTGTGGGGGGGGAGACAGTGTCGGGGGGGAGACAGTGTCGGGGGGAGACAGTGTCGGGGGGGAGACAGTGTCGGGGGGGAGACAGTGTCGGGGGGGGAGACAGTGTCGGGGGGGAGAGACCGTGTCGGGGGGGGAGAGACCGTGTCGGGGGGGGAGACAGTGTCGGGGGGAGACAGTGTCGGGGGGGAGACAGTGTCGGGGGGGGAGACAGTGTCGGGTGGGGAGAGACCGTGTCGGGGGGGGGGGAGACAGTGTCGGGGGGGGGAGACAGTGTCGGGGGGGGGGAGACAGTGTCGGGGGGGGAGACAGTGTCGGGGGGGGGGGAGACAGTGTCGGGGGGGGGAGACAGTGTCGGGGGGGGAGACAGTGTCGGGGGGGGGAGACAGTGTCGGGGGGGGGGAGACAGTGTCGGGGGGGGGGAGACAGTGTCGGGGGGGGGAGACAGTGTCGGGGGGGAGAGACAGTGTCGGAGGGGGGGGAGACAGTGTCGGAGGGGGGGGAGACAGTGTCGGGGGGGGAGACAGTGTCGGGGGGGGGAGACAGTGTCGGGGGGGAGACAGTGTCGGGGGGGGGGGGGGGAGACAGTGTCGGGGGGGGAGACAGTGTCGGGGGGGGGAGACAGTGTCGGGGGGGGGGAGACAGTGTCGGGGGGGGGAGACAGTGTCGGGGGGGAGAGACAGTGTCGGAGGGGGGGGAGACAGTGTCGGAGGGGGGGGAGACAGTGTCGGAGGGGGGGGAGACAGTGTCGGAGGGGGGGGAGACAGTGTCAGAGGGGGGGGAGACAGTGTCAGAGGGGGGGGAGACAGAGATTGTCATTGAGGGGGTAGAGAATGTAAGTGGGGGGGGGGAGACAGAGTGTCAGGGAGAGAGGGGTGAGTGTGTATGGATGCTAGAAAAAATCTATACAAGACTAACTTTTTAGACAGGCTGAAAGTTCACCTACGGTGCCGAATACCTTTGCACCGGCGCTGCACACCGCGTGAGAATTAAATTGCCCAGACATTACCATTTCTTATGGAAGTTTGAGAATACTAGGACAATTTGATGTAAAAATCCACAAATTGATGGTGTTTCAAAATATGTTTTGCCCGTGTTTTATTCCGTATTATGAATCTTTGTCCTATTAGGTTTACTCACGGATCCCACAACGAGGTATAAAAAATAGCGTTTTCCTAGTTTGTGTTTACTGTAAATGATGTATCTTTTGTGCTGTGTTTAAGAATAAGTAAAAAAGCTCTGTATTTAGGAACTAGAAACAGCTCTTCTTGGCTATTCAAGATCTTCTAACAAATGCATCTTCAGTAGCCGATTAGTAAAGTTATGTAGGGTAACACTCAGCATTGGCCGCTCCACTGCCCACTCTTGTCCTTCATTAAAGTAGCTTTCGATTGCTCTGTTCAAGTACAACATATAAGAAGCAAAGCATTATTTGTGCAAAATTCCCAGCTACAGTAACATAAAAGTGCGAATCTGTGCAGGGCGGGGACACTCACACTTGGAATTCCTCGTATGACACTCCACTGGAGCTACTTCCTCTCCTACGGGAGCTGTGTCCGCTGTCCTCATCGTCATCCTCTTCGGAGTCGTCCAGGCTCCGCGGCAAGCTGCGACCGCTCATAGGGCGAGGCAAAGAGCCCCGCTCCATCTCCAAGTCCTCCTTGTGGGAAACAAACATGCAGCTACTGATTCCTGGTCACAGAGAGAGCTCTGAAGAGACCCAATTACTGTGGTGAGAGCCACATTGTATTGTATTGTATTGTATGTCTTTATTTATATAGCGCCATAAATGTACATAGCGCTTCACAGTAGTAATACATATCATATAAATAACAAATAATATAAATAACAGATCATGGGAATAAGTGCTTCAGACATACTGTTAAAGTAACATTAAGGAAGGAGTCCCTGCTCCGAGGAGCTTACAATCTAATTGGTAGGTAGGGAGAACGTACAGAGACAGTAGGAGGGAGTTCTGGTAAGTGCGTCTGCAGGGGGCCAAGCTTTATGTGTCATGTGTCCATGATTATCCAGTGCTACTCAAATGCTTCTTTAAGCAGATGTGTCTTAAGGTGAGTCTTAAAGGTGGATAGCGAGGGGGCTAGTCGGGTATTGAGGGGAAGGGCATTCCAGAGGTGTGGGGCAGAAAGTGAGAAAGGTTTAAGGCGGGAGAGAGCTTTAGATACAAAGGGGGTAGAAAGAAGACATCCTTGAGAAGAACGCAAGAGTCGGGATGGTGCATAGCGAGAAATTAGGGCTGAGATGTAAGGAGGGGCAGAAGAATTACAAACCATGATATGTATAGCTTTATCTATCTAGCGCCGACAGTGTAACTCAGCGCTTCACAAAGACAATACAGTACAGGGAATTGTAATAATACAATAAGCGCAGCAAAGTGAGACAATAGGAAAGGAAATCCCTGCCCCGAGAAGTTTACAATCGAAGTGATCTGTCGGGAGACTTACAGGAACAACAGGTGAGGGAATAAGTGCTGTTGATGGCAGTGCTTGACCACAATGGTTGGTAGGAGTGACTGTGAGTGCGGGACAGTAATCATGAGTCCATGCTATTGAGATGGTTCTTTTGCAATTTGAGTTTTAAGGTTGGTCGGTATTAAATTAGATGGGTTAACAGCATTAGCAGGGAAAGAAGTGGCAGAGTGGCGTGGGCGAGATCAGGTGTGTACATGGCTGGGTCCAGGATTAGGAGAGATATCTCCAGCAGCAGGAAGGAGTATAGAGAGAGAGGTGTGAATAGAGGATTTGTGGGGGGAGCTTTTTATTGATAGGTGTAGAAGTGAGTAATTAGTGGTGCAGTGTATGGGCACAGGCATAGGTGAAGGGGAGGAGAGATTAATAAATGTGGATAGAAGGAGGGGAGTGGGGAAGTTGTAGAGACATGACAAAAAATAAAAAAAAGGGAGTTCCTTATATCCAAGTGAAATGTAGGTTTCGCACAGGGCACCATGTTTTTTAGCTCCCTGTGAAGTGTGGGAAAAAGTAGGAATCCAACTGTGCAGCAGGACCTTGCATGCAACTTCAATTATTAGTACCAACATACAGTAGAGTCAGATTTGGGTTAGCAAGTCTGAGTTCCTCAAGGGGTAACATGCTAAGAACCACAGGGATAAAAGGTAGAATAACTTCAACTCCGGTATTTTCTTTTTTGTTTCTAATAGGAGTTAAGGAAATCCGGACTCCTGGGTTGTTCTGCTTTCGAAAATTAAGCAGTTGTTTCAAAGACACTTAATGAAGAAAACACCTAAAAAATATGAAATGCCGTTTGTTGTCCAATAAGAATACTAGCCGTGTTTCGATTTCAATTTAAACAAAAAATCAGAAGCACTCTATTCTTAAAGTGAAGTAGAGGAAATAACCTGAAACGGGTTTGGAGTTTTACAGTTATTAATATCAGGGTTATGATGAAGCCTGGAATCCCCTGCTAGCCATCAAGTCTGATCCCAGAAAAAAAAGACTAATTTTCTCTGGCTACGCCTCAGCTATATTTGTATAATTTCCTCATAGTGTTTGCACTTTATAGATGGCAGACGTGATGTCGTGTTGGGCAAAGGGTAATTGCGGTTTTCTGTTCACTTCATATCTGCAAGCCAGCAACCTCAGAGTGACTGAACTGTCCACATCATTATAGTTAATAGCATTCACACAACACCTATCCAGGACACATCAGAACATGCATGAACATAAAAAGTTAGCAGAGGTCAGTGTCCGCTCGATGAAGCAGAGTCGTAAAGTTTAACAGCTCTTTATGACTTCTGAACCAAGCAGAGGCCCACAAGAGTCAAAGCAGTTCTTCCTAAACGTTTATGGCTGGTGAATCTGTAAGTTACCTTAACCTTCAGAGTCTTAAATATTTAGCCTATCATGTAAACAGTTATAGGTTAGAGCTATTTAATTCATACTCATTAAAATAAATAAAATAAATGTAAAGTATTGTATTTTTAAATGACTTCTAAATTAGGAACTAGTAGCAGCCCAGTTGCAATTGTGCAGAAATGAATGAGTCCTTCTATATAGTAGGTGTCATGATAATGTCATGAGATATTAGGTATTTTAATCCCTCTGGTGCTTAAGGGGTTAATGAGCTACAGTTTGACATTTAAAATTCTAAATTTGTGGCCTGTCTTGTCTGGAATCTGTGGAGCTTCAAAAGGGCTTGATTGAAGTTGGGTGTGAAAAGTAAAAAGAGTGGGTTTATTGTATGTCAACACCTTTTTGCAGGCCTAGTGGTACAAGCTGATATAGTCTGGATAAGGGCAGCAGACATGGGAATAAAATATGGTTCCTGTGACAAGTTTATAAACATGGTCGTTTTACAGTTTAGCTTCAAACACATTCTCTAGACGGTTCTGCAAGTTCAAGAGGCGTGGCTACAGAAGGTATCAAAACAAGGGTGAATTTATTCAAAATGAGAATATCCTGTGATGTCATCGCCTGTGCATAATAAAAGTAACAAATCCGTAAATGTGTCACAGAGGGGCACATTCTGACACCACACACTGTGTGTTTAAGGGATCGTGACAGATATCACGTTGTCCCTTCAATTTAGGACTAAGATGGTCATATTTACACTTGTCGTGTCTGGCATGAGCGCCTAAATGCATGGATGTGTCTCACGTGTGTGTAAGTATTACAGAAGTGAAGTTATGAGAATATTTACATATTTAAAAGGAGTTTAAATGTCATGTGGTGGGAGGTGTTTTACTCTGTCGTAAAACCATCAACCCCACATCTGATTTACGACAGGGACTGGGTATATGTGGCTCACAAGGGAAGACAGAAATGTATTAAATTATGGGCAAATTTATTGAAAATTAGATTATACCAGAGGAGTGCTTTGGACAAAATATGTGAGATCACATTCTCTGAACCAGCGACCTCTCTGGGGAAAATCCATAGCATTTGATAAAGTACAGGCATACCCCGCATTAACGTACGCAATGGGACCGGAGCATGTATGTAAAGTGAAAATGTACTTAAAGTGAAGCACTACCTTTTCCCCACTTATTGATGCATGTACTGTACTGCAATAGTTATATACGTGCATAACTGATGTAAATAACGCATTTGTAACAGGCTCTATACTCTCCCCGCTTGCGCACAGCTTCGGTACAGGTAGGGAGCCGGTATTGTTGTTCAGGACGTGATGACAGGCGCATGCGTGAGCTGCCGTTTGCCTATTGGGCGATATGTACTTACTCGCGAGTGTACTTAAAGTGAGTGTCCTTAAACCGGGGTATACATGTATAAGATTTTTTGTCTGTTTTACCCTTTTATTTTAAGAATCTGTTCTGCATTTTATTGTAACTGTATGTTTTTTGTAATACCTTTTATGTAACCTAAGCACTGTATTTTTATATATATTAAAACATTTAATAAGTAATGCTTTGGGCTCTGAATGAAATATTGCATGCTCTGGGGAGAGTATTAAAGTGTTCGGACACATTTGGCTACAACTGATTTTGGTGTGTTAAAGTGCATAGTTTTTTCTATAATAAACAGGGACCTGGAACCCTGGCAAATATTAATTTTACATCTTATAGTATTTGCATACACCACGGTGGTGGAAGTGGATAGAGTAGGGGTTAATAATAACTGTCCAAATGTGGGGAGCGCTTGCAGATCTCGTTGTGAATATGAAAAGATAAAAAATACGAATAAAGGTGTAGCCAGCAAGTCAAAAATGTGTATAGTAAAAGAGTATATTGGTCCCACTCACAAATTATGATGGTAGTACAGTATAAGCAGATCAGAGATACATCTCCCTCTCTGATAGGAGCACTTTGGCCAATCCACTTCTGTGTTGTAAATCTTGTATGTCGAATGTGACAAGGATCCAGCATTCACTCAAAAGCTAAGAGAGAAACTCACAATGGTGCAGTATGTCTCAATCAGTATATATTGTATAGACACATAAATGACAGATTTCACTCACATTTTCAATATGTGCAATGTTCAATTGAGAGGACTTGAAGAACGCCGAAAATTGCTGACACGCTGCTGTTTTCTGCCCGCCTCCGTCTCCACCCTGTGAGCGCCACTTCCTGTGACGTCAGCAGTCCTGACGGATGAGGCGTCTATGGTCACTCGGCTGCCAGAAAGGTGATCTCAGGTCCTCCAAAGACAGGATTCAACGCGTTTCGCCGAGGCTCTCTCAAGAATCATGTCTACTGCTGTCACTAGATTATATTTATAGCACAATGCCTGTGTCCCAATTAATTAATTTAATATTGATACCTCTTAGTCAGAGAGGACTGACTAATATATATTTACCATTTCATATTATGCCGTTCGGCTAATCCATAACGGCTAATCCAAAAATACTAAGGCAATAATATAAGCAATTTAAATGTGCAATAGTGTAGTAATAGCATGAACGTAATATCTATGTACAATACAAATCTATACATGATCAATACATAATAAACACTATTTATTCAAAAACTTCTAAAATAGACTAACAGATCATTAAAAAAACATATATTTTAAGAATATTGACGCAATAGAGAAATATCTAAAAAAACAAAAATAGAAAAAAAAGGAAACACATATTAAAAAAACCTTAATGGTAATCTTAATGGTAAAATATCATTTAATATATTTAATTAAAGTACATGTCACTAATTAAAGACTGTTAATAGCCAAAGACAACAAAAATGGAAGGGGATATCACCAATACGTGATACTAAAAATGTATCCTGCAGGAATAAAATCAACACAAGGGGGTAATATCAGATTAAAAAAGCACCAATATCTATGTCCACATTAAGACCCTTTCTTACCAGGGTCTGCCTTTTATGGATCCAAAAGGTCTCTCTCTTTTAGCTAACAGATTTAACTTATCACCACCCCTACAATTCATGGGTATATGCTATACCTTTATATGTTAAAGATGTAGGATCCGACTGATAATAATAATAATAACAATATAACGCTGCTAGTTGTACGTAGCGCTTTACAGAGACATTTTGCAGGCACAGGTCCCTGCCCCGTGGAGCTTACAATCTATGTTTTTGGTGCCTGAGGCACAGGGAGATAAAGTGACTTGCCCAAGGTCACAAGGAGCCGATGCTGGGAATTGAAATCAGTGCCAGTCTGTGTCTGTACTCACTGAGCCACTCAGATGCTCTAGAATACGCACTCTCAAAGGCCTTGAGGTGCGTCCTATATATTGGAGGCCACAAGGGCACTCTAACATATAAATAACACATTCTGTTTTACAATCTATAAAACCTTCAATGGTGATTCGTTCTCCAGTTACTTTAGATGAAAAATGTAATTTATCTTTGTGACTGTGTGTGCAAACTTTACAAATTGTACAGCCAAAATTTTTTGCATCTATCATCAGTCAGATCCTAAATTTTTATCATATAAAGGCATAGAACATAACCCAGGAATTGGAGGGGTGGTGATAGGTTAAATCTAAAAGATATGTTGGATCCCTAAAATTAAGACCCTGGTAAGAAAGGGTCTTAATGTGGACATAGATATTGGTGCTTTTTTAATCTGATATTACCCCCTTGTGTTGATTTTATTCCTGCAGGATACATTTTTATTATCACGTATTGGTGATATCCCCTTCCATTTTTGTTGTCTTTGGCTATTAACAGTCTTTAATTAGTGACATGTATTTTAATTAAATATATTAGATGATATATTACCACTAAGGTTTTTTTTAATGTGTTTCCCTTTTTTCTATTTTTTAGATTTCTGTATTGCGTCAATATTCTAATAATATATGTTTTTTAATGATCTGTTAGTCTATTTTAGAAGTTTTTGAATGAATACAGTGTTTATTATGTATTGATTAATCATGTATAGATTTGTATTGTACATAGATATTACATTAATGCTATTACTACACTATTGCACATTCAAATTGCTTAAATTATTGCCTTAGTTTTTTTTGGATTAGCCGTTATGTATTGAACGGCATAATATGAAATGATAAATATATATTAGTCATTCCTCTCCAACCCTGGAGGAATCAATATTAAGTTAATTAATTAATTGGGACACAGGCATTGTGCTATAAATATAAGCTAGTGACAGCAGTAGACATGATTCTTGAGAGAGCCTCGGCGAAACGCGTTGAATCCTGTCTTTGGAGGACCTGAGCTCATCTTTCTGGCAGCCGAGTGACCATAGATGCCTCATCCGGCAGGACTGCTGACGTCACAGGAAGTGACGCACACAGGGGGGAGACGGAGGCGGGCAGAGAATGGCAGAGTGTCAGCGATCTTCGGCGTTCTTCAAGTCCTCTCAATTGAACATTGCACATATTGAAAATGTGAGTGAAATCTGTAATTTCTGTGTCTATACAATATATACTGATTGAGATATACTGCACCATTGTGAGTCTCTTTCTTACCTTTTGCGTGAATGCTGGATCCTTGTCATATTCGACATACAAGATATACAACACAGAAGTGGATTGTCCACAGTGCTCCTATCAGAGATAGATGTATCAATGATCTGCTTATACTGTACTACCATCCTAATTTGTGAGTGGGATCAATATACTCTTTTACTATACACATGTTTTACTTACTGGCTACACCATTATTCGTATTTTTTATCTTTTCATATTCGCATCGAGATCTGCAAGCGCTCCCCACATTTGGACAAATACACTATTTCAGGACCAGAGGACGGTCCACAAGGGTTTTTTCAGCTGCTGCATTTATACCTTTAAATCACATTCTCACTAGATTTTGTGAAGGTTATATTGATAGTAAAGATTTTTTGAATATTTCACTTATTCACTATTTTTATTGAATTTGCATATTTATATAGCATCTATATTAGTGGGTTATAGCACTTGTTATGTTATTCATTGCACGTTTGTAATTGCTAGAAACCCACTTTATTTAGGAGTGCCCGGTAACATCCTTTGTTTTATTGTTAATATTAATTCACTGGTTCCTTGAGGAGGAGAAAGGCGTGTGTATTAACCCTGTTGCATATCTAAGTAAGGGACCTTTGCAGAGGTGGTGGGTGGGGCAGCTTGCGGGTTGTGTATTGAACCTGGATCCTGGAGAGGCGATATTGTCCATTTGACGGACCTTCGCGGAGGTGAAATGTGGGAGCGCTTGGGGGCTTTAGTATTCACCCTTGTCCCATATGCAGGTTACGTGCTAGCTAGGTGCCGTACGTGACAGTAGGTCATTTAAATTTTATCATCAGTCATTCTATCAGATTGCAGGTAGTTTGGGAATTTATTACACACACACACACACACACACACACACACACACACACACACACACACACACACACACACACACACACACACACACACACACACACACACACACACACACACACACACACACACACACACACTGGTCATGTATGTCTTTAGGTATCTGTGTGAACTCATTGGTGACATCATAATGCACTAGTGGCAGATATGGAGAGTCAGATAGTTATAACACTTAGACAGAAAGCAGACAAAGAAAGAAAGAGAGTAAGTCAGTCGACGTGATGAGAAAGTAAGACTACTGAAAAAAAAAACAGAGGTAGAAAAAAATTGATTACATCATAAGGTATTTAATGAAAGATACGGTGCAGAGAAGAGTGGGGGAAGATGGAGAGAAGGAGGGGAGAGAAAGAGGAGGGGGAGAGAAAGAGGAAGGGAGGAAGGCAGACGAAGAGAGAGGGAGGAAGGCGGAGAAAGAGAGAATGAGAGAGAGAGGAAGGGGGAGAAAGAGAGAGAGATGGGGAGGGGGAGAGAGAAGGGGAGGGGGAGAGAGTGGGGGAGAGGGTGGGGGAGAGAGAGAGGGAGAGAGTGGGGGAGAGGGTGGAGGAGAGAGAGGGGGAGAGAGAGAGGGAGAGAGAGAGGGAGAGAGACAGAGCGCGCGCGAAAAATAGTAAAGCCCATCTTAACAGGCATTTAATTCTAGTTAGATAATAAAAAAGGTACCATAAGATCACTCATTCATTTCTAATTCCTTTCTGAAAGTGCATTGTTGTAAATTACAGCGGGACAATGAATGGACATCCAATGCACATCCATTAGAAATAGAGAGGTAGTAGGCGATGAGACTGGTAAGAACATTGAAACTAAATCATACAGTTCAGCTTACAATGTTTACAAAGATATACACAAAACACTTAAAAAACAATATATAGTTATTTTTTATCATTTCATTGAACGACTTCAGTTATGGAAATGTAGCCTACTAATCCTATGAATGGCATAGTTCAATTTGGTACTGCATTATATATATATATATATTATATATATATATATATATATATATATATATATATATATATATAATCGAAAAATAAATAGATGATACCGTTCTGTGGCTAACGAAATGCTTTTATTTGTGCGAGCTTTCGAGATACACTGATCTCTTCTTCCGGCGATGTTACAATGAATGAAGCAAGCAAAAGCTATACTATAAACAGTGTCTGAGGAAGATGATATCGCTGTCCAGTTCGTTAGCCACAGAACGGTATCATCTATTTATTTTTCGATTATTGAAGCTTGGCTAACACGGTACTGATACCTCTACATGTATATATATATATATATATATATATATATATATATATATATACACATACATACACATACTGTATACATAGAGCCAGATTATCATACTTGCCTTTGAGAACGCATGGCAGGATGCCAACAAGAAACAGGACAACCTTTCCTTATACATAGAAGCAGCTTTCTGATGTTAAACAGAGGTTCTCGAATTCAGTCCTCAAGCCCCCCGACAGGTCAGGTTTTCAGGATATCCCAGCGTTAGCACAGGTGCCTCAATCACGAAGACTGAGCCACCTGTGCTGAAGCAAGGACTAGTGAGCCACCTGTGCTTAAGCAGGGACTGGTTGAGCCACCTGTGCTGAAGCAGAGATATCCTAAAAACCTGACCTGTTGGGAAGGGGGGGTGGGGGAGGGGGGAGGGAGGGGCTTGAGGACTACAGTTGAGCTCCCCTGCACACATTGGGAAATGTACACCGGAGCGGCAAAGACAGTGAAATAAAATTCCCCGCCAATGTTACTCACCCTCTCTTTTTCCAGATCATCTCTCATCTGCTGATGTTCGTGCTCTGTGAGTTCCTGATCCCCATCCTGGTCATACTTTGCAAAAATGGCCTCAATTTCTGCATCGGTATGGCCTTTCCTGCAACACACACAGTATATCGGTGACTGTGTTCGGTGGGTGCTGTGCAGTATTCAGGAGCTCCCCGATTTTATCAGTATTCCATTCCACATAACACAATCTCATTCCGTTCACAATGATACAACATACAGTACCAAATGTGTGTCCCGCAGCTGGGGAAATAAGGGATTTGTTTATCCTTATTCAACCAGCATTAATTAGGGTGAAAGGACTTCTACAGCCTAACCCCAAAATGCCAGCCGGCTGCTGGGTAAAGAAAGCACTTTGACCCTTATTCTGTAAGCTGCGATAGCGCCGATGCAGCGGGATTGCATGGAAAGCGCCTTTGACTTCAAAGCTGTAATTGACGATGGGGAGACGCTGCACACAGTGACCTCGCCTGTGTGTAAGGCCTGGTACTGGAGGAACAGGGAAGTGACAGTGTGTATATGGTACATGTTTGTATATATGTGTGTGTCTTGTCTGTCTCTATTTGCCCTGTCTTATGTTTGAGTCCAAAAAGCAGGCACACCAAATGGTAGAATAAATGTCTTTCCTAGCTTTTCAAGAGCTTGAGAAAGGCTCCATTGAGAAGCCAAAACAGTGAGCTAGGAAAGACATTTATTGAGCCATTTGGTGTACCTGCTTTTTAAACCTTTCTACATAGTAGTTTAGTACGTTAACAGTAGCACCGTTATTGTGTGTCCTGACTCCTTTATACATACATACATACTGTACATACATATATATATATATATATATATATATATATATATATATATATACACATACATACACACACACACCACACATATATATATATATATATACACTTACATTCATACATACATACATACACAGGTAGTCCTTGCTATCCAATGTTTCACTTTACAACGAATGGCATATCCAATACTTTACAATGCAACATAAGGGTCGTTTTCCGACACCTGAATGCGTTATCAGACACCTGAATGTGTTAACCAATACTCACCGCCACTGATCAACATGGGACTGACTTTACAACGGTTTCACTACTCAACGCTACAGTACTTCCAGAACGGATTCCGTTGAATAACCGAGGACTGCGTGTGTGTGTGTGTGTGTGTGTGTGTGTGTGTGTGTGTGTGTGTATGTATATATATATATATATGTAACGGTATTTCTGGCCCGGCCTGACCCACCCAATCTCACATTGGCCCCTGTGGTCTAACCGGACCCCATTACAGTGTAGATATGCCTGATGGTGCACCTGTTGGCTACAGGACTCCTGAGTCTCCCGCATGATGGTGTGTGGGGAGGACCCGTCAGACAGGCAGCTGAGGTAGTGTGCTGAGTCTCACCTAGTTCCAGTGCAGCGCCTCCACCTCACCAGGGTCCCTGCGTCCGCAAGGGGATGATCCTGGCGAGGAACTCCTCCGTGGTGCTCCTCTCTGTACACTCATTCCAGATAGATACACGAGAGGGTTTCTGGCTGAACTCATCTTTATTGACACGGCAGGGCAACTGCCCTCCACAAGGAGTATCTTCAGCCACTCATCTCGCCAGTGCTCCCTTTAGTTAGGTATGTCACCTAGATCAGGGATTCACTTATTCCCGCAGGAATCACTGTCCTGTGCCAGGTCCCTGGACACAGCCTCCCATGGAGTTACTATAACATAACTGACACTCTGATAGAACTTGAACTCCTTCCTCAGCTCTGACAAGAGCTGGAACTCCTTTCTCAGCAGAACAACTAACAACCAACTCCACAGCAACTAACTTTTAGACACAGTGCTGTGCCTTATGTAAGCTTCTGAGGCTGACACATCTCTGACATCACTAACCATGGAGTCAGAGCATGTGACCAGTCCCAGCCATACACAGAGCACCCCACCAGGGTGTGAGGGGAAACCTCCATAATTACTGCTGGCATGCCCACACTTACCAGGCCTTACTGCCAACAGGAGAGATGACTGTAGGCATTTTACATGACCGCTACATTCTCCCCCTGGTGAATCCCATCGACCTCGCTGGGACCTAAATTTGTATACCTCTTTCCAGGAAGCACTGTAACGGAAAACATAATTAACATCACACAAATTTCCTCATAATACAGTACATATGAATACAGTCATCCGCCAAGCCCGCCCCGACCAGCAGCCACGAACCCGCGTAATGTCTCAGTACCCCCTTAATAATAGTGATCTGGGTCAGGTTTCCTCACTTCCCGGTTACCCATATCCAGGACCGTAACATAATAATGCCTAGGTGATCCTCTCTCTGGCACATAGGTCACCCTATGTTTGTGAACATTTCTCCCTATGCTCCACACTCGCATCAGGGTGTCTATCCTTTCTTCCGCCTTCTTACCTACAATGTCACTCCCCCTATTGGCTAAATACAGCTCTATAGTTTCTTGGAGCCACGTTTCCCTATTGTCCTCAATTTCATCCATCAGGGGCTCCGGAACATAGGGATACTCCAACCCATGGGATTTTTTATATTTGACTATTATAGCCCTCTCCGCCCTACTGACCCTGGTCAGATCAGCATTACCTGCCCTCCCAGGTAACACCCATGATAGGGGCTCATCAGGATCGACTGGATCTGATAGTGTGTCGGGACCCATGGGCGCTATGTCTCTACGCTCCAGCTGGAACCACCTCTCCTGTAATTCCCTGTCCCTCTGCTCGGGTGTAAACTCTCCCTCTCTCCACCAGAAATCTACCACGTCCTCCCGCCGGATGAGGAACCGAGTACGGTCCATCCATGCGGAGTACCCCTCAAATAGTGGAGCCCACCACCGGGTCTCCTTAAAGGGATTAGGCCCTGGTTCCCGGTCGTCATCAAATGAAAATACCCCTGACGACCTTGTAGATCGCGAGTTGAACCACCTCGAGGACCCCGGAGCCTTTACTGCCGGTTGGGGTGCTGTATCCGCCACCCTCAATTCTCCTCCTCCCCGTGAATCACCTTCCGTAGCTCCACTGAGCTGCCTCTCCCCAGTCCGTTTTTCCTCCCCCCCCAAAGGTATGTCCACAAGTTCCAAGCTGGGCGGTGAACCCGGTGACCGTGTGATAGGGGTAGGGGCATTAGCTAGGGCATGGGGTTGGGTATAGGGGCAGGGAACGGGACCCCACGGGGTTACGACCCGCTCCTGGCTGTCCGTAGACTGGTCCAAGGATGATGTCTCACCCTCCTCAGTCCTGAGATCGTCTCTCCGATTTCTGGGCAATACGAGCGGTCGGGGACCTTCCTCCAATCGCCGAAGCGTCGCTGCTTCCCCTTCCTGGGTTCCGCCGTCGCCACCGGAAGTGACGTCCTCCCCGGAACCGGAAGCGTCGCCATCTCGCGTTGGACCCCCATGCGGGATCTCTTCTCCCACGACATCCGGTTGCTCCGCCGTCGCCACCGGAAGTGATGCCGTCCCTCCACGTGCGCGTTGGGCCTGGCGCGGCCCTTCCAGCGCTTCGCCGTCTGTTGTGACCAGGTAAGAGATAGGGCTTTTTGGCTTACCCATCCGCAGGGGTGTAGGCGTCTCTCTCCCATCTCCGCCAGGTCCTGGGATGGCGGGACTCCGTCGGTCGGATCGCCGATCTGCGGGGGACGTCCGGTCACTCACCCCACGGGGCGTCGTTCTCCCCGTCTGTCTTTTCCGCTCCGTTCTTGCTACCGCCAGCTCACGGAGGTCCTCATCAGAGTAGTCCCCTCGCCCCGACCTAGGGGTCTCGGGGCGGGGTGAAAGTCTCTTTGCCCCTGTCGCGGGGTTTAATCCAGCCGCCTCAATGGCCAGTGACCCAGCCGACTTGACCGGCTCCAGTCCCCTGTCTCCGGGACTCGCGCGGTTGATCCACAGCGCGCCCGGGGACTCAGCAGAGCGCCGTGTCACATCCACCGGGGGGTCAGCAGGCTGTATTGGGACGAACGTGGGCATAGGCCACAGATACAAAGTCCCGCAATGAGGGCAACGTGCCATCGTATTCACAGTACCTCCGGGCAGCCAGCATTGTAGGCAGAGCCCGACCACTGTCTCTGTATTGGCCACCCTCACCACCAGCACCCCGCCGGGCACTGAGTAGGGCTGGGTGGAGACCATGGTGCCCACAGTGGAGGAGCAGGCCATTCTTTGTACAGGAGTCACTTCCTGTACAGGTCTCTCCTTCTCTGTGGTTCCTCGCAACTGACTGGTGGAAGTTGCTGGATCCGCCACTCCCTGCTTCGGCTCCTCCCTTCTCTGACAGAGTTGGAACCCGCCCCCAGGGGTTGCAATAATGGGCGGGTCCCACAGGGGAATATCATGCCCCTTAATTAAGGCCGCACCTCTCTCAGTCCTGGTGGGCGCGGTCTGCGTTTTCGCGCCAATTTCCTCCCCAGAGCTGGAGTCCTTTCCCGCGGCTAGTTCCCGCCTTCTCCTTGCAGCAGCTTTTTGCACAAGGTACCTTTGTTTGCAAATCACCTCCACGGCCGGAACTACTTTTTGTAGTGGCGCCGTCTGGATATCAGTCCCTGGGCCCAGTGGGTGCATTCCCACAGGCCATAGTTGAAAGTCACTCCCCCTGGTAGAAATCAGGGGAGGGTCCCATAAACTCAACGGTTGACTCAGCACAGGGGCTGAATTAGTCACTGTCCATCCCGGCGCAGCCATAGCTTTCGCGCCATGCCCCCCTTCAGGGCGGGGCTCTGCTGTTCGCGCCATTCCCGGCCAGCTCTGTGCAAGTCCTGCAGCAGCCATTTTTTCTGCGCCTGGCCCATGCGGTTTCCCTAGCAAGCGGGAACCGCCATTTTGATTGGTTTTGGCGGCCAAAAAGTCCATTCGTTCGCTCTCCTCACGGGGTTCTCCCCCAATTATGACAATTTCCTCACACTCTTCAAGGGTGGCCCCTCGCTGTCCCAGGCAGGATAAAAACGGGGCAGCCACGGCCTTTGCTCCGCTCCAGAGCAAACTCGTTAAGGACAATTCAGCGACAGTCTGCTCTTCAGTGGGTTGCACGCCACGGGTGCCCTCCCCATCAGCCTCTGTCCGCCATTTTACGTTCTCCGCGCCACGCGGATCCTCCACTCTCTCATAACAGTTGTCGTACATGAGGCTCCACTCTGCGGGGCAGCCACCACACCGGTACAATAAAGATTAGCTCAGATGCACCACCACATGTGTACCTTATCTAGGTGTGACTCAGTGTTGCACTACCTCAGGCTAGGCTCACTCTCTCAGTGTCTGCTGTGACTCCTTCCTCCCAGTCTGTGCTCCCTACGGTGAGTGTCTGGAATGGCTAGGTACTCTGGCTGGCTCTGCCATGCAGTACTTGGGGCGTCTACCTGTCTTGGTCAGCCTAGCGCAGACCCTCTCCAGGACTCCTGACCAAGTTAACAGGCTGTCCCTTCTGGCATCCTACCAACTAGCACTGCCTCAAGGTGACTCGGTCAGCTATAGCCCGCTCCAGACCCCTCACTCCCTTCAGGCCCCTAGGTTGTCCCTGCGAACTGACAATATCCCGTCAGCCCCCTGACCACCCCTAGGTCCGTCCCTACGCAGCACAAAGTGGCAGCAGACACTCTCCCTGTTTCCAAGTGACCTAGCTAAAAGCCTGTCCTGTTGACGGATCTGATCTCAGCAGCTCGCCTCCAAATGTAACGGTATTTCTGGCCCGGCCTGACCCACCCAATCTCACATTGGCCCCTGTGGTCTAACCGGACCCCATTACAGTGTAGATATGCCTGATGGTGCACCTGTTGGCTACAGGACTCCTGAGTCTCCCGCATGATGGTGTGTGGGGAGGACCCGTCAGACAGGCAGCTGAGGTAGTGTGCTGAGTCTCACCTAGTTCCAGTGCAGCGCCTCCACCTCACCAGGGTCCCTGCGTCCGCAAGGGGATGATCCTGGCGAGGAACTCCTCCGTGGTGCTCCTCTCTGTACACTCATTCCAGATAGATACACGAGAGGGTTTCTGGCTGAACTCATCTTTATTGACACGGCAGGGCAACTGCCCTCCACAAGGAGTATCTTCAGCCACTCATCTCGCCAGTGCTCCCTTTAGTTAGGTATGTCACCTAGATCAGGGATTCACTTATTCCCGCAGGAATCACTGTCCTGTGCCAGGTCCCTGGACACAGCCTCCCATGGAGTTACTATAACATAACTGACACTCTGATAGAACTTGAACTCCTTCCTCAGCTCTGACAAGAGCTGGAACTCCTTTCTCAGCAGAACAACTAACAACCAACTCCACAGCAACTAACTTTTAGACACAGTGCTGTGCCTTATGTAAGCTTCTGAGGCTGACACATCTCTGACATCACTAACCATGGAGTCAGAGCATGTGACCAGTCCCAGCCATACACAGAGCACCCCACCAGGGTGTGAGGGGAAACCTCCATAATTACTGCTGGCATGCCCACACTTACCAGGCCTTACTGCCAACAGGAGAGATGACTGTAGGCATTTTACATGACCGCTACATATATATATATATATATATATATATATATATATATATATATATATATATATATATATATATATATATAAACCCTGTCTTCCCATAAGAAAAGGCACAAAAGCAGCAACCCCCTGAGGAAGGTCCTGCCTAGGACCGAAACGTTGGGTTTATAGTGTGCTGTTTTGTAACTGCTAATACATGTCTTTTTGCTTTATCTGAGTGTTGCTGCTTTTGTGCCTTTTCTTATGGGAAGACAGGGTTTCTATATTGATTTCTATGGAGCATGCACCTTGACTTTACATTTGTTGCTTGGAGTGCTGGCTGCTGCTTTTTTTTTGTTGTATATATATATATATATATATATATATATACAGTGGTCGACAAATCACCAAAAAATCTACTCGCCGGACAAAAAAATCTACTCGCCACCTAGTACCAAACGAGTGCTGCTTGGGCCAATAGGCGCTCTCCACGATGTTAAATCCACTCGCCCGGGGCTTGCAAATGTATAGGTTTGTCGAACACTGTATATATATATATATATATATTCAATTGAAAAAAAGTTGTTATTAAAGTGTAGTTAATGTTTTTAAGCAAACCCTTCAAATGTCTGGAAATTTCTAAGTTAAGGCGACCTTAACTCCCAGCCATGCTTTGCTGATGTCATCATATACAGTATGACATCTGAAATGACATGATTCCATCAGAGAATGTGGAATGCATTCAGGAGGAGGGCATTCTGGTAAGTGCGTCTGCAGGGGGCCAAGCTTTATGTACCAGGTGTGTAGTATTAGCCACGGAGCTACTCATATGCCTCATTAAGCAAGTGTGTCTTAAGGTGAGTCTTAAAAGGTGGCTAGAGGGGGTGGTTTTGATTCCTGTCTCCCCCTGCTCCCCAGAAACATCATCAGGTCTCTCCAATCCCTTTCTCCCCAAACATATGGCTTCTCTGATTCCTTTCTCCTCTCACCCCACACGCATTAGGTTTCTCAGGTACCTTTCTCCACCTGCCAACCAGAAGCATGAGGTTTGTGCAATCCCTTTCTCTTACTTACATCAGGCTTCCCTGGTGTCTCTCACTCTGCCCCCACAGATGCATAAGGCTTCTGTGATTCCTTTGTTCCCTTTGCCTCCCCAAGTATCTGCGGACGTCAGTGATGTCATTTCTGACGTCATGTATGATGACATCATTAAAGCATGGAGGGGGAGTTGTGTGTCACCTTAACTTCGCAATGTACAGACTTAAGGGTTTGCTTATGTAACCATGCTGTAAAATGGCTGCAGTCATCTCTCCTGCTGACAGTAAGGCCTGGTAAGTTAGGGGCATGCCAGCAGTAATTATGGAGGTTTGCCCTCACACCCTGGTGAGGTGCCCTATGTATGGATGGGAGTGGTCACATGCTCTGAATCCATGATTAGTGATGTCAGAGTTGTGTCAGCCCCCAGAGGATACATAAGGCACAGCACTGTTCAAAAGTTAGTTGTTAGAGGAGGAGTTCAGAAGCTGTTGGAAGGTTATGTAAGAGACTATGAAAGAAGGAGCAAGTCTGAGTGCAGGCTTGGGAGGAGACAGCTTATAAGACTGTGACCAAGGACCTGGCACAGGGAATATCTTCCTAAGGGGAGATAGGGAATCCACCAATTAGGGAAGGGACACCTTTCAAAGGGAAGTGCGGTGAGCATGAGCGGCTGAGTACACCCACTGTGAGGGGCAGCTTGCCCACCATGCAATAAAGATGTTGCTGATAAAAGAAACCCTCGTGTGTAAGTGTGGAGTGATTACACAGGGGGCTGCACTACAGAGGAGTTTCTCACCAGGACCATCCACAAGCTCACGCTGGGATCCTGATGAGGTGGAGGCGCTGCACTGGATATAGGTAGGACTCAAGCACACTACCTCAGCTGCCTGTCTGGGTTGGCAAATCCCCACACACCATCATGCGGGAGACTCAGGAGTCCTGTTGCCAACAGGTGCACCACCAGACACTACACCATAATGGGGACAGGTTAGACCACAGGGGCCAATATGAGATTGGGGGGTCAGACCGGTTCAGAAAACCCGTTACATTTGGAGGCGCTGCTGAGATACCTGTCAACAGGACAGGCTTTTGCTAGGTCACTTGGAAACAGGGGGAGAATGTAACCATGCTGTAAAATGGCTGCAGTCATCTCTCCTGCTGACAGTAAGGCCTGGTAAGTTAGATGCATGCCAGCAGTAATTATGGAGGTTTGCCCTCACACCCTGGTGAGGTGCCCTATGTATGGATGGGAGTGGTCACATGCTCTGAATCCATGATTAGTGATGTCAGAGTTGTGTCAGCCCCCAGAGGATGCATAAGGCACAGCACTGTTCAAAAGTTAGTTGTTAGAGGAGGAGTTCAGAAGCTGTTGGAAGGTTATGTAAGAGACTATGAAAGAAGGAGCAAGTCTGAGTGCAGGCTTGGGAGGAGACAGCTTATAAGACTGTGACCAGGGACCTGGCACAGGGAATATGCTGCACTGGATATAGGTAGGACTGGATCCTGATGAGGTGGAGGCGCTGCACTGGATATAGGTAGGACTCAAGCACACTACCTCAGCTGCCTGTCTGGGTTGGCAAATCCCCACACACCATCATGCAGGAGACTCAGGAGTCCTGTTGCCAACAGGTGCACCACCAGACACTACACCGTAATGGGGACTGGTTAGACCACAGGGGCCAATATGAGATTGGGGGGGTCAGACCGGTTCAGAAAACCCGTTACACTTACAAACCTTAACAACACTTTAACAAAGTTTTTCAATTGCATTTCTATGGTTTTTATCCTATGGACCATATATAGCACTTGATCACAAGGATTCTTTCATTAATATATTTCACTATGAAATTGTTCATAGATACCTCGCAATTACATGTTGGAAAATTGCATCAAACGGATGCACCCAATTGTTTTAAAAATTTTCAGAAAAATGTACCTTACCAATCTGACCTGAAATTTCAGATGGATCAGTGAATTTTTGAGAGAGTTATAATCAACTGAAAAGGGGGATTATAATGAGTCTTGATTAAACCTAAACTATGGATGCCCTACTGCGTAATAATGATATATATTTATGTAGGGGTATCTGTACAGTGTTAGCCGAGCTTAATAATCAAAAACGAATAGACGATACCGTTCAGGGCTAACGAAATGCTTATATTTGTGCGAGCTTTCAAGATACACTGATCTCTTCTTCCGGCGGTGTTACAATGGATAAAGCAGGCAAGGGTTTTACTTAAAAATAGTACATCCTAGAATGTATCTGACTGAAGCCTATCCCTCCCCCGTGTGCAGTATGTGATTTATGACTTAAGGTGTTAAATGGTCCCTGAATGTAAGAGTATTTGTGTGTGTGTGGTGTGTGTGTAAATATAAATGATAAATTAAATATAAATACATATGTACATACACACACGTGTCAAAATAAACGTGCACTATTAAGCAATATGGAGTGCCTGCTTCTTTGTCCTGTGACTGATACCTAGTTTAACCTATTTACTACAGTATGTGTGTACTCTGTTCTTCCAAATATAATATATATATATAAGAACAGAAGAGCAGAGCACACACATACTGTAGTAAATAGGTTAATAATAAATATCGGGTAAAGCCTGCCTAGATACAACAAAGTATCAGTCACAGGACAAAGAAGCAGGCACTCCATATTGCTGTTTATTTTGACGTGTGTGTGTATATATTTATACACACACACACACACACGTTATGGTGAGTAAAAAAAGTGACAAAAACCCTCCACAGCAAAGCATATAGCAAATGGAAATATACTGTATGCTCATTTGCATGTCTTAGGCAGGTCTGCAACCCCGCCTTTCCCCATTATCATCCAGCACACAGCACTTCCACTGCAGCAAGGGATTCTGGGAAATGACATGCAAATGAGCAAATGGGTTGCAGACCTGCCTAAGACATGCAAATGAGCATACAGTATATTTCCATTTGCTATATGCTTTGCTGTGGAGGGTTTTTGTCACTTTTTTTACTCACCATAACTTAACTAAGTATGGTAAACCCCATCCTCATTGCTTCATTGCATAGCCAGTTAACCAACCCCACACTGATGAGACCCATTAAGGTCGAAACAGCTGTCTGTGGGTGGGTTTTCTGGCTATGCATCTTAACCCTGGCTGTGCAAAAAAGCTGTGACCATGCAGCAAGCTTAAGCCTATAGGGAACCATGTTTAAAATAGTTTTTGAAGCAAAAAGTGGCACTGTGTGCTCATTTGCATGTCATTTCCCAGAATCCCTTGCTGCAGTGGAAGTGCTGTGTGCTGGGTGATAATGGTGAAAGGCGGGGTTGCAGACCTGCCTAAGGCTGAGGCCATAGAGGGGGTAGCAGGGCTGAGGCGCGCTGATGCTGAGGCCAGCCTGCTGAAATCTGCGCAATTTCATGCCCATGCAGGCGAGCCAGCGGGCGCGATCGGGAGGCGGGGGGAGACTAAGGGAGGCGGGGCAGTGACGTCGCTGCACCAATCGCCCGCGACGCACCGACGTCAACGTCACGGCGCCGTGACGTTGACGCTGCTCCGCGCTGATTGGATGTTTTCAGCCGACAGCGCTCTGAAAAACAGTTTGGCTGTCGGCTGAAAAATCCAGCGCCTCAGCACGCCTGCAGACGCTCGTGTGAGCCCCCTCTAAATACATCCTCATGGAGGATGCAGGGGCTCAGCGCGGAGCGTCCGCACGGCTCAGCACGGACGTGCCTTCTATGGACTCAGCCTAAGACATGCAAATGAGCATACAGTATATTTCCATTTGCTATATATATATATATATTTAAAACCAGAGACAGAACATAAAACACAGACAGAGCTCAGTGCACATCCAGTGAAACTCATACACGGTACAGTGTCTAAATATATATGTATATGTATGTATTTTCCCCCGTAGTTAGCCCTTACAGTAGGTTCCCCCTTGTGGATTCTTTGTGCCCAAATCTGACACTGCATTAGGAGTTACTATGGCAACCTCTATTTGATAATATGTGTAAATGGCAGCAGATGAATGGCCAGTGTGGAACATGATTTTGGAAGAGTTAAACCGTTGCAGGCCCTGAAGGCATTAATGGGGTTAAACTGGTTGGAATCACATGACAGCCACAAATAGACTACACAACAGTAACACAAAAATAGTGGGGGGGGGGGGGGGCGGAGGCGTTCCTGTTTTAGAACAGTGTGTATGTATGTATGTATGTATGTATTTATGTATATTTGTATATATGTATATATATATGTAGCCAGGTCCCCCCTTGGGCACTCACCCCCTCCTTATGGTAAGCGAGCCGCGCGTTGTTTGTAGTTGCGGCCGGTTGCCAGGGACGCGGTCGGGCCGGTTGCCGGGGACGCGGTCGGGTCGGTTGCCGGGGACGCGAGCGGGCCGGTTGCCGGGGACGCGATCGGGCCGGTTGCCGAGGCCGCGATCGCGTTGCTGGGGTCTCGGCGGTCCGCGGAGCAGGGCGCCGCCATTGAAAGCCAGCCCGCGCATGCGCAGTTAGAGCA
Organism: Ascaphus truei; assembly: GCF_040206685.1. Lineage (NCBI taxonomy): Eukaryota > Metazoa > Chordata > Amphibia > Anura > Ascaphidae > Ascaphus > Ascaphus truei. Next base: position 457,126,639 of record NC_134483.1, on the reverse strand, counting down.
GGTACGGGAGAACGCCAGTCAGCTCGCGTATGCGCAGAGGTGAGCCCGCGAAGCCCTAGACTACCAGGGAAGGTATTGGCCAGGGACTACACATCCCAGCAGCCTTAGGGAACCCCATGTGACGCCAGGGAGCCAATAGGGCTGCAGGAGCTCCCTGCTTGCAGGGAATGGATACATTTCGCGGGGTTTTTGCACACGGCAGTTGATGACTGGAGCAGCTAGGGGAAGGAGGTAGGGTGCAGGAGTCAGTGACTCTCTGCACTAGGCCAGCAATCCCCTAGGCCCCAGATAGCCCTGAGTCATCCTAGCTGAGTATTGTAGGGACTGGCCCTAGGTTAGGGACTCTGCCCAATTATCTATTTATTAGTTATTAGTACAGCATATTGATTGTTGCCATAAGGGAGCTGGACTATCACCCCGGAGACCAAGCTAGCAGTGACTGCGGCCTGAGGGCAGCAGACAGACCCTCGCCAAGGTGCAGAGCTGGTGCAGAGCTGCGGTGCAGAGCTGCGGTGATATTATCCACGCCGGAATTCACCCCACGCGTAGGAGGATATCCCGGCGACTTAACCCCAGTGGTATAGCAGCACCTGTGACTGGAGCCCGGGGAGGTAACCCACACCCTCACGTGCACCAACAAGGCCTACCAACAGACATAGTGGCTGCGCAGTCACACACACACACACTGGTTTATGACTGGGGAGTGCGAGACATTGGGTTGGGGGTACTGGACATGGGGAGGGGTCTCTCTGTACAAGCGTTAGCGTCCGCCGTGGCGCATAAGGTATTGGCGTCCGCCGTGACGCATAAAGTGTGGGCGTCCGCCGTGGCGCAGAGGTAGTGTGGTGTGGTATACTGTGATTAGTGTCTCCTCTATAGAGGGACACGTGTTATATGAAGTGTGATATATCTGTGTTATTGTGTTCTCAACTAAAAGCCCTTTGGTTATATCACGTATGTGTATTTGGTTATTGTGATTGTCCTGAGAGGAACCACTCCCCCTCTGGTGGGAGCCATCGCAGGTGGAGGCGCTGCATCGAGTAAGTGGTTACTCATTAGATCATAGTTGCCCCCAGGTTTCCCGTAGCGGACGCTCAGCCCTCCTGTGAGCCAACAGGTAATGCAACACAAACACTGAGTAACGCTGTATGTTCTTCGCACCTACACCAAATCTGCGATTGGGTGGGTGGGACTACCCGTTACATTTGGAGGCGCTGCTGAGATCCAGACCTGGGGTGCCCTATTCAAAACCGTATCACCAAAGATCATTACCATGGTGATTCCCTCACGTCAAGAGGTCCACGTGTGGGCTACCACCGTCCGTGAACCGCCTAGACACATTGTTGCCGTAGGGAACGTCCCAGCGTTAGTGGCGGAAACTGACATCCGGGACTCACTGAGAAAACTCTTAGGGCCAGCTATAATATGGTGCCATGGCAGGGTGTTCGACTCTACTCATCATAAGAGTGCCCTACTGTTCACGGTGGGGAGGGACATATGCCTCGAGACGGCCCCGCACACCCTAGTAGCCCCCGAGTGCCCGCCCGAAGGATACCCCCTTATATACTCAGACTTACCAGTGATAAGGGAAATGTTTTCTCTGAACGCCTTCCCCCAGGATCCAGAAGAACCGTCCACCAGTACTTGGACACCACTGGCACCAAGGTCCAGTACCCCAAACCGGGTGGATCGTCCCCAACCCAAAGTCTCCTTTACCCCAAGTGCCCTCCGGGAAGCCAATAGTTGGGCTGACACCCGACACTGTGCCCCGCGAGGTAAACCCCAGGCCTATCAGAGAGGGAGCAACGAACGAAGGTTCCATAATGGGGGTGACGCTACCCCAATTCGTAGAAGCCCTCACCATGGCATCCCAGTCTCAAGGCTACCGGAAACTTAAGGCCTTCTCGGGAGTACTTCCAATACCCCAGGGGGAGGAAGGAATAGACCTTTGGAGGGAGAATGCAGTAAAAGTAGTAGAGGACTGGTCGTGCACTGATACTGTAAAGCGGCAGCGTATCATGGAATGTCTCAGACCTCCTGCGTGCTGCATGTTGACCATCCACAGAGACCAATACCCAGAGTTGACGGCGTTAGAAATGGTGGCGTTCCTGTTGGAAGCGTACAGACTAGCAGAAGACGAAGAAGCACTCTGGACGAAGTACTACAATCTGTACCAAAAGGAGGGAGAAGACTTGTCGGCTTTTATCCACCGCCTGCAGCTAGTCCTGGGGATCCTACTCAATCGTAAGCTGGTTCTAGCCTCTGGGATGGATAATGCGCTTCATAAGCAGTATCTGCGGGGGTCCAGCCCCACTCACCCCATAGCCAACATGCTCCGCAGCAAAATAATGGACGCGGGCCCCTATAAGTTCACCGAATTGCTGCGCCAAGTGAAAATGCAGGAGACCCATGTTATGCTACACTCTACCGCTAAACCTAAGAATTCCTCCACCTCAAAGGAAAAGGCCTCTATGGAAAAGAAGGAAGAGTCTGCTACCCCGTCCAAAGGATACAAGCCAAGGACCCGTGACAAGCAGCCTTCTCCGCCCATGGGACGTCCGGAGAGCCGCGAGGTCGTGTGCTATAACTGCGGAAAGAAGGGTCACATCCTCCGTAACTGTCCAGAAAGAGAAGGCCACTCGGAGGAGCACCCTCCTGATAGAGGGAAATCAGCCCGATCAATGGTCAGCAGTGTACTCATGACCGAACCTGACACCGAACCCCCTCACCCTGGACCCCAGAATGCTCCTTCTAACACGGACCCCAGTGATGATGCCTCCAACCGGGCAGCCTATAGCCCCGTGGGCCCCGCAGCCATCGTGCGGGTGCTATTAGAAGGGATCTATGCGTCGGCCCTGCTGGACACGGGATCACAAGTGACCATCATATACCATCCGTTCTATGATCAGCACCTCCGACACTGCCCCCTGATGACGGCCGATCATTTGAAAGTACGGGGGTTGAGTAATGAAGACTACCCCATCGAGGGAGTTGTAAGAGTGCAAGTGGAAATAACCCAACTGAACACCGGCAAGAGACACCCCATGCATATAACTGCTTTGGTCTGTCCGAAGCCACAAGATCAGTACAAGTACCCGATCATCTTGGGCACCAACGCTGACATAGTACAAGAGGTGATCCGGACGTATCTGAAAGAAACTAACGAGCTGTCACTAGCCACCTCTCCCCTAGATCCAGTTCTACGAGAAGAGTGTCAATGGATATTTGCCCTGGAACGTCACGGGGACCTCTACAACCGTCAAAGTAGACTGACGACCATATTACCAGGGGGAGTGCAAAAGATGGCCGTTTGGTGTTGTTATCCCGAACGAGATGAGAGCGACCAGCTGTTCTCTCTGGAGAGTATGCCTGAAGAAGAAGAGATTCAGAGAGGGTATAGGGTACTACCTGAAGTGAGGGAATGGACCGCCAAGATCCCTCTACGAACTCACGTGTATGTGCAGAACCTCTCCCCCTTTCCAATGGAACTTGATGCCAACCAGAAGTTGGGTGGCATATACCCGGTCAGTCCCGTAGACGCAACGTCTCAGGTGAATGCGGCAGCTGTGAGTGAACGGTTGACTGTTCTGGACTTCAACTTCGGCGAGTAAACGTTGCCCGCCGAATGGAAAGAACGACTGATCACCCGGTTGAATAAACGACGGAATGTATTCTCCACGAGTGAGATGGATGTGGGTTGTAGTCGCAGCGCCCAACATACCATTCCACTGAGTGATGCCACTCCGTTCCGGGAATGCTCTCGTCGCATCGCCCCGCGGGATGTGGATGACGTGAGGAACGCCATACAAGACATGGAAACCACTGGGATTTTGACGGAATCTCGAGGGCCATACGCGTCCCCCATAGTGGTGGTGCGTAAAAAGAACGGAGCCGTACGACTGTGCATCGATTATCGGACATTGAACAATCGTACGATACCGGATCAGTACAACCTCCTGCGCATAGAAGAAATACTGAACGCGCTGAACAGAAGTCACTGGTTCAGCGTGCTCGACCTCCGATCCGGGTACTATCAGGTACCTATGAGCGCGGAAGATCAAGAAAAAACAGCTTTCGTCTGCCCCCTGGGATTCTATCAATTTACCTGTATGCCCCAAGGTATATGTGGGGCGCCTGCTACGTTCCAAAGGCTGATGGAAAAGACTATCGGGGACATGATTCCACGGGAGTGTCTGGTATACCTGGATGATATCATCGTCTTCAGAAGGACTCTGGAAGAGCACGAAGAGCGATTGTTTAAGGTGATCGACCGTCTGGGGAACGAAGGGTTGAAATTATCCCTAGTCAAGTGCCGATTTTGCCATACCTCGGTGACCTACGTGGGGCACATATTGTCCGCCAAAGGGATCGCCACCGACCCTGCCAAGGTAGAGGCCGTAGTGAACTGGCCTTGCCCAGAGAACGTCACAGAGTTGCGATCCTTCCTGGGATTCTGTGGGTATTACCGCCGCTTCGTGGAAGGATACTCGAGCAAGGCAAAACCCCTGAACAATCTGTTGAAAATATACCCTTCAGAGACCGGGAAGAAGGCTGTATCGGCCCGCCAACCGTTCGGTGACAAATGGACATCGGAGTGTGAGCAGGCCTTCCTGAAACTGAAGAAGTGTCTGACCGAAGCGCCTGTGCTAACATATGCGGATCCCGAACAGCCATACGTCCTGCATGTGGATGCCAGTCTAAACGACTAGGCGCCGTCCTGCATCAGAAGCACCCGGAGGGTCTACGGCCTGTAGCTTACATCAGCCGCAGCTTGACACCCAGTAAGCAGAGATACCCCGTCCACAAGTTAGAGTTCCTGGCTCTCAAGTGGGCTATTGCCGAGAAACTACACGATTACCTGTACGGGGTTGCCTTCGAAGTAAGGACAGATAACAATCCCCTCACTTATGTCAATACCTCGGCCAAATTGGACGCCGCTGGACACCGCTGGTTGGCCGCCCTGAACAGTTACAACTTCTCCATGAAGTATAAGCCGGGACCCCTGAATGTCGGAGAGGACGCCCTCTCCCGAAGACCCGGGCTAAGTGCTATTCCAGATGACGAGGAATGGGAAGAACTGCCCGGGCCCGCAGTGCGGGCTATGTGTAGCATGGCCGCCATCATCGACGACCAAGTGGCGTTCTCAGAATAAAGAGTGGTCGATTCATTGGGATGTCGGTCGCAGGCTATCCCAGCCGCCTACTGTGACCCAAAAGGGATGAACATCACGCATGACAAGGTGTTGCGGTGGAAAGATCTAGTGGACTATCAACTACGAGATCCTGTTGTGAGTACCATCAGACAAGCCATTGCAAAGAAGAACCCAGCCCTTCTGAAGCGTGCCCCAAATGACTTAGTGGCTTTGCTCATGCGTGAATGGGACAAATTCGAAATAGACAATGGCTTACTCTATCGGGTGGTGCCCTACCACAACCACCCGGATAGGCGACAACTGGTCCTCCCTAAGAATTTGCAGTACATGGTGTTGAAGTCTCTGCATGACGAGCATGGACATCTCGGTATAGAGAAGACCTTTGGGTTGGTCCGAGACCGCTTTTTCTGGCCCAAAATGTGAGAGGCCGTAGAATGCCACTGTCGCTGCTGTACTAGGTGTATCCAGCGCAAGACTCTGCCCACCAGAGCAGCCCCCATGGGCCACCTAAAAAGTTCTGGCCCCATGGACCTGGTGTGTATGGATTTTCTATGCATTGAGCCTGATAGTCGAGGAATATCCAACGTGCTGGTCATCACAGACCATTACACCCGGTATGCCCAGGCCTTCCCCACTAAAGACCAGAAAGCCATCACGGTGGCAAAAATATTATGGGAAAAGTATTTTGTGCACTACGGCCTGCCCAACCGCCTTCATTCCGATCAAGGGCGGGACTTTGAGAGCACATTGATCAGAGCACTGCTCAAAATGCTGAACATTGCAAAATCACGAACGACCCCGTATCATCCCGAAGGTGATGCGCTGCCAGAACGATTCAATCAAACCTTACTGGACATGCTCGGAACTCTACAGAACGCACAGAAATCTGAATGGAGTCGACACGTAGAGGGCCTAGTGCATGCGTATAATTGCACCAGACACGAGTCAACTGGCTTCTCCCCATACTTCCTCATGTTTGGGCGAGAGGCGAGACTGCCAGTGGATGTGCGTCTTAGAGTCTCGACGGATGGGGTACATAATGCTACTCATTTCAAATACGTACAAAGACTCAAAGACAATTTACAGCAGGCCTATCAACAAGCTGAAAAGTCCACAGCTAAGCTGAATGCAGGGAACAAACGGCGGTACGACCATAAGGTCAAATATCGAGAACTTAGTCCTGGGGACGCTGTGTTGCTTCGGAATTTGGGAGTCCCAGGAAAGCACAAATTGGCCGACCGATGGAGGGACGGCGTATATGAGATTGAATCCCAGATGCCTGGCCTCCCGGTCTATCGCATCAAAGACACTGAAGGCCGGGTAAAGGTATGGCACCGCAATCATCTTCTCCCCATTCCACAAGTGGAAGATGAAGAGACAGAGATACTGACTACACCGCTCAATGGTGAGCCCGACTTATCCGAGCTGGGTCAAGAGACTGTCAATAACGAGACCCACTCTGAGACTCCTGAAGATCCTATGGAAGGACCCTCTCAAAGGGACTGCTCCACAGAAGGGGCATCTCCCGGAGGAGCTACGGGTAAAGGGCTTAGTAGGCCAACGCCTACTAAGGTGGCACCAACAGGCCAACCTTTGGATCCACAGAGCCCGAGCTTTGTACCTAACAGAGACTGTGCAGAGACATTTCTCCCCTCAAGGGAAGAGGCTGAGCCTCAGGACTGTGCTTATTACTCCCCCGAGGGAGTGGCAGAAGAACAACTCCGACGGAGCCAAAGAATCAGGTACCCTCCAACTCGGGTAACCTATGATCAAGTTGGGGCACCCCATTACGAGGCTCAGCGGAGGGCTCGCAGTAAAGTACAGTCAGTTATTGTGATGTTCAGTGAAATGTACAATCTGATTTAGAGCTGATATAGTGAAATCATGGTTGGTTGTTGAAATTTTCATTGTATAAGTTTTGTTACGCCATTTTCATTATATAACTTTTGTGTATAGTTGTATTTCATGGTGTCCCAAGCGAGGACGTTGGGGATTTTACCAGGGGGAGGATGTAGCCAGTTCCCCCCTTGCGCACTCACCCCCTCCTTATGGTAAGCGAGCCGCGCGTTGTTTGTAGTTGCGGCCGGTTGCCAGGGACGCGGTCGGGCCGGTTGCCGGGGACGCGGTCGGGTCGGTTGCCGGGGACGCGAGCGGGCCGGTTGCCGGGGACGCGATCGGGCCGGTTGCCGAGGCCGCGATCGCGTTGCTGGGGTCTCGGCGGTCCGCGGAGCAGGGCGCCGCCATTGAAAGCCAGCCCGCGCATGCGCAGTTAGAGCAGGTACGGGAGAACGCCAGCCAGCTCGCGCATGCGCAGAGGTGAGCCCGCGAAGCCCTAGCCTAACAGGGAAGGTATTGGCCAGGTACTACACATTCCAGCAGCCTTAGGGAACCTCATGTGATGCCAGGGAGCCAATAGGGCTGCAGGAGCTCCCTGCTTGCAGGGAATGGATACATTTCGCGGGGTTTTTGCACACGGCAGTTGATGACTGGAGCAGCTAGGGGAAGGAGGTAGGGTGCAGGAGTCAGTGACTCTCTGCACTAGGCCAGCAATCCCCTAGGCCCCAGATAGCCCTGAGTCATCCTTGCTGAGTATTGTAGGGACTGGCCGTAGGTTAGGGACTCTGCCCCATCATCTATTTATTAGTTATTAGTACAGCATATTGATTGTTGCCATAAGGGAGCTGGACTATCACCCCGGAGACCAAGCTAGCAGTGACTGCGGCCTGAGGGCAGCAGACAGACCCTCGCCAAGGTATAGACGGTGCAGAGCTGCGGTGATATTATCCACGCCGGAATTCACCCCACGCGTAGGAGGATATCCCGGCGACTCAACCCTAGTGGTATAGCAGCACCCGTGACTGGAGCCCGGGGAGGTAACCCACACCCTCACGTGCACCAACAAGGCCTACCAACAGACATAGTGGCTGCGCAGTCACACACACACACACTGGTTTATGACTGGGGAGTGCGAGACATTGGGTTGGGGGTACTGGACATGGGGAGGGGTCTCTCTGTACAAGCGTTAGCGTCCGCCGTGGCGCATAAGGTATTGGCGTCCGCCGTGACGCATAAAGTGTGGGCGTCCGCCGTGGCGCAGAGGTAGTGTGGTGTGGTATACTGTGATTAGTGTCTCCTCTATAGAGGGACACGTGTTATATGAAGTGTGATATATCTGTGTTATTGTGTTCTCAACTAAAAGCCCTTTGGTTATATCACGTATGTGTATTTGGTTATTGTGATTGTCCTGCGAGGAACCACTCCCCCTCTGGTGGGAGCCATCGCAGGTGGAGGCGCTGCATCGAGTAAGTGGTTACTCATTAGATCATAATTGCCCCCAGGTTTCCCGTAGCGGAAGCTCAGCCCTCCTGTGAGCCAACAGGTAATGCAACACAAACACTGAGTAACGCTGTATGTTCTTCGCACCTACACCAAATCTGCGATTGGGTGGTTGGGACTACCCGTTACATATATATATATATATATACACACACACACATACTGTACACACATATATATATATTTTTATAATTATTATTAGAACCGAGGGTGTCCCAGAGATGAACTTCTGCTCAGACCCCCTTATCCATGATAAATTTACCTTTTAATTTGCTGGTAAAATTAAACCAAATTGAAAGGTAAATTTCTAGTGAAAATAAAAACATGATTTTTTTTTTTAAGAGGACGTGATTATTAAACATGTACTTGCCCCTTCAGATCTTGTCGCAGCTCATCAAAGTTCAATTTTCCACCCCCTTGTCGAAGGCTCTCGGAAATATCATCCACTGTGGTTTTTTTCAGTTTAAGTTTCACCATGGCTTTACTACAACCCTGAGAAAAGAAATAGAAAAAATATATAAATATATACACACACACACACCTTGCCTCATTTCCTTTTTCAATAGGTGCATCATGGGTGCCAAGGGGAAAGAGAAATGTAGTGAGTAGTGTTAGGTTGTATGGCTAATATAGCAGGCGCTTGTCCCTTGGTTCAAAGTTATTACAGGCATACCCCGCTTTAAGGACACTCACTTTAAGTACACTCGCGAGTAAGTACATATCGCCCAAAAGGCAAACAGCAGCTCACGCATGCGCTTGTCAGCACGTCCTGAACAGCAATATCAGCTCCCTAGCTGTGCGCAAGCGGGGACACTATAGAGCCTGTTACAAATGCGTTATTTACATCAGTTATGCACGTATGACGATTGCAGCACAGTACATGCATCGATAAGTGGGAAAAAGGGAGTGCTTCACTTTAAGTACATTTTCGCTTTACATACATGCTCCGGTCCCATTGCGTATGTTAATGCGGGGTATGCCTGTATTTCATTAGACCAATTGTCTGTCACAATGGCCAGTGACTTAATAGAGTCATACATGTTGCTATGGAATGTTCAGCATGAGCAGATGACAGACGGAGTCCAATAATAATTACCTATGTAGTACCTACATACAAACGTATAGTCCAGAAAAATAAATTATATATATATATATACGTAAGTAGCCAATTTGCTATTTCTATATAAAGTTGCCGTTTCATACATCACTATTGTGGCCCTTTTTTCATTCTCTTTAGGATCAAAGAAAATTGGGACTTGGTTATTACCCCGAACACCTTCCATGACACATTGTGTATTATTTTATTAATTACTGATATTTTCATCTGCGCCCGTTATTCATTATGGTTGTATATATATAATATTATATGTGTGTGTGTGTGTGTGTTATACTGTATATATATATGTGTGTGTGTTATACTGTATATATATGTGTGTGTGTGTGTGTGTGTGTGTTATACTGTATATATGTGTGTGTGTGTGTGTGTGTGTGTGTGTGTTATACTGTATATGTGTGTGTGTGTGTGTGTGTGTGTGTGTGTGTGTGTGTGTGTGTGTGTGTGTGTGTGTGTGTGTGTGTGTGTGTGTGTGTGTGTGTGTGTGTGTGTGTGTGTGTGTGTGTGTGCTGTTCTGCTTTTTTGGAAGCAGCTAAAGAATGGAGAGTACAGTAGTAGGGATTTACTTTGTGACTATACACACACACACACACACACACACACACACACACACACACACACACACACACACACACACACACACACACACACACAGTCACAAAGTAACTCCCTACTACTCTCCATTCTTTAGCTGCTTCCAAAAAAGCAGAACAGCACATGGGAAGGGATTATAACAATATTACACTCATGGGTTGTGCTAACTTTGTGTGTCTGCAGAAAAAGACAAAATAAGCCTTTATTGAATTGAAAGATAAGAGGGGGTTATTTATTATCATGCGTTATTCCTTCATTTTTAATGCAAAGCAACGTGAGAAATAGGCGACATTCAGGACAGAGCCCTGAGTGAGTCCATATTATTACAGACTGTTACACAAAACAAAGCATTCACTGCATGACATTATACGGACTCTCAGTTTCTTAGAATCTAAGATCAGTGCAATACCTTGCTCATGTCAATTGTGTGGGAGAAAAAAGAAAGACATGTGGTGTGTGTGTGTGTGTGTGTGTGTGTGTGTGTGTGTGTGTGTGTGTGTGTGCGCGCAAAAACAATGAGATGTGAAGTGAGAACATGTTATACAATAGTACATGAAAACATATATATCATCTGAAAGACATAAAATAATGCAAAGAAAGATAGAACTGGCCTTACTTTCTTAATAAGATCTGCCAGCTCCATTTCACTTTTTTGCTGAGCCATATCGGTTTTGACTTCTGAATAGGTATCATTGATGATTGCCAAAAACATGTTCTGTTGAAGACAGCCCAGATCAACAAACAGAAAGTGAAATACATCATTTCTGCTACTATATGGAGGCTATGTATATACATACAGTACAACACTTCTGCCGTAGGACAAAATCACTGCCTTTTCTGGTGGAGCAGGCATTATAAACAAGTAAAGACTGTCACAAGGCATTTTTATAAATCATTAAAAATGCCCAGATATTTTACTCTGCACCTTCGATCTATTAACAGTCACCTCTCCAAGAAGATTTGGCATTGTGAACATGTCTATTAAAAACATGCATTTTCAACACCATCACACATGGACCTCTGCAGTGTTGGAAAGTTCAGTTATGTAGCAACTCCAAGACTATGAAGTGTAACACACTTGCACGTGTGCACTACTCAGAGGCCAGTCTCACTCAATTACAGCGGTATCATAGACTTCAACAGTCTCCCATTCTCTCAAGTCATATCGTCTTGATATCAAAAAGTATTTTTGGGGAGCACAATCTCTAAATGTCACTCATCTGGCCATTGACAAGTGTGACAGCTATGCCGCCTATACAGAGCTATACTATAACGCTTCTGCAGAATTAAAGTAGATGATTGGTCATTTGTGCTGGAAATGATAAAGTAGGACAAATCATTGAGTGTGACCAAAGCGTATGCTGGGACGCAGACAGGTTCCCTCCCTTAAATCCTTGATGCAGGGATCCCATGGCCTTCGAATTGTAATATGTAAGGCACTGCAGACATCAGCAGTATATAATACAAACAATAGTGTATGGGCAACCATATGTGCAGATGAGAAACCCCAACGTAGAATAGCATTTGAGCTTCTGAAATAACAATATGTAAATCATCGTATAGTCCAACGTCATTACCATACCTCTAAAAAACAACAAAAAGTAGCTTCCCTGCACATTCTGTCATTTGTTATACCGTATCTCTGATCACATCATACTGTGTAAAATAAACCTATTTAGGGCAGCGGAATAATAATAACAACATTTAAAAAAAAAAAGACTAATTTACTAGGCTCAGGTAGTTACGATGAGGTTGAAAGAAATTAAATTAAAAAAATACAATAAAATTATAAATAAATGGCATACCAGAAGAATAAAGAACATAAAGAACACAAAAGAAATGAAGTAAATGGGCCCCAAAACTCGATTTGCTTCTTCGATCTCAGAGAAGTCGAAATCTCCCAGAATGATACGGAATTGGGTGAAGCTAAAAACAGCAAAAACAAAACAAAATGAATGCCAGCTATTTGGAAAAATCCACAGGGAAAATATGTTTGCTCATGGACAGTAGATGGCGCAATAGAGAAGTCTGTGCTGTCACGTATCTTATTAAGTGCTGCATGCATAAAACAAAACACCTGTTTGTGATCCCTTTCTAACGGATAACTTCGGAGATGTCAGGCTGACAGCCCCTTAGGGGTATGAACAGCCACCTCTCCAATCTTACTCTTCCATCAATTGCCTAATATTAAACCCAATCTGGATAGATCAAATCTTGGCTCTGTAGTAGTGCCTACTTACAGCAGGTCAGAGTAAAAACAGCATTTGTCTACACAACCGGTAGAAGTGGGTCTGAACCCCCCGCATTGTCAGTGGTTTTCAGCAGGAAATGTGGCCAGATCAATTCTCAGACAGGAGGTATTGCAGGATGAGTGTCATGTAAAACAAGGGCAGACCATGGTACAGATCGCAATATAAAATTTATAGATAAAAAACAGTTGCTGCAGCTGCCCTTGAACTGAAGGCTCCCGAGTTGCTGTGTTCCCCCACTGCTCGTCCCCAAAGCTCCCTGACTGGACGTCGTCATTCCCACATCGGATGTGACGTCAGACGCCATCTACCATCTGGCCCGACAAGAGTCACGGAGAAAAGAAGCAGTCAGCTGTTCCACACGGGACAGGCACTCCACTGCCTCAAGTTAAAACCTTACATGAATTATGTACTTATTGGGAGTACGATTCCTATCATTGTTTTTTATCTACTACAGAGCCAAGATTTGATCTATCCAGATTGTGTTGATTTACTGCACTATTATATGTTTCTTATCTTTTTGGTGTATCCCTGAAATCTTCGCTCCCTTCCCACCCTGGACAAGCAATTTCTGAAAGGAATCCGTACACATTCCTTGGAAGGTTGAGAAATTTATTGGAGTTCACCTTTACACAAAGTGTTTATTTTCTAATTTATAGGCACTACTTTTCACATATTGGGTGTTTTTAGCGCCGTTTCAAATCACGTTAAGTTTACTAATATTAAACCCGTCAGTGCCAACATATCCACACATGGCACATTGCTATTAAAGCAGAGCAGCAGTAATCCCGCGACCGATTCAGAACGTCAGTCGCCAGCTGTGGCTCACAAGGGCAAGCAAAGGGTTAAGCAAATATGAGTATTTATCAGTCACAATCAGAGGATAGACAGGGGGGGGGGAAAGAAACGGTGTCATGAAAAATAGCTAGCAATCAAATATCAACCTGTGGTAGTATGAATTTGGAGTATAGGGTGACAACTGCATGGTATGGTTCTTGCAGTGGGTGCTTGGCTCTGCCTGACACTGCAGACTAACATTTTAAGGTATCTCGTCATCACATCTAAGCAATTCAAGAATTAAGTGTGGCAACTTTGGAATATATATATATATGTATATATCCGCGAGCACCATCAGAGAACATATTTCAGGGTATTTATAGCCTTAGGATCTGATATCTATTTTAGATGTCTGTGTCTGATTTTTTTTGTACCATTACGTCTTGTTTCCTGAGCTTTCCCCCCCTTCTTTGTGTTAATTTACATACTGTACCTACATATATTCTCATAAAATACTAAAGTTAATAAGAAACTAAATATCACTAAACTAAAAGTTTATATATATATATTTATATATAAAAACAGATGATAAAACAATAAAATATTCAACAATAACATTTTTTTTGTGGCATGGTTTTCAATGGCCTAATAAAATGTGAGTGTCCCCGAAACCATTGTACTTTTCAGGTATTGAAACAAATGTTCTCATTGCAAAACATTCGGCTGGTTTCACTTCTTCTATTCCCTTGCCTTCATGCTCCAGTCTAAATAATGAGATCCCTCCCAGTGTCTGCTGTACATGTTCTAAGTTCTTGACTACATGAAACCCCATAAAAACAATAAAACGTAGCCAACACAAAAATAAAATACTGTGCGAGTCTAGAGGTACATACAGGATTGCCACCACTCCGTGTTTGACCCTGAGACTACATGCTTTGACCACGTATCTCCGGGCTTACCTAGTAAACCTCTGGGTGGTGGCGTTCGGTGGAGTTTCCCGGAGTCCTCCCGGCATTTTCCCTGCAAGTAACTCCTGTCAATATGTTGCCATGTCAACGGGAATGCTACGTGACGTCACCGCATCACGTGACACCCGTTGCCATGACAACGGGACGCTTCGTGACGTCGCAACGCCCCTCTGCGCCGCGTTGCCATGGCCCATGTCATAGCAACTTGACGCCGCGGAACGTCACATAGCGTCCCGTTGTTATGGCAACATGGCGTCATGTGACGCCGCACGGCCATATTGACGGGTTGCAGAGGGAGATGCCGGGAGGATATTGGAACGCCTAGGAGACACCGCCGCAGGCAAGCGCGAAATTAAAAAATGTTGTCTCCCGGTTGGCCTTCAGTAGAAGGTGGCAACCCTGGATACATGTGTGCTCTGCAGTTGCATCTACTTACATACAATCTTGGAAGGTACTGAAGTCATCAACCTGGGTGCCAAACACGAGGTAAGCCAATTGAGCATACGCCAGGAATATGATAAAAAACATAATCGCAAAACCAACAATGTCCTTGGCGCAGCGAGACATGGTCGTCGATAACTGGGTCATAGTTCTGTTGAAGTTCACATACTTGAAGAGCTGTCGGTAAAGAGAATTTTTGGATAGCCCAATGTTAGCGGAATCGTTTTTCAAAAGGTGTTGAAGTATCAAAATATTCCTTACTCGGATATTACAAATTCAGGTTAAGGATTCACACACCACCACAACTATTCGTCAGTTGAATAGTCTTGTACGTGCTATTTTAGGGCCTATATCTTTATGTTGTACAGTATTTTTAATAAATCTAAAGCTCTTCGTGCTGATACCATAGAAATCAGTGCTTAGGTTTCTTTTCACTATATTAGGCTTGGAAGTCTCGTAACTGAAATCTCCCATCTGCAAAACAGGGGCCAAAATCAGAGCAAAAACAATTGCACCTGAATTATCAAAGGAAACACTCCAATTGCCTTCAATGAAATACCTTTTTTTGACAAATATCTAGCCTTCTGTTTCTTGCACTGGTGTTGCTCTAATTTTGCTGTGGGACACTTGCCCCAGAAGTATGTATACAACAAAAGACAGAAAAGCCCAATGCTACATCCAATATAACAAAAATACACAGTGAAATACCTATATATTCTCTTGAAAAGGGTAATTTAGTTAAACTCTTTGGCCAAGGCGTTATAAGGCTGCAAGCCACATCAAGGCATGACCATTAGCAGGTCCTAACACTACATGATTAAAATTCTCATTTACCTCTATTTGGAGGGAAAATTACCACATTGGATCTGTCCAAACCCAGTAAAATGAAAAGGACCTTCTAACTTTGAAAGTGGGGAGGGCGAGCTTATACCCCGGGGTGGAGGGGCCACTAACCTCCAAACAGCTGAGACCAACTGGAAACAAAATGTAATAAATACACAAAATCCCTGCAAGCTCAAGAAGCCCCTAAACCCGCCACATAAATGTATGTGTATAAGTGTCAAAAGGAGTTCCACTGAGCGTGGCCAAATGTATACAAAGAAAGACAGAAAAACCCAATGCTACAGCCAATGTGACAAAAATACATGTATTTTTGTCATATTAGATGTAGCATTGGGCATTAGAAGTAAATGAGAATTTTAATCAGGTAGTGTTAGGACCTACTAATGGTCATGCCTTAATTTGGCTTGCAAGCTTATAACGCCTTGGCCAAAGGGTTTAACTAAATTACACTTTTCAAAAGAATATATAGGTATTTCACTATGTATTTTTGTCATATTGGATGTAGCATTGGGCTTTTTTGTCTTTTGTTGCATACATTTGTCCATGCTCAGTGGCACTCCTTTTGACACTTATACATACATTTATTATGTGGTGGGGCTTGGGGTTTCTTGAGCTTGCTGTGATTTTGTGTGCAAAACACAAAACCCCAGCAAGCTCTTTTTGGGAACCCCTGTGCCCCCACAATATATATATATATATAAATATATATATATATATATATATATATATATATACATATATATATATATATATATATATATATATATATATATGTATACAAGCCCGCCCCTCCCCACTTCCCAAGTTAGTAGCTCCTTTCATTCTACTGGACATATCTCCAATGTGGTCTTTCTCCCTCCTAATAGAGGTAAATGAGAATTTTAATCCTAATTGAGGTATATTAGTATTTTATCTGGTAGTGTTAGGCCTTGCGAACTGGTGTCTGCCTTGACGTGGCTCGCAAGCTTACAACGCTTTGGCCAAAGGATTAAACTAAATGACCATTTTTCAAGAGAATATATAAGTATTTTACTGTGTATTTTTGTCATGTTGGATGTAGCATTGGGCTTCTCTGTCATCTGTGGGATTTTGTGTGCCCAGAAGTATGTATCAAGGCAAAAGTGGAGCAATTCTGGATTAAAACAATTGCACCAGATGTAAAAAAAAAAATCATTAAAAAAAAAAAAAAAAGTATTGAAATCAATGAGTTTTTTTTTCTTTGCTACATCGGTGCAGTTTTTGTGCCCCAGATCTGCATAACTTTTCATTGATACAATATTTCATTCTATTACGGAGAGCGGCATTTCTCTGGTATGCTATGCATATTTAAACGTGGGCCTTTTGTAAAACTGACAGAACATGTGTTAATATGCCATGGGCCCAGATCTGGAAACGTGGCTATCATTTTTCTTGGCACAACATTACATTTCCTGATTGAGTCAAACCAAGAAAAGAGAATGTGTTTCCACTACCATGGAAACGAGTCTAATGCATTAGAATGACAGACCGCGAGCAAGAAAGTACAACGCAGAACTGGTTACACTACCTTAACCCAACCGAAGAACACAGTCACTGCAGCAACATTATTGAATTGAATCTGCCAATATGCTAGCGAGTCAAAGTTGGGGAATACATTCAGGTCCTCCAGCAGCTTGTGTAGTGGCCCTTCTACCGATCCCATTCTGTACAAGCCGATTCCCACAGCCGTCACAGAGAGCTGGAGGTGAGGAAAGAATTGAATATGAATAAAAAGCTTTCGGAATTCTTTTCTTTTAATAAAGTGCCGTTGGTTTAACCTGTGGAAACCAAGCTGCCCGGCATTATTCGTGCTCATTTATCTTTTACAGTAACCCACTCCACATCACCCTCTTAAAACCTACAAGCCAAAATAATTGGATTGGTAAGATATTCAACCAAGTGCCACAACCATTATTAAGCTGTTAGAAAGTTGATAATGCTTACGGAAATATAGTGAGTATACCCCTCTGTTCTGCACTCGGCTCTCATTTGAGAGAAATGTGCATTAACGTTTCAATGTGAGAAGTCATATTTTAATCCAGGGGTGCACAAACGTTTTTGTCTGTGCCATCCTGACTGCACTCCCCCCCCCCCCTGCTCGCGCCCCCCACCTTACCCTTTCTCCAAATTTTCTGACAACACGATGTCATGTGACGTCGTGTTGCCATGTGACCCCGCGGCATCATTTGACGCCACTTTGCCAGAAGCTGCCGGAGACAAGGTAAGGGATATACAGAGGCCTCGCACGCTCCCCCGACATTTTATTTCAAATGTTGTGGGAAAGAGTGCAGGGCCTCTGTAAGTGCCGACCCCCCCCTCCCCCCCCCAAAAAATGTAAATCTTTAATTGAACCATTTTAAGAATATTTGAAACATTTGAGTAGAAACTACAAAAAAGCCTCACTAAATTGGGAGGGAATGGAGGGGGGGAGGGGGGGAGGGAATGGAGGGGGGGAGGGGGGGAGGGAATGGAGGGGGGGGAGTGGGGGAAAGCAAATAAATGTTGATTCAAAAAATGTTTTTGTTAAGTAGGACGAATACACACCATACCGTGATTTTAAAGGCATTTTTTAATTTAATTTTTTATTTAAAACATGGAATTAAAGCAGAGGGTCTCCAGAGCTGAACCCCATTCATTTCAGCTGCGGGGACCCCCTGCTTCTGAAACTAGTTACCTCCACAGGATGTGCTAGCTGGGGTTCACGTAATGGCGGCTTTTCAAAGCTCCCGCGTCCTACGGGCCAATAAGAAGCCGTGCTGTTATCCGGTGCAGCTTCCTATTGGCCCGCGTGATTCAGGAGCTTTAAATTTACAGGAGATACCGGCACCCCCTTTGGAAGTGTCGGTATCTGCAGGGGATCAGCTACGGAGACCCCCTGCTTCAATCCTATGTTAAAACAAACAAAAAACGGTGCAAACAATCTCCAGCTTGGATTGCTCCTGGACTGCAGAGCAGAAAGGCATTTTCAAAGGGCTCTGGACTGCTACACATTTACCTTTGAAGCCGTTATGTCAGGTTATGGCAACAGAGGTCTGATTGCAATGGGGCTCACCACAAGAATGACAATATCCAGACAGTTCCAGACACTGCGGAAGTAATCCAGCCGATGGACGCGGATCTCAAGGATCTCCTCCACGATGTAATACAGGATGAAAAGGCAGAAGCAGATTTCGCAGGCAGCCAGGAAAAAGTCGTACGTGGAGACGTAGTGGATCAGCTTCACGGTCTGAAACTGCCAGGAGGTGAAGAGACCGCCCGTGGCGGGGAACTCTACCAACATCCTGCAGGAGAAATACAAACCATAAGGAATCGACCTTGCATGGAGTTGATCATATTCATTACATCAATAAAGCGATAACCCTGTCACTGCTACAATAGCACTGAAAGATAGGCCATTGAAAACTTGGGGTTAACTTGCAAAAATATGAACTTGTTGAACAGTGGGCCTCCTCTAACTAAAAAAAAAAAGGTGTTTTATCCACAGTATGTGGGTGTGGGTGTGTGTGTGCCACTTGTATTTCAATGTTTGTATTAATTTGGTGTATATATATATACACATAAATTGTTAATCCAATAAAAAATAAACCTAATACTGAAGAAATCATTTATTCTGCACTATCGCAACTGGACTAACATGGCTATTTTCTGCTTTATATATATATATAGTTATTTTTTTAAACAATTATATATTAGCCTATCGCCATTTTCAAATAATGTTTATTAGTCCCTAACATTTGGAAACCTGGAATGGCTGACGGCAAAATTGCAAATATGAAAGTTAACTAATGCACTGCCAATGGGGGCCTCCAATGCATTGCTGACCCTTATAACAATGAAGGGGATAACTTGCATGTTAAATATGTATTCACTATGAGGAAGTAATATGGTAACTTAACTTGCCGTAGTGTTCTTTAGGAAAAATAAACACACAGAATTTGTCTGGTTTCGCTGTGAAAACGCAGTACATACTCATACTAACAGAAGACATTGAAGGTCCACAATCACTAAACACTACTATGCTTTAGCACAGAGAGCGCAATCTTTTTTCCCTGCGCCCCCTGCCGGCTGTCCCAGTCTCTGCGTGCCCCCCCTCTTACCTCGGCTCCGGCGTCATGACGTCACGTTGCCATGGCAATGTGACGTCACATGACCTCCTGATGCGTCACCAGAAGCCGGCTGAGCCAAGGAAAGTGCAGTTTACAGAGGCCTTTGCCGCTTCCCCGGGCACTTCATTTAAGTGCTTCAGGAAGCGCGCGGGGCCTCTGTAAACTCCACACCCCCGCAGGCAATCTCGCGCGTCCCCCAATTTGCGCACCGCTGCTCTAGCACATCATAATTCAGATTCAATTGAATGCTAAATACCATTCAGTTGTACTAAAGCTTAGCACCCTCAAGTGGTTGGACCCCTGAAGACGGTCCCCTTGGGGACCGAAACGTTGGACTCCTGTGTGTTATGGGTCAATAAACACCCTTTATTTTTGCATCTATTTTGTCTGGTGCTGATAATTAGACCGTTTTTATTCACCTTTTACATTAAATGGCATACCTCACAATGCAGAAAAGATTTATATTTGCGTTGTAAACTGAAAAATCAATGAACAATGCTCTGGTGCCTCTGTCCAGCCACAGGTTCTTCTTGAGAGTGGTAATCTGGGCAGCGGTCTCTTGTCTGTTCCTTGACAGGTCCAGGTAATACCCAGCACCACTGTATGTGGCGATGACACCCCAATGACTGCTGCTGTTCAATTCTTTTTCCTTTGCGTACGTCCAGCTGTGCAAACAAAACAGAATTATAGCATAAGGGTTCTGCACAATTTCAATCGTGCAATCCGTCACCATCAATTCAAGGTCATAGTCAATGACATCCCTGTCCAATTGATATTGAAAGTATGCATTACGGTGAATTGAGTATTTGTTTTGCTTCTTTTTTTTTTTTAAATGTATTTATTTTTAACTGTAATATTACAACTGGTTTCTTTTTTTATAAAGAATCTGAACCCCGGTAGCTATAGGGACTCTTCCACAAGTTTGTTTGGCTTTGTATGGTTAATGAAAATAGAAGTTGCATACATTCTTCTTCCAACAGATAGAAATTAAATTATGGGAGACATACATACATACATACACACACACACATATATATATATATATATATATATATATATATATATATATATATATATATATATATATATATATATATATATATATATATACACATATATACACACACACACACACACACACACACACACACACATCATTATTTACATTGCACCAACCAGGTACATGGCGCTTTACAATACTCGTGACATAATATTATAACACATAGTGGGAATAAGGGCTTCAGACATAAAACAATAGGAAAGGGAGTCCCTGCCCCAAAGAGTTTATAATCTAAGTTGTAAGTAGGTAGACGTTACAGAGACAGTTGGAGGGTGTTCTGGTAAGTGTGTCTGCAGGGGGGCAAGGTCATGTGCTGTATATACGTTCTGCTCTATACGCTTTAACCAAAAAATCTGCAGTTACATTTCTGAAACATCCTTTAGCTCCTCAGCTTATTATAGAGACCTACTTGATGTCTTCCAAGCATTCTTTAATGGGAGTGCTCCAATATTCACTCAGTAAATGAAATCTGTTTTTACGTTCATGACATTACTTTCAACTATGTATTGCGTCACAGCATCCAATAGTGACAAATGTAACATAAAAAGCCAACAGCTGTTTGAGGTACGTACGCGGTTCCACTGCGCAGCCCGAAAGGCGCCGTGTCTTCGTTCCTAAAGGAATAGGCATCGTAGCAGTCCTTAATTTCATCCCTCAAATCCACTGGTATAGCGCAGGATCCGTTCTTTACTTTAAGTTGGCGGAGACGGGGCACGCCCAGGAGCAGATTCTCATAGTAGATGAAGCTTTGATTCTCTGCCATGGTTCTGTTGTTGTACCAATGGTCCCAATACAGACCGTCCAGCAAAGGACCTTCTGTGAACTGTAGTTCAAGGCAGAATAGCTTCCAATAAGCAAACAAGAATTCAAACAACATCCAATAGACTGGGATTGGTGTCTTAATCCATTTCCTTTATAGTTAGAGATTCCGGTTTTAGGTTTTAACCGAAAAAAACACCACTGAATGATCATCTTGCACTTTCTGTTAAGACCGATAAACCCCTGGAAATGCAGCATCATTTACTATTAAATTCCACCTCTCGTGGCAGCGCGTCCATAGGTAAGAGACAAAGGCATCACAAAGGAGTATGGGAACTAAAACTAAAGTGCACCGATGAACACCAACGTCACGTGCGTGTCTATTAACATGGATAAACTGATTTTTGGAATAAAATGAAAACACCGGAAAGCAGGAAAAAAAATAAACACAGATTTTATGAAAAAATAAACACTGAAAACCGGAATCCCTAATTATAATACTCAACGGCAGAAGAAAGACACTGCACTCAAGATATATCAAATGTAAAGATATATTGAAATACATTGACCAGAATTATTATCAGATGGTGCCCTGGTATATTTGCTGTTGAGTTATTATACTCTGATCTCTAGGAAACCCCCTCAATTCCACAGATATTGGTGGAGGTATATTTGCTGTTAAGAAAAAGAAAATATATGACTGTTGGAGTCACCGAGAGAAAGCTGCAATGTGATCTCATTATGACATCACGTCATTCAATTGGCTGCCGGTGACAGGCTCATATTCTATTTGCTACATACAACCGTGGATCTTTGGGGATCGGGGGTGTCTCCAGAAATCACAGTAGCATGATTCAGCTCCGGGAGAATCCTTGTTCAGGCAAAATAACTGATTACTGCTTTAAAGCAGCAGTCCAAGCTGTTGTCAACTCCCCCCCCTTTTAATATGAGCATCAATACAATCCACACAATGATAAGTAATTAGCAGATAGATCCGTTCTCCTGTGATCAATCATCGAAGATTTGGCTTGGGGGTTCACTAAATGGCTGTCAGTGCAGCAGTAGAAGATCAAAGATGCAAAATGATGTGGGGAAGATCATATGAACAGGCAGTCACTAGATACAATTGGTGCACTGCTAGAGAGAGGGTAGGGCTCAAAAAGGGGTGTGCCAGAGCCTGTTTCAGAAGAGGAAGGGGATGTGACTTTGCAAATGGTTGCTATAGAAATGAAAAATGAAACACAAGAGCGCACCAAGGGTCAAGATTTAATAAAACAAATTGATAAATAACAAGTAAAAACTTACATATAGAGATATATAAGTCCAGTAGAGCAGTGCAGGGGCAACAGTCCTGGTGGTGTCCTGGGTGCAGGGGGATGGTGCTGAGGCTTACTGGTCAGTCCCGCGCGCTGGGGCTGGCTGGCTCGGCACCACATTGTTGTTCCTTCCGGGTTGCTGCTTCTCGCAGGACCCGTGAATAGTAGCCCACCACAATCGCCGGTTCTCCAATGAAACTCACTCCGGCGGACCGAAAGAGTCTCTGACTGTTTATAGGAGTGCTGGGACTTGTTCCACCAATTGGCTGAATACCGATAGCACTGTGTGAGCTTCGCAACGCGTTTCACACGATGCTGTGCTTCATCATCCTCGGTATAAACAGTCACTCTGAGAGAGACTCTTTCGGTCCGCCGGAGTTTCATTGGAGAACCGGCGATTGTGGTGGGCTACTATTCACGGGTCCTGCGAGAAGCCGCAACCCGGAAGGAACAACAACGTGGTGCCGAGCCAGCCAGCCCCAGTGCGCGGGACTGACCAGTAAGCCTCAGCACCATCCCCCTGCGCCCAGGACACCACCAGGACTGTTGCCCCTGCACTGCTCTACTGGACTTATATATCTCTATATGTAAGTTTTTACTTGTTATTTATCAATTTGTTTTATTAAATCTTGACCCTTGATGCGCTCTTGTGTTTCATTTTTCATGGACACCTGACGTTTGGAGCCATCCTACGACGGGATCGGTGGAGGAGGGGTGCCTTCACATCACATCAGCTGCAAGAGGGAAGAGTTGATCTACTTCAAGATCATGTTAGGAAGCAAGAGCGCGGTTTGAATTTACTACCTATGGTTGCTATAGAAACAAAAAATGCTTGTTACATTATAATACATTAAGAATGTAATTCAGAGTGGTTTTTTTTTTAATGCTACAAGTATTTTCTCATAGTACAGAACTGATTTATTAAAAAAAAAAAAAAAAACCACACATGTAGGATATTGCTTGGTCTGCAGCTTTAAAGCTCAAAAACATTTTTAATTAATGCTTCCATGCCCAACACGACCTTCCATAAAGACTACAAGCAGAGATATGCTCTCATACTTGCCTTCCTTTTTTGTATTTTGCCTATCTACGTTTACATCCAGTTATGATATTTACACAGCAACTCATCTCTGATTGTGTTATCAGGTGCCTCCTTGTTGTGCTGCTAAAGCCATGAAAAGGTAGCAGCAACTCCACTGTGCTGTGGGTTAAATGCTCTTCCAACAACAATATACTACAGAAATTCACGACAATGTATGTATATATAGGTTGAACTTGATGGACATACGTCTTTTTTCAACCTCATCTACTATGTAACTACGTAACTCACGATGAAAATAGAAAAATAGGGACACAACTGTAAACATTTGCACAACTTTGAGACTTCAGTAGAACAGCAGAGGCCTGCACAGTGTAATAGTATAAGATAATGCGCCTATATTGGACAATACTGCACCTTCCAGAAATCGCCCATGGTCATCAAGGTTTTGAAATTGGTCCTTTCAGTCTTAGAGATAGGAGTGTCTATGAAGAGCTGAGACATAAACTTTGTATAGTAATACATGCTGGAAGACACCATCCCATAGGTTACTGCAATAACAAAAAAAACAGAGACATGACAAGCTATATCAGGACATGGCCTACAGTATACAGTATGTGAACAAAAAAGAAAGGACTGGTTTGGTCTGTGAACACAGATTTTAATTCCTTCTGTGCAGTTATCGCATTGTACACTTTACATGTATACAGTGCATGATGCCAGTGTTACTTACAGATACAATTCTAGGTATAATCCCAATTCTCAAGAGCAAACTGATTTAAAAAATCATCATCGCTGAACAGTGGAAAGAGAGGAAGTACAGTTGTTTCTCTATTTACAGGTAGGATTTCAGATTTTTGAAGTGTTTTATCTCTTCCTCCTTTAACTAAGTGTGGCACCATATAGTGGAGGAGGGAACTAGAGACTTGAAATTCGGGGGTTGAAGGGTGTGCAGTGCGACAGGAAGGATACACACACTGGGAAATACAGAAAGCAACAAAGAAAAAGGAGGACATTTGGGGCATATTTACTAAGTGGGGCTAAGCCATAAGGTACCTTACAGCACATTCAGGCAAATAAAGTCTGGTTTAGAAATATGGCTTTGCCCACTACATTTATTTAGCCCGATTGCCATTCATTTTTCTTTTTCGCCCTGGCCACATTTAATTATGAAATCCTTTAGTAGCTTTGAAGAAACATTAATGAAAATACTTTCAGAAAACTGCCGACCAGCAAAGTTTCTACAGTATGAACTGCTTTATAGTTTATCCCTGACCAGTGCAGCATTGTAGCTGCTGCAGTGTCCTTTCCAGGTCGTGTAGGTATGAGCGGTGTCTAGTCTCTAAGACAGTGGTCCGCAACTTTTTTTTTTCAGCACCCATGATTTTTAAATCTCAGGGAAGCCCTGCTCAGACCTCGCTCACTCTCACCTCAGTCACCCTCCCCCTCACATACACAAACCCACCCCCTTCCTACACACTCCACATTCACCCCCCCTATATATTCACCCTTTCACTCAGCACAATCTACATTCACCCCCTATATATTCACCCTTTCACTCAGCACAATCTACATTCACCCCCTATATATTCACCCTTTCACTCAGTACAATCTACATTCACCCCCTATATATTCACCCTTTCACTCAGCACAATCTACATTCACCCCCTATATATTCACCCTTTCACTCAGCACAATCTACATTCACCCCCCTATATATTCACTCAGCACAATCTACATTCACCCCCCTATATATTCACTCAGCACAATCTACATTCACCCCCCTATATATTCACTCAGCACAATCTACATTCACGCCCCTTTATATATACTCAGCACAATCTACATCCACCCCCTATATATTCACTCAGCACAATCTACATTCACCCCCCTATATATTCACTCAGCACAATCTACATTCACCCCCTATATATTCACTCAGCACAATCTACATTCACCCCCCTATATATTCACTCAGCACAATCTACATTCACCCCCCTATATATTCACTCAGCACAATCTACATTCACCCTCCTATATATTCAATCAGCACAATCTACATTCACCCCCCTATATATTCCCCCATCGCAATCTACATTCACCCCCCCTATATATTCACCCTTTCACTCAGCACAATCTACATTCACCCCCTATATATTCACTCAGCACAATCTACATTCACCCCCATATATATTCACTCAGCACAATCTACATTCACGCCCCTATATATTCACCCAGCACAATCTACATTCACCCACCTATATATTCACCCTTTCACTCAGCACAATCTACATTCACCCCCCAAATATTCACCCTTTCACTCAGCACAATCTACATTCACCCCCCCTATATATTCACCCTTTCACCCAGCACACTACATTCACCCCCCCCTTTCTCACATAGCACACTCGCCCCTTTCTCAATCACACACTACGTGATCACCCCACTTTCTCATATACTCCACGTACTCACCTTCCCCCCACCCCACACATACATAGACCACTCACTCCACTCCCACCAACATACACACACCACATCTACAGCACCACTTCTCACATACCACAATCACACATCACTCACACCCCCTTTCTTACTAAAACCGCACACCCACCTTCTCAGCACACAATGTTTCTCCCCCCCACCCCTCCCGGGGGGCTGCGGCACCCTTGGCCCAGGGACACGGCACCCTGGTTGAGAAACACTGCTCTATGAGGTATGAGATATGGATAGTAAGTTTCAGGGAGTGTGTTTTTGTGCAGTTTGGGGATACTGTAGTCATAGATCTTGACATATTAAGCATGTTACATACAAAGCAGCTTACATATCTGATAGCTTTCACATCGCTGCACGACAAATATTTGTTGTCACAGTAAGTAATCAGGACTGAACAATAAAACAAAAAAAAAAAGGACCATGAAAACAGGAAGCAATGGATATGACACTAATACATAGGTGTTGGCTGTAGATGTTTTGTATATATATGAAGTTTTTATGTTGCGTTTTAACAAAACAAACAAAAAAAAAAAAAGACAGGCAAGGTCAATGTAAAGTTTTTCTGCCTCTTTCTAAGGCCTTGGCCATGTTAACCGCTTGCTGGCGGAAGCGTGCTGAGGCGCGCTCCCGCTCAGCACTGAGCCCCTACAGCCGCAATTAGAGCGGCTTTAGTAGGGGCTCACCTGCGCTTCCGCGCGCTTGCGGAAGCGCAGGTCTTAGGGGAATTTAAAATTCCCCCGCTTGCCGGCACGACAGGCCGGTCACGTGAGCAGTTCGCCCAATGAGGGCGAACCAGCTCCGTGACGTCACTGGCCCGCCCCCGGCCAGTGACGCGCCCGCCCCCTGACGGCGTGTGCAGTAAACAACCGCAAGGCCAGGGAAAGCAACTGCTTTCCCTGAGCCTCAGCGCGCCTCAGCGAGCAAGCAGGGAGCATGGACTCAGCCTTAAGGTAACCGTGAAAGAGTGAAAAAGGTAAGAGTGAATCATTCTATTTTATAATTAAATATGCCTCAATGACTGCACCCTTTATGTGAAATAAGACAGTATGGCAATTTGAAGTATACTAGCTAACTAGCTACGACTTAAAATTCCTTTATTATGTAAATCTAACAGACAGCTAATATATTATACAATTATATACAACACCCCTCCCCCCCCCCTCTAACTTAAATCAATCGGAGAATGCTTTCACTTGCAGATTGGTAATGAGAGGTCACAATAAGTTACTCAGTTGAATGACCTGTTAATATTGGTAACTTTTAAAACACTAACAAGCTCTGCAGGGGAGCACAGCACAGGCCAGCACAGAGAGGGAAACAGCATTTTCCTTGTATGAGTATTATTTGTACAGGTGCAAGGACACACTTGTGCAAACAATTCCATCACTTGGAAACATTCTTGCCATTAAAATGTGAAGAATATTTTATCGCCACACAGCAGCACTCGCTAAAGCAGCACAAAGCATACTACTATAATATAGGCCAGCGGTGCGCAAACTGTGGGGCGCGACCCCCAGGGGGGGCGCGACACTGCCGACGGGGGGCGCGGGGTTTACAGAGGTCCCGCGCGCTTCCCGAAGGCACTTAAATTAAGTGCCGGGGGAGCTGCAGGGCCTCTGTAAACCTAACTTACCGTGGCTCCGGCGGCTTCCTCCCTGCGGCGCCATGGCAACGCGGCGTCAAAATGACGCTGCGAGGTCATGTGACGTCACGTTGCTATGGCAACGTGACGTCATTACGCCGGAGCGCGGGTAAGTCGGGGTTGGGGGGGGGCGCGGGAGTGAGGGGACAGCCGTCAGGGGGGCGCAGGGAAAAAAGTTTGCGCCCCCCTGATATAGGCACATGGGTATCTAGGCCACCTTAGAATTAAAATGCTGAAATCCCAGAGTGAGAATAGGGGTCTGACACTGAAATTAAATGTAAAAGCCTGTGTGCCCAAGAATGATCATACATGAATTGAAAGGACATGTAATGCTGCTGCCAGTAGCTTAAATATTTTTCTTAAACACCCCCATAAGCATAATTGCTGTGTTGAAGGAGAGAAACAGCGGAACATTTTAATGATTATTTTTATCCATCATTGCCAGCTCTTGCAATTAACTAAAATTAGTATTTTTTTGTATATATATATATATATATATATCTTTATTTATTTAGCACAGTGTACTCATCAATTTACAAAGACAATACAGTACAGGGAATTATAATAATACAATAAGCGCAGCAAAGTCATACAATAGGAAAGGAAATCCTTGCCCCGGGAAGCTTACAATCTTAGGCTGGGGCCATGGTACAGCAGACCGTGCAGACGCGAGCAAACAGACTGCCTTAAGGCAGTGTTCGCGTCCATGCGGCGTGTGGGCGTGGGAGGGGTTGTGCGTTGCGCAAGAAATAAGTTCAAATTGATTTCTTGGCATGACAGGCCGGTCACATGAGCGATTCGCGCCCAATGAGGGCGAACCAGCTCTGTGACATCACTGGCACGCCCCTAAACACGCCCACGGACGGCACGTGTACCATGGCCGAAAAACGCACCCACTTCAAGCGGGTGACGTCACGGCCAGCACGCCTCCGCATGGGCGAAGGCACCATGGCCCCAGCCTACGTGTTATGTTAGGTGACTAAGGCCCCGCTCCCTCAGTCAGCGCGCCCGCACTGCAGACAGGCGGCGCGCTGACAGGCACAGACCGCGATATGCGGTCTGTAGGGAGCCAGGTGCCGGAGCGGTGCGGGAGTGGAAGGGGGGGAGGGCGTGGTTTCAGCGGAGGGACCCGCTACTCCCCCCCCTCCCTCCACGGGCTCGGGCTCGGGCTCCCGGGCTGCAGGAGGGAGCTGCTGCGGGCTGCTGGAAGGTAAGCAGCTCCTGCTCCCTCCCCCTTCCCCCACAAATGCCCTCCTCACACACACACCACTCCCTACCTTGTGTAGGAAGCTGCCTGATAGCTCCCGCCCCCGCCACTGATAGGCTCATCAGCGCACCACGTGACGCGTCACCGCTCGGGATCACAATTTTCTTGCATCCCCTGGCGGCTGACGCGCCCGTAGTGAGCCGTGTAGCGAGGGGGGACTGGGACCGGCTCAGAAGGATTCCCCTGCTGGTGGGAAACGCTCACGCGACCGCCCGCGCCGCCGGGCGCAGCGGGTCCCAGCCCTTACAGAGACAGCAAGTGAGGTTAATAAGTGCAGTAGATGGCAGTGCTTGGTCATAATGGTTGGTACAGTAGGAGTCACTGTGGGGAGAGGGACAGTACAGTAGCTATGACTCCATTAAATTAAGCATTTAATTAACCTGAAGAAAAGTGCATCTTTATTTTAAGTATTTAACATGAATCATGCACATATTGGGCTGCACTGATTTATGTGACATAAATGACATTAAGTAAATTTTAGCTTAATTTATCCTGAATGGCTAATCAACTCGTTACTGGGACCCCTGCTTTTAATTTATTTATGACCTTGAGGGTGGTATAGCGAGCAAAATCATTGCTGATGACACTAAATTGTATAAGGTAGTAGAATCAGAGCAGGATGTAGTTTCTCTCCAGAAGGACTTGGAGAGACTGGAAACGTGGGCAGGCAAATGGCAGATGAGGTTTAATACAGATAAATGTAAGGTTATGCATTTGGGAAACAAGAATATACAGGCAATTTACAAATTAAATGGGGATAAATTAGGAGAATCCTTGATGGAGAAGGATTTACTATAGGAGTGCTTGTAGACAGCAGACTTAGCAATAGTGCTCAAAGTCATGCTGTAGCTGCAAAGGCAAATAAAATCTTATCTTGTATTAAATGGATAATGGATGGAAGGGAAGTAAACATAATTATGCCCCTCTATAAAGCATTAGTACGACCACACCTTGAATATGAAGTACAATTGTGGGCACCACTCCTTAGAAAAGACATTATGGAACTAGAATAAGTGCAGAGAAGAGCCACCAAATTAAATCAAGGGAATGATAATCTTATTTATGAGATGAGGCTAGCTAAATTAGATTTATTTACATTAGAAAAGAGGCATCTAAGAGGGGATATGATAACTATATACAAATATATTAAGGGGCAATACAGGAGCTTTCAAAAGAACTATTCATCCCAAGGACAGTACAAAGGACTCGGGGGCCATCCCTTAAGGTTGTAGGAAATGAGGTTTCATCAGCAACAAAGGAAAGGGATCTTTACAGTAAGGGCAATTATAATATGGAATTCATTACCCATGGAGACTGTGATGGCAGATACAATAGATTTGTTCAAAAAAGGTTGGACATCTTTTTAGAAAGGAAAGGTATACAGGGATATACCAAATAAGAAACATGGGAAGGATGTTGATCCAGGGATTAATCCGATTGCCAATATTTGGAGTCGGGAACAAATTTCTTTTTTTCCTTATGAGATATCCTTTGATAGATAATGTTTCAGAGGGTTTTTTGTTTGCCTTTCTCTGGATCAAACTACTGTAAAAAAAAATTACAAATAATTATATATATTATAGGATAAGTATCTGTCATCTAAATTTAGCATAGGTTGGACATATGTATTTTTCAACCTCATCTACAATGTAACTCTGTAACTCCTGCTCCTGTGTTTCTTGTTCACAAACATGTAAATAGATTGATGCCTCCTGGGAGCTCTGTGTGACTATATCCAGGGCTGTTTTAGTGCAGGAACGCCATTATTGTTTGTGATCAAGAAGAAACGCCAAATCGGGATTATAATAATACAAGCAGCTGGGATACTGAATGGGAGGTTGCTGTATGCTTGTTCGCCCACATTTCTTTATTTAACAATGGATGATTTCCTGTAGTTTATATGTAAATTGTGTTTTCTTTCTGCATGAGGCTCCAGCGCCTTTCTTTCCTAAATCACCCACTATATGCATCCTTAACCCTTCGGTGCCTGTAGCACATTGTGCAGCATTGCGTTACAGGCTCCGCTGGCACTGAAGAGCTGCTCCCCTAAATCTACATTTTTAAAGAGGCAATCAAAGCAGGTGATTTTTTTGTTGCAATTTATTCTTTTTTAGAATGTAGAATTGAAGCGGGGGGGGGGGGTCTTTGGAGCTTAAACCCATACATTTCAGCTCCAGAGACCCCCTAATTCAGGAGATACAGACCTCTGTAGGGGGTGCCGGTACCCGCCCGGCTAGCAGGGATCCCGTAATGGCAGCTTTTCAAAGCTCCGCATCCTGCGGGCCAATAGGAAGCCGTGACATCATCAGGTTCGCATTCTATTGGCCTGCGTGACGCGGGAGCTTTAAACTTACACCGTCCAATTTTCAGCTCCGGAGAGCCCCTGGCTCCCAAGATACTTACAGGAGAAGTATTCCTTCCTGGTTTTTAATGGGGATTTAAATGGACATCCAATAAGAAGCTCGACTGATGATGTTGCAGCTTCCTATTGGCCAAAGATTTGGCAGCCATTTTGTTTCCCCTGAGCAAAATTTAAAACCGGCATCTCGAATCTAGGGGGGTTGCCAGAGCTGAAAATAGTGGCGCTTAGTTCAGTAGGAAGAACATGCTAATTCAAAAAAACAAAGATAACGATGAAAATTTCTGTAAAAAATGTGATAGTGGAGGCAGAATACTCACAAATACATAAAATGATAAGAAACAGTGTATAGGTGACTAACTCTCGCAGGACACTTTTTAGGTATTTTTCTCTTGTGGTTATCTTGTCCTCTGTAAATCTGGTGCCCCAAAGACCTGCCAAAAAAAGACACAATATGAAAAAAAAAAAGATACAGTGAATTCTCCGGTGACCGCTACATTCTTTGCAAACATCTTTCACTATGACTTTTTTTTATTTAAATAAAAAGTTGTGCAGGGGTTTGCACATTTATTGTTTACTTGTTCAATTATATTTTCGCCCTTACAATTCTAACGGTGCTTGTACCCGAGTGCTGAAGAAATGTTGGAGTTTTTGGTGCTACATGTAGTGATGTTCCAGTCATAATAACTTGACAATAGACAAATCCTGTACAGTGTATAATTTTTCTTTTTTTCCCCAGCAGAACCTTTATATCAGGGGTTTGCATAGTTTTTAACCTGCGCCCCCCCCCCCCACCCCGCCCCGCCTGCTTACCTCCCGGCTCGCAAGACTGATGCTGGTTACCATCAGGTAGGAGAAGCTGCAGAGGCCTTGCGCGGTCACCCCGGCACTTACTTTTAATGCCTTGAGGGAGAGCGTGGGATCTCTGTAGCCGCCCCCTCCCCCCGTGGAAATTCTCCCGCCCCCCGCTTTGCGCACCCCTGCTTTAGATTGCCCAGGGTTTGTTATTTTTTCAATGATTTCAGTAATGTCAGTCCAAATGCTAAAACAATCCCTTTTGTTTGTAACTGAATAACGTAAAGTGAATATTCACGTACATAAATCCTTTATTCAATGTCACACTTAAACAATCTATATAATCACGGTGTTCCCCACCCTTAACACTAATATAACACCCAAGCATAGTATCTGTAAATGAATGATTAAGCAGTACGGAAGCACGAAAACAGTGATGCTATACATCTAGCCGCAAAAATATCCTCTCCTGAATTCATCATAGCATTCAAATGTTATAAAATGTAATCTTTTATTAATGCATATATTTAGTAAAACCAGGATTAACTAGATTTATGTATGGTCTTTGTAGGACCTTCCCATAGGCTCTGCGCCGAGTGGAAACCCCACCCAAGATTAAAAAAGGGGACCCCTCTTTACAAAACTACCCAGGATCTGAGAATACACCCCAATGTCAATGCCACCCCCATCCCAGTTGCTACCATAGAGATGAATAACCCACAAGAGAAAGAAAGACACCAGGGAAACCCTGGGGAATTTGCAGAGGGAATCACAGACCTCATATCTAGGCCTGGGACCCGCTGCGCTCGTTGGCGCGGGCGGCAATGTAGCGAGTTCCCCACCAGCAGGGGAATCCTCGCGAGTCGGTCCCGGTCCCCACTGGCTGCACAGCTGATCACACGCTGTGGCGCGTCAGCCGCTAGGAGACACCACAGAATGGTGTTTCCTAGCTTCGACGCGTCACGTGGTGTGGCTGTGAGCCAATGGGGAGGGGAGGCTGCGGGAGGAGGAGAGGCTTCGGGGAGCGGGGAGGAGTGTGGAGTGAAAGCAGGTGAGTGCCTGTCTGTATATGTGTGTGCCTGAGTGCCTGTGTGTGTGTGTATGTGTGTGCCTGAGTGCCTGTCTGTGTGTGTGTGTGTGTGTATGAGTGTGTGTATGTGTGTGCCTGTCTGTGTGCGTGCCTGTCTCTGTCTGTGTGTGTGTGTATGAGTGAGTGAGTGCCTGCCTGTGTGTGTGTGTGTGTGTGTGTGTGTGTGTGTGTGTGTGTGTGTGTGTGTGTGTGTGTGTGTGTATGTATGAGTGCCTGCGTGTGTGTGTTTTTTTTACTTACCTGCAGCCCGTGGAGGGAGGGGGGGGGAAGAGTAGCGGGTCCCTCCGCTCAAGCCACGCCCCCCCTCCCTGTCAATCCTCCCAGTCAATCCTCCAAGTCAATCCTCCCAGTCAATCCTCCCAGTCAATCCTCCCAGTCAATCCTCCCACCTCCCGCTCCGGCCCCTCACGTCATGGCCGCGCCCCCTCACGTCATGGCCACGCCCCCCCGACCCGTTTGGCCACGCCCCCCCTGCTCCGAGAAAAGCATCCTGTAGACCGCAGATCGCGGTACAGCGAGTTGCACGCGCCGCCGGCAAGCAAGCCAGCCGTGCGGACGCGTGCAACGGGACCTTAGCCTAATGGCCGAAGCCTTTACTTTTCATGGGGGGGGGGAATCCCTCCATCAGCATCTACCGAAATATCGGAAGGTTACAAAGAGCTGCCTCTCACCTCCCTTTACATTATGTAGCACTCAAGGGGTTAAAGAAAAGTACTATGATATTGAAACCGCTTCCCGCTCACTAACATGGACATATATTATCGCTGTGTAGCTGCCATAACAGTCTCCAAATGAGGGGGTGAATTTCAACCAAGTGAATTTCTTTGAGAGCAAATTTCTTGTGCCCTCTACTCTTTTGCGATTACACGTCCAGTATGTTAATGAAATGTATAACGTTAGTGTTGTTTGATTACTGAACTGTATTAAATCACTGGTTTTATCTGCATAGAAAGGTAAATCGCATGCAGAAGCGAATGGGCTCTGGCAGCATTGACACATATACGGACTAAAATGCTTTCTGTTACATAACTCGAGGAGCTAGCTGTGCAGTGTGACGTTGCTCAGTGTTCCACATTCACCACTGTTACCTGGTGGGATAACAGAAATAAACTGTGCGCTACTATCTATCTCCTTATAATTGAATACAGTGCAGTGACTAAACCATATATATGTAACGGGTATTCCACCCCACCCAATCTCATATATAGTGTGGGTGAGTAGAACATGTAGTGTTACCGGTGTGGTGCGTATACCTGCAGGCTCACAGGAGGTCTGAGCCTCCGCTAATGAGAGCCTGGGATGAATCCTCTGGAACGTTTCTTGGTTCAGCGCCTCCACCTATGTAGGATTCTAGGGAAGTGTAGAATGACCCTACATAGGAACCCAATCAGAAACCACACACACAGTGATTTATATTATAACTAATGACTTTACTACTGAACATATAAGACATTACACAACATCATAACCTTATGCAATACTGGAGCACCTTCTGCCCAATGTCTGGTGTTCCCACCCAGTGTCCTGTAACCCCCACCCAATGTCCCGTACTCCTACGGAGATCGTGGGTGACTGCGCAGTCACTAAAACCTCTAGGCCTGTTGGTGCACTTATATATTGGGATACCTTCCGAGCACTCCGATGCTCGGGACCGCAACTCTCTTCTCAAAGGGTCAGACGTCCATCTGATCCTTTCCAGGTACTCTGCCGGTGGACCCCAACGAGGGTCCCACCGCTCCACGGGAACTGCAACCGATCACGGCAACACCAACCGCATGGGAACAGCAACCGCCGCTATCCCTTCCTATCACTAACTACTCCTAGAGTGACAGCAACACTATCAGGACAGGAACCCTAACCTAGGGCCTGTCCCTGATGAACCGCAACCTGGGATGGCTTGGGGAGAACTCCTAGGGCCTGTGGAACATAACCTGCCCCCCCCCTTCCCCTAGCTACCCAGTCCTATCTGTAACTGGCTACTAGCTATTAACTAGCTACTCCTAAAGCACCTGCAGCTGACACACCGCTCACACTGTCAGCCTGCAGGGATCCACACACGCTTCACACACACTGCACGCACTGCGCCCAGCACATGCAGCGACAACACACACAGACAGCTGCAATCACACACAGCCACCTGGATCCCGCAGCAAATCCACTGCATGCACACTGTGCCTCTTTGCCAGTGCCCACAGCCCTCCCCGCTGTGGCACTGCCAAACCTGCACCTTCCACACCTAAGGGTCACCTCCCTAGCTATGGCCGTCCCTCTTCAGTTACCCCCTGCCCTTCCCGGGAATTGGGGCCTGCCTGGGGATCTAGGGAGAACCCTTACCTGGTACAGGAGCCACGCGCTCCCTGCACCCTTCCTACTCCTACCTTCTCCTCTGCCTGACTGACGTGACTCATGCAAAGCCCGGGAAATGTATCTCTTTTCCCGGGCTGAGCTTCCTCCAGCCCTATTGGCCACTATCAGGCACCTGGTGCCTGTCTCCCTATGCCTCCTGGGAATTGTAGTTCCCAGGGGGCTGCTACACCATTGGGACCGCGTGCGCGCTTCTCCTGCGCCTGCGCGAACTACCAATGGCCGCCTCACTGTTTCCTGCTCTGTTTCTGCCCTCGCGCGACTCTTCCCTGCCTCTCGCAGCCTGCATGCGCGAGATAACTGGGCCGCCGGGGACTCACTGCGCATGCGCGACTTGAAGCGCAATGGCGGCGCCCTGCTCTGCGGCCGCCGGGACCTTAGAGACGCGATCGCGGCCTTAGCAACGGCCCGATCGCGTCCCCGGCAACCGGCCGCAGGCAGAAGCCGCGCTGCTCCCTGCTCCAGCCCCCACCCTTGGAAGCAGCCGTCGGGGTTTTCAGTACCCGCGATCGAGCTGCGCCAGGGAAGGGGGGTCTCCAGGGAGAAAAAGGTGACCTGGCTACACTCTCCCCCTGGTGAAACACCCAACGCCCTCGCTTGGGGAACGACATCACCTGGTACAATTTTACACAGTGAAAAATGGCATGGCATAACCCGTACTCTTAACAGATCGGCTGCAACATCCTCAAAACATGGCACATTTTCACACAATGAAAAATTACATGGCATATCACACCCACTATTACCCGAGGCCAGCTGAGTATCAGCTGCTTGCTGAGACCATTTGTGGGGTGCCCCTAACTGATCAGATGGGGGTACCTCACTTTTGCGTCCGTGAGCCTCCCCGGAGTGAATCTCGCGGAAAGCACACCCTGGAGTAACAGTCACTGGTTCAGTGCTACTTCCTCCCCCTGGTGGAAAGAATAGCACAGTGTCCTTCACACCAACCTTTACTTGATCATCCATGGCCTGGAAGCAGCAGGCCAGGCGGCCAGGACCTTTCCCGCGGTCCACTACTTGACGAATGGGCTGCTTCTTCTTGGGCGCAAAGGAGGCAACTTCTACTAGCTCCTTTGCCACATAGTCCTTGTCCCTACATACGTGCTCAGCTTCCACTGAGAAGCGAGAATTGGACACTGTCTCTTTAATCAAAGTCTCTGCTTCACCTGACAGGGGGTAAAGAGTAGACACCTTACCCCTGCGGTGATTCTCGGTGGCCAACAGGTCCTCGGGGACGCTGTCAGTTCCCACCTCGGCTGTCTCGGGACCTGCCCCCTGTACTTCTGGGGCAGTCCACTTGCTGTCCTTAAACTCGGAAGCGTTGGATCCCAGTCCTGGGACCATTTGGGTTGGAGCGCACGGGCTCTCACTCAGATCAGGAACCGTAACTCTGGCCTGTTGCACGGCCACCTCCATCGGAGCCTGTGGGGAGCAAGGGGGTTCCTTACCACTCTGCTGGCTGACGATGGGCTTCCCTTCTTCCGGAAGGATCGACGGTAGACACTGGTCCACTCTCATCTCTGGACAGCTACCTTCTGATGAGGACACCTCCACCAGGACGCGATGCAGAGGGGAGCCCTTTGCCCGGGCGACCAGACTTAAGGAGCCATCGTGCTCCGCGGTCACCTGGAGGCTCACCCCCGACACCCCTGGGGCAGTCGACTCACCCTGGTCATCTGTAAGTACTGGTCCCATGCCTAGGACCGATGGTACCTCTGTAGTAGGTCGGACTGACCATTGTAGGGCACACGGGCCCTCCAAAACCTCCGCTCTTGAGGTAGGTATATTAGCAGCATTGACCGGCTCAGTAGAGGGGTTCATCGCATCTTCCTCGGTGGGTTCTGTAGGCCGCAGCATCATGGGCTGCAGGAACTGTGCTCCGCAGCAAACACTCTTGGGTCCCCAAGTCAATTGTCCACCTGGGAAGTCACACTGAGTACAAACACATTGTATGCACACCTCTTTGTCCACCCTTACCACCTGCTTGTCTATTGGTGGCCCACAGGGGTTAAAGTCCATACCACCAGACAAATTTAAGTCCTTTTGCAAACATGGGCACAAAAGAAAAGACAAGCTCCCTCCTTTTCTACGCCATGCTCCATACAGCTGCGGGTGTGTTTCTCTGCATCCCGTACTTTCCTTAGGAGGAACAGAAATTGCTGATAGCTGTTCACTGTGCTCACTCACATGGCGGGGGCGGGGCTCTGGTTTTCCCGCCAACCCCGGACAGATTTCTGCAACCTTTTTCTGAGCAGCCTGGCAGTCAGAAGCACATGTGCCATTTTGAGTGGGCGGGAGCCGCCATTTTAGCTGTGACTCACTGTTAGTATTCCCTGCTGCAGGAGCCTCCATTTTGACTACAGTCCTGTTAACTACACTGCAGCTTTTTGCATAGATCATGAGACAGTCCCTTGCGGAGGACTCTGGTAGGGTTAAATACATGGGGAACAGTCTCTAGGCATATGTCACGCGTGGTGAACAGGAGATAGGTAATCCCCCGGCCGTCAGTATCCAGCTTATAGTCTGTCACCCGGGCAGTGGCCAATTCCGGGCAAGTTCTTACTTGTGCGTGCATTGTGGACAAGGCCGTATCATGGGATACTCCGGCCACTACAAACACGCGCCTTGGGGATAATTGCCGCGCTAAGGCCCAGTCATCGACGTCTTGCTGTGACGGCACCGACATGATGAAAAATATGAATCGGACAATTTAGAAAAGAAAAAAAAATGGAACAGGGCACCCCAGGTCTATCTCAGCAGCGCCTCCAAATGTAACGGGTATTCCACCCCACCCAATCTCATATATAGTGTGGGTGAGTAGAACATGTAGTGTTACCGGTGTGGTGCGTATACCTGCAGGCTCACAGGAGGTCTGAGCCTCCGCTAATGAGAGCCTGGGATGAATCCTCTGGAACGTTTCTTGGTTCAGCGCCTCCACCTATGTAGGATTCTAGGGAAGTGTAGAATGACCCTACATAGGAACCCAATCAGAAACCACACACACAGTGATTTATATTATAACTAATGACTTTACTACTGAACATATAAGACATTACACAACATCATAACCTTATGCAATACTGGAGCACCTTCTGCCCAATGTCTGGTGTTCCCACCCAGTGTCCTGTAACCCCCACCCAATGTCCCGTACTCCTACGGAGATCGTGGGTGACTGCGCAGTCACTAAAACCTCTAGGCCTGTTGGTGCACTTATATATTGGGATACCTTCCGAGCACTCCGATGCTCGGGACCGCAACTCTCTTCTCAAAGGGTCAGACGTCCATCTGATCCTTTCCAGGTACTCTGCCGGTGGACCCCAACGAGGATCCCACCGCTCCACGGGAACTGCAACCGATCACGGCAACACCAACCGCATGGGAACAGCAACCGCCGCTATCCCTTCCTATCACTAACTACTCCTAGAGTGACAGCAACACTATCAGGACAGGAACCCTAACCTAGGGCCTGTCCCTGATGAACCGCAACCTGGGATGGCTTGGGGAGAACTCCTAGGGCCTGTGGAACATAACCTGCCCCCCCCTTCCCCTAGCTACCCAGTCCTATCTGTAACTGGCTACTAGCTATTAACTAGCTACTCCTAAAGCACCTGCAGCTGACACACCGCTCACACTGTCAGCCTGCAGGGATCCACACACGCTTCACACACACTGCACGCACTGCGCCCAGCACATGCAGCGACAACACACACAGACAGCTGCAATCACACACAGCCACCTGGATCCCGCAGCAAATCCACTGCATGCACACTGTGCCTCTTTGCCAGTGCCCACAGCCCTCCCCGCTGTGGCACTGCCAAACCTGCACCTTCCACACCTAAGGGTCACCTCCCTAGCTATGGCCGTCCCTCTTCAGTTACCCCCTGCCCTTCCCGGGAATTGGGGCCTGCCTGGGGATCTAGGGAGAACCCTTACCTGGTACAGGAGCCACGCGCTCCCTGCACCCTTCCAACTCCTACCTTCTCCTCTGCCTGACTGACGTGACTCATGCAAAGCCCGGGAAATGTATCTCTTTTCCCGGGCTGAGCTTCCTCCAGCCCTATTGGCCACTATCAGGCACCTGGTGCCTGTCTCCCTATGCCTCCTGGGAATTGTAGTTCCCAGGGGGCTGCTACACCATTGGGACCGCGTGCGCGCTTCTCCTGCGCCTGCGCGAACTACCAATGGCCGCCTCACTGTTTCCTGCTCTGTTTCTGCCCTCGCGCGACTCTTCCCTGCCTCTCGCAGCCTCCCTGCGCATGCGCGAGATAACTGGGCCGCCGGGGACTCACTGCGCATGCGCGACTTGAAGCGCAATGGCGGCGCCCTGCTCTGCGGCCGCCGGGACCTTAGAGACGCGATCGCGGCCTTAGCAACGGCCCGATCGCGTCCCCGGCAACCGGCCGCAGGCAGGAGAAGCCGCGCTGCTCCCTGCTCCAGCCCCCACCCTTGGAAGCAGCCGTCGGGGTTTTCAGTACCCGCGATCGAGCTGCGCCAGGGAAGGGGGGTCTCCAGGGAGAAAAAGGTGACCTGGCTACATATAAATAAAGTAAACCACAATACCACAGTGAATAAGTGATTAAATAATTAAATTATAACATAACCGTGTGGTTGATAAGGGCGTCTGCTGCTATAAACATTAGGGGTGGCTCAGCACCCCACACACTCTAAGAAATGGAAACAAAAAGAAAACAGCGCACAACGCCAAATAGTGAAGTAAGTAATAGAATGTATTACAATGTTAAAGGGGTAATAAATCTGCGTACATCAGATAGAAGTAACATGTGCATTTAGTGCATATCACACTGGTTACCACTCTGTAGCTGTAAAACAGGACGGTCTGGCACTCAGGAATTTATGATGTCTATTTTAATATACTAATAATGTGTTTCTTTTTATTCCAGCATGGTTTTATGTTCATGTTAGGTTTTGATTATATGCTAGTGTTTTTTTTTTATATATATGTGATTGTTCATTTGTTAATAAAGTTGTTGTTTTAAAAGTAGAAATAAATCTTCCCTAATACTTTGACCATAGCTCAGATGATTGGTCTAACTCTAATTGTTTGACCAATGAGACATCTCTGAGAGGTATTTAAGACCTCTGGGTAATGGCCAAATTATTCCCTGAAG
The DNA here is from genome assembly GCF_040206685.1 of Ascaphus truei. Taxonomy (NCBI): domain Eukaryota; kingdom Metazoa; phylum Chordata; class Amphibia; order Anura; family Ascaphidae; genus Ascaphus; species Ascaphus truei. The sequence goes on along the minus strand of NC_134483.1, from coordinate 457,085,728 downwards.
AAGTAGTTAGATCTACGAAACATGTTGGATGTATCTATGCCATAATTTTGCCTATATTCATCCTTTGGATTTGTATCACTATCAGCTTATATTGGCTGCCACCGTGCTAACTGAGCGATTTCTGCGCCGGTAAGAGACTGTAAGGGACTCTCCTTCTTCCTCCCTATTGATTCCTCCATTGCCACGAGAACTGTGACGTCACTCCGCTATACCACGTGACGGAGCGGCATCGTGGCACGCTGTGTAAGCCCCTGCAGTTGCGGAAGTGTTTGCAGAGCAATTCCAACAGCTCTGGACTGCCCTAAGATCATAGCAGCTGGGAAAAGCAGCAAATCTACACAGGAGAGACGGGGGACTGTAGGGGAATTCCCCTGGAGGCAGTACAGTATATCGCCGGTTGAGGAGCGGTCCCACTAAGTGTCTGAATCTGCAGTATTACCAGGCTGCTTGAAAGGAATCCCCTTGTGAGCAGCGTCCTGCTGTGTGAGGAGTGCATGAAGGATCCCATGCCCCAGAACCATCATAGAGGCTCCTGCAGAGACAGCTGAGTGCCAGACCGTCCTGTTTTACAGCTACAGAGTGGTAACCAGTGTGATATGCACTAAATGCACATGTTACTTCTATCTGATGTACGCAGATTTATTACCCCTTTAACATTGTAATACATTCTATTACTTACTTCACTATTTGGCGTTGTGCGCTGTTTTCTTTTTGTTTCCATACCTGGTGGGATGCCACCTTTTATTTGGCTGTGTGCTGCTCTACTGAAGCTGGCTGGAATGTCCCCTCAAATCACAGAACCATCCCCTAATCTCCGCAATGCCCACCTATATCCTCCAGGAAAACCTTATTTGCAACGACAATGTGCGATTACCACGAATGAATGTGCAGTATGGAACCGGTGACTGAGATCATCAGCAACTGCAATGTTTTATGCAGACTTCATTTTATTATTTTCTGAAGTCCAGCAACATACTTTCTGTTACTGTAAGACAGGAGTGGCCCTCCAGTGCTCATGGACACAAAAAGGTCAGGTTTTAATGATATCCCTGCTTCAGCAAAGGTGGCTTAATGGGTTGACAGCCACCTGTGCTGAAGCAGGGATATCCTTAATAGCTGACCAGTTAGGGGCCCTCGAGGACAGGACTTCCCAACATGGGGCTGGTTTTGTGTCAGTTTTGTAGCCGGAAGACACTAGTCACTAGCTCCCATGTTAAATGATCCTGCAGTGCTTAAGAAACGTAGCTGTACATAGAAACGGAATGTATGCCAAGACCCAACCGTGAGCTCACTACTCACCAAGAAGAAATGCAGGAGGGAAAAATGTGGCTGGCTGAAAGCTCTGACATGTATTAAATAATTGATGCAAGGGTACAATGGAAAATTGCAACATGCCTCTCCCCATCATTATTCTTAAAAGGTGCAAAGAAAGATTTTTGGGTAGTCAATCCTGGAATTGTCAATTAACATTCAGTCTTAACGCACTGAATCTGTCAAGCCTTAATGTGGGAATTGTTGATGCAACTCTGAAAGCTTTTTTATAAAGCTTTAAATAAGGCGTCTTTCTATCTTCTTTTTATCTTCTTTGCCACAATTTCAAATCTTTGATCGGGGTCTTTTACAAAAGTTTGCTGGCCTCTGCGGGAGTCATTATTGTATTTAAAACTTCATTTGTGTGCAGGGGAAAATTTGTGCACTGAAGCATTTTTCCAGTTGCTGAGTGTTTCAGGATATGGGTCATCAAATCCGCCCTGTACAAAGCAGTCTCTCAGGCACAGATCCACAAAGGTCTGTTCCTGAATTAACAAGGTGCTAAGTTAATGCCTCGTTAAGTGTTTATGCGGATCTTCAAAGCTCAGGAATGTTAGGTTAAGGCCGAGTCCATAGAAGGACAGGCCGCGCTGAGCCTTGCGGACGCTCCGCGCTGAGCCCCTGCATCCTCAATGAGGATGCCTTGAGAGGGGGCTCACGCGAGCGTCCACAGGCGTGCTGAGGCGCTGGATTTTTCAGCCGACAGCCAAGCTGTTTTTCAGAGCGCTGTCGGCTGAAACCATCCAATCAGCGTGGAGCAGCGTCAACGTCACGGCGCCGTGACGTTGACGTCGGTGCGTCGCGGGCGATTGGCCTAGCGACGTCACTGCCCCGCCTCCCTCAGTCTCCCCCGCCTCCGATCGCGCCCGCTGGCTCGCCTGCATGGGCATGAAATCGCGCAGATTTCAGCAGGCGAGCCTCAGCGTCAGCGCGCCTCGGCTCTGCTCAACCCTCTATGGCCCCTGCCTAAGTCATCTTTTCAGCCGGAAAGGGCATTGCTTGGTATTAATTCTTCATTGTCCTGTGGACAAAAATATGACTTAGTTAGACATATGATATATAAAATATATATATGTATTTATAGCATGTATATATGTTTGGCCGGTAACGGGCCAGTTGCCCGTAACAATGCACATCCACAACGGTCTGTTCAAGTTAATGCAGGGATTTACCCTGACGCTAGTTAGGTCATAGCTAAGCTTGGCGTTACTTCCAGACCCAGAACTATGGGTTGTGCAGGAGAGAGAGAGGAGAGGCTATTTTTGTAAAGTGACTGTGTGACTGGTACCTCCCCAAACACTCCTTGTGAACAAAACACACCTGAGATACCTGGCAAATATGCTAATTGGGGTATTCAAATGGTTTAGATTAGCATATTTCCACACCACTGTCTCTCAACACCATGGTATTTGAAGCTAAAGCAAGGTAGTGCTAACCTAACATGGTGTTAAGCCTATGCAAAGGCGTTATACAATGGCGGTTGGTTTTACATATAATTAGCATTGTGGATATGCATTAACCTCAGGAAAAATAACGTCCGTTACTGGTTTTGATAACAGCTTGCTGCAGGGTATGAGCCCAATATAACCCACATGCCAGCACTCGGACAATAAGAGGAGGCTGGAAAGATGTCGGCTCCATAACACTACTATACCGATCACTAAGTACATCAAAAGACAATAGATTCCAGCACTTTGAATTAATACAAAATAAAGAATAGACTAATTTAGAATGCAAAAACAATTTTTAAAAAAATACAATAGAAGCTTAAATCACAGACGTCAGATTACATACCCATATTTTGTAGGATGCATAGTTTCAGGCCATGATGGCCCTTTTTCAATCCATGGTCTCCCATGTTTTTAATTTTGCACTACCTCAATAACATGTGGAACATATTCCCTTTTGATACAGTTGGTCATTTCTACATAAAGAGGCAGAATTGATGACACTTACCCACTTTTAAGGTAAATTAGTAAAATGATTGGTTATCGCTAGGTAAGATCGCCCTTTTTTGGCTCCCACAGGCAATATTACTCAAGACCAACTTAACTCTTTAGATCATACTTACACACAGCAACAATAAAATAATTATTGAAACAAACTGCAATATGGAAAAGGAAGAGATGTATGTATTGATCCAAACGTTTCTACGTACAGTGCTTTATGATACAAGCAACTGCGGCATGGAGTTCATTCTAACATATAGAATGGTTATTACATAGTTACATAGTAGATGAGGTTGAAAAAAGACGTACGTCCATCAAGTTCAACCTATGCTAAATTTAGACAACAGATACTTTATTCTATATCTATACCTAATTATTGATCCAGAGGAAGGCAAACAAAAAACCCCAGATATCCAATGATATCTCATAAGGGGAAAATAAATTCCTTCCTGACTCCAAGAATTGGCAATCGGATTAATCCCTGGATCAACATCCTTCCCATGTATACTTATTTGGTATATCCCTGTATACCTTTCCTTTCTAAAAAGATTCTTATAATCATGTCGTGGTAACCAGACATAGGCCACAGTTGTGATAAATACCAGATGTATTCACTCTCATTTCTAAAGTACGAAGACAGAGATCATGCAGAATTGCAGAGAAACAGAAGGTTCAAACGCCCAGTTTCTAATCCAAATCTCTACTCCATCTTCATGTTGTGTAAATATTTCACCAAAACAGACATTGATCAAAATGATACCTTGGTGACCGGATAAACAAAGCAAGTAGAGCAAACTGTGCCTTAGAAAGAATGTCATGTACCAATAATAGATGGAAAGTACTCAGCAAGTTAATATGTTTGAGTAATACATACAGTAAGTTATTCGTTTAGTGATGTAATGTATCTATACAACCCCAATTATCGCCTGCTATCCCGAGGCATATCTGGTACATAAAGATGTTCACTAAAAAGCAAGAACTATTTGTTCTTCACAAATTAGAAGCCGTTTTGCACCAAATTTATTGACTGGAGTGTTCGGGAAACAGGTCGCCTTAGCAGAATGCTGTATCCTGCCTAAAGATATGAATTAGTATGTGGACCAGATTGATATAAAAATACACCTCCCATAACTATCATGTCTGAGGAAGGAGCCACGATCTGAGCTCTGAAGCCCAACGTTCTATTTAGGCCACATTTTTCTGTTGTTTTTCTTTTTTCATTCTGATCATATACTGTAGTGAAAGTCTCCAGTAGTTTTCTGTTGATGTAAATCAGTTTTTAAAGACTTTTTTCAGATGTTAAAGATGCTCAAGATGCTACACTGCCGAGGGCTCACCCGCTACTGCAACTACTTTCATATATGGAGCGTAGGGAGACTGCCCATTTAAAATCAACTTTCCCCATCTGAAAAAGGTACACTTTGAGATAATATATACTTGGGGAATATATACAGCACTATGGTTAATATGACCCCAGGTGACGTCTCAAGTACCATTTCCAAGGGTGTTTGATTTTCCTCAAGGACACTAAAGATATGAAGGAGCATGTTCAGTTAAATGTAAATTCATTTTTAATGGTCTGTTTAATTTCCAAACGTGTTTTAGTGTTAAATGTAAGCGTGATAAATGCCTATACAACTTAAGCGTATATACCCTTAGTTCCAATCTTTTTTTTTTCCTCGCTGGTTGTCAGAGTAGAATCCTTAGAAATCTTCAGGGAGTTCTTAGTGAGACATCTAACTAATTCATTTAAAAATACAAAGTATTTCACTAGTGGTAAAAAAAAACTAAAAAAAACTATGTAAACTAGTGCACTTCAACTCCTTGTTCAAAGGCCAGGTTAGGAAAAAAATTTAAGTAGAAAGGCCAGAAGTGTACATATACATGTATAGGACTTCAAAAGTACATATATATACACACACGCACACATTTTGTAAGCATTTTATAACATCTCTACGGTATAATTGAAACTCACTTTAAAACAAAAGAGTAAAAACTTGCACTGAGCTGCTTGAGCAACTGAAAAGAAATGAGATGGGACACAGTCCAAGGGCCAAACCAAGGCACATGGATTCAGCATCCATTCCCGTTTGCATGCCTGACCGAGGAACCTGATGGTTCTGTCACAGACGCTCTAACAGCTGGTGCCCTTGTACGTTCAGAGGGGTGATAGAGAGGCTGATGTCGTCACCATCATTGTATTGCACTTATATACAGTGGTTATGCTCAGTCATAGACGACTCCTCACCGTCACGAGTGGGTAATGCTAATGCCAATTATTGACTATGGAGACATAGTATATCGCTCAGCACCTCAAACCCACCTTAGCAAACTTGACACCCTCTACAATTCAATTTGTTGTTTTGTTCTCCAATGCAACTATAGCACACATCACTGCGAAATGCTCAAAGAACTAGGTTGGTCATCACTCGAGTCTAGGCGCAAAGTTCACCTTTCCTGTCTTGCCTTCAAATTCTTTATGGGCAAGCTACCCAGCTACCTGAACAAGCTCCTCACCCACACAAGCAGCACCTATCACCTGAGATCAGACTCCAAAAGACTGTTCATGGTCCCAAGGCTCAACAAAGTATCCGGCCGTTCCTCCTTCTCTTACCGTGCACCCCAAAACTGGAACAACCTACCAGAGACTCTTACATCCACCACCAGTCTAAGGGCTTGGTCCCGCTGCGTCCGGTGGTGCGTGCGGCCGCGTGCGCGTGCGCCACCAGCCCCTTACCTGCAATCCATTGGTCCCCGCTGCCTCCTCCCTCCGTGGCTCACTATGTGCTGTGACGCGTCTGCTGGCCAGCGCTACCAGAAGAAGGTGTTCTGGAGCGTTGACGCGTCACGTGGTGCGCGTATGAGCCAATGAGGTGAGCAGGGGAGCAGGGAAGGAGCTCGTAGGGAGGCGGCTTTTTGACTCTCTGCAGTGTAAGCAGATGCACGGGGGAACCCCTGGCAATGAGGAGAGGAGGAGGAGGGGAGGAGGAGGGGAGGCTTCGGGGAGCAGGGAGGAGGAGGGGAGCGGGACACATGTATTTACACTGTCCTCACACTCATTTACATGCAGGGCCTGGGGGACGGGGCCACGCTTCAGGGCAAACTGAGGGGGGAGAGGGGGGCGGTGGACGGGACGGGACTTTACAGCACCCGATTAAACTGGAGATATGTCACTCCAGCACACGGACACACGTCATGGCCGCGCCCCCCCTTGTCATGGCCCCGCCCACCCAACCCGTTTGGTCACGCCCCCCACCCCCCGCGCCGAAAAAAGTTTCCTGCAGACCGCAGATCGCGGTGCAGTGAGTTGCACGCGCCGCCGGCAAGCAAGCCAGCCGTGCGGACGCGTGCAACGGGGCCTTAGCCTTAGTTCTTTTAAATCTAAGGCTGTCACACATTTTAATCTGGTCTGTAACTGTTTCATTCGCCCATAATATAAATGATCTTTAACTGTGCATGCAATGTGTTGTATATAATGTATACGCTGCTCATTATGTAACTGTATTTGTAACCATGTATTATTTGTCTTAATTCTGTGCCCTGGACATACTTGAAAACGAGAGGTAACTCTCAATATATTACTTCCTGGTAAAATATTTTATAAATAAATAAATAAATACCGGTAATCAGGACCCCATTTGCACAGCCCTCCCTCTGCCCTGCCAGTTAGCACAGTCCTCATCCTCACTGTCATTCTTTAAATTAAGTCACTCACTATAATCCATTCATCATCACTGTAGCTATGTCCATAGAACGTAAAATCCTTATCTATTAGTTACACTGTAAAATGCAGCAAAGATAAAGTGGTTTTAAAATCCCGTGTTCCATGAAGCATTATATATTGGATTTAAAGTCAAAGCCCTCGCCCGTGTTATTTATTGCCTACCATTTGTAATGTGAATTTTGACGGGTATAATTATATTTAATAGCTTTCCAAATGTGGGAACTGAAGCCAAACTCCAAAATGTGAATCAGTGATTGGCATCTGATCATAGTAGATCAGGATCCGGAATACGACTATTTTTAATTCTTTAGAAGCCCGGTGTACCGTTTTGCCTTTAAAGAAGGTTATTTATTTATTTTAAATAAGGTTCGGTTCCATTCTATTTTCAGACAATAACTCTATAAACCTTCATAAACAGGAGTACAACAATTATTTGCCTTTATTTTCAAGAAACCTTTTAAACATTGTCATCTGACCTGTGCTAACAGGTTTCATGAAATTGAGAAAGGGCTGGAGAGCCTGCAACATGTGGGAGATTTTGTTTTTTGTTTTTAACAATGTAATTCAATAAACCTTTTTTATTTTTTGCTACCTCTGGTGAGTTGATCGGTGCTTTTTCTGGGTTCCTGCTGTTCCACCATTTTTTTCAACTCTTCATGAAATTAGAGCCAGTACTCGCAACTCTTTTTTAAAGACCACATACACAGATTATACAGTACATGCTGTTGTTGTGAGGTGCTAGCTGAGTTATACCAAAACATAGTAACGATAATATACAGTGATTTGGGCAGAGTAATAAGGTATTTAAAAATTTGCATTTAATTAAATATTAGTGATGAAAGTCCACAGCACATCTGCATAACTCACAAACTGTTTACATCGACACAAAAAAGTGTGCAAATGCCAACGTTTTGGTCACGTTGAGTTTCATCAGCTAGCAACCGATGGTCCATTTGACCGAAACCTTGACACTTACCAGACACTTATTTACCACCACTACCATTTCCTCTATGATGTGCTGGGCGACCACTTTCTTTTAACCATATCGAAGAGTCCTTGCATAAAATAATATTTTGCATGCGCTCCTCTGCAACCAGCTGTGGAATATGCTGAGCCAGGGTGATCATGCATCCCTTCTTTGGAAGACCTCATAATCTCTCCCACAGGATTTCGCACCTCTCAACCTCATGTTAAGGTGTCAACAATGTTCATTTCTTATTCACATAGGTAAAAACCCTAGGCTTAACCCCTTGGGTGTCAGACAGTCCTGCCACACACTGCAAAAGGAGTACATTACTGGTCCCTATAGCATCCAAGAGGTTCCCCTCCTTAAAATTCCACTTAAGTGAATTTAATTGTTGAAGTTCTGAAAATCAGGGGCTTAAGTGTGATGACATAAGGGGGGTACACGGTGCTACTACTTTTTTAATGATACACTTTGTTCCAATTTCTGTTTAAAAAAGATAGGCTTAGTTTAGGAAGACTCTACCGATCTTTTTTTCAAGCATAAGTAATGTAGTCATCTTTCTAAAATATGGTTCAAATAACCTTTTTACAATATTTTTTTTTTTTTTTTCCAAATTCAGATATAGTACCACTATTTTTGCGAGCCATTGCTGAAAATATCAATGAAATATCGGGTCAGTAACGTAACTATAGTTCCGTTCAGTGTTAGGAAGAAAGGAAATATTTAAATTTTACTGTAGCTAATTTCAGAAGAAAAAAAAAATCTTAATACAAGTAGCAAACTTCTTTTGATTCATCACTTGTTTCTATTTGTGAATAATTAAGCAATGGCTCAGTGACACTTTGCCCACTACTTGCATTCAAATATATATAATGCCTACATAAGTACAGAGATCTCACACCAACCCTACATCCCAAGGGAAATAATTCCTAGACAGTGCCTCATCCCCTAAAAAAAAAAAAAACATTTCCCATATAAGGAGGGTAGAGGGAGGAACACAGCTAAGAAATGACAGGGGCTAAAAAGAAATAAAATAAAGGTGAGGGTCTGTGTGTGATCACTCACCTCTCAGCCTGTGCAGGATGGTGCCAGCCCCCTCCTCCTGCCCCTGGGGCTGCTCTGAGCCCTGGCCGGGTCTGCCAGCTGCAGTGCCAGCCTCCCCCCTTCTCCTGCGGCCCCTCTGCCCCTGGCTATTTGGGTGATGATGATGATGATGATACCCCACCATCCCGCTGCTGCCCCCGCTGCTGGAGGACACCAGGGAGGAGGACCTCCTGCCGGCTCCAGCCGACGGGTGCCACTCCACGTCCATCTCCACCACCATGCCCTCCTCCCCGTCCTCCTCCTCTTCCTCCATCCCTTCCTCCTCGGCTTCAAAGCCCGGGTTGTCCCGGCTCCACGCCTGCCTGGAGCCGGAGGGCAGTGGGGACGGGGTGGCTCCCCCGGGGGGCAGCTGGGCAGCCGGTGCCAGCTCCTGCCTGGGGATGGTGTCCATCTCCATCATGCCCTGAGGCTGCAGGGGCGGGGAGGCTGCAGCTCTCCCCTCCGGCTCCCTGTTCTTCTTCCGCCTCCTCTTCTTCTCCTCTCCCTCCAGCTCAGGCTGTGCCTGGGGCTTCACTTTGCTCGGGTTCACCATGCTGCAGTAGGGCCAGCGGGCACCAGCAAACACTCACACCCCCCCACCCCTGCTCCAGCAGCCATTCCACTAGCGACCTTTTTTTATAATGTTTTTTTCTTTTGTTTTGTTCCCTTTCCCTTCTCCCCGCCCTGCTTGTTCCTCTCATACAGACCCGTTATATCCTGAGAAAGAAAGGCAGGAAAAGGCAGTGCCTCAACTTATCCTGCCTCTTTCTTTAGTTTTACCCCCCCACTGATTCCTTCTTTACTTTCCTCTTTCAGATCCCCCTGTTACCCTGTCTCTATCTCTATATAGACCCTTCGGGGCGGTTCTGCAGATGCCCTGGGTATTTGGTTGTCCTTTTTTTTTATTTTTATAAACTAGTTTTTTTTTTTACTGTGTATTTTAATCATTATTTATTTACCTATAACATTTTCAACTCATTCTCAAATAGGTGGCACCTTTATCTTCTCTTCTTGATGGCGCATGTCCCTGACTGTCCCCGTTATCTCTTAGGCTGCTTCCCCGCTGGCGCTAAGCGGGCGGCGCTTGGCGAGGTGACTTGCATATATATATGCAAGTCCCCGCTCACGCGATGCGTGCGCGCGTATGCACGGGCACACACGCTCACGGCGCACGGCACTTAAGTAAACAAATTATTTAAACTTTATAGCACGCTCAGCCTCTCCTGTAGTGTCCCCCCTGCCCTCCCCCCCCCCCCTCCCCCTGCGAGCGCTTGCGAAAATTTAAAGGACACCCGGCGCTCATGCTTGGAGAGCTCTCCAAGCATGAGCACGCTCATCGCCAGCGGGGACAAAGCCTTAGGCCTGGACATGGTGATATGAAGAGCTTTTTTGTGTCCCTGCATGAGCGTCAGTGTGCGCACTTGTGAGCTGGGTAGGAGCTGGGCGGGAGGCGGGGCTAGCGCACCACATCACGGCGCCGATGTCACGGACGGCCATTGGCTTTTGGCGGTCACGTGACCGGCCCTGCGCTTCCCTCAGCGGGAAAAATGAAATTGTGCTGTCGGCTGCAATTCCACACGCCTCAGCAGGCCTGTGGAAGCGTGCGGAAGCGCCATCTAAAGCCGTGCTCAATAGGGATGATGTTTCCCCTCTGCACGGTTCAGCGCGGGTCAGCACGGTCGTGCCTCTGTGTGCTGGGCGATGTGTTAGGCTGCGACCAGGCAGGGAACGGCTGTGCTGGCGCTCATGCGCTGCGCCCTGCTCGGCCGGGCGATTCGTGGCCTGCTCATTGGGCGAACCACTCACGTGACACGCTTGCGAGTGGCAAATTAAAATTTGCTTGCTTTGAGTGCCGAGCGGGCGCATGCGCTTGCTCATGCTGGCCACACACATTGCAGCAATGTGTTTCATCGCGGCCAGCGTGAGCCCGCCCACTCAGCGCCACCCTGGACGAGGCCTTATCATGCCCAGCAGACGGAATGAACCGACTTGGAGGCGGGACTTCTCAGCCATTTAATAAATTAAAAAAAGAAACAAAGTGTGTGTGTTTGTGATTGGCTGGCGAAGTACACGTGACGCGGCTGTCGCTTGAAATGACAACTTCAGTTGTCTCCTTCAAGTGCAGCGGCGTCAACGCTGTACTTCGCCGATGGGGGTCGTTTTCTGTTTGAAAACTCCCACCCACCAAAGCGAAAGTGGCGAACGTGCGCGCAATGCATCGCAGCCTGTCTGAACTCGGCCTTAGCATACAATGCTTCCACTGCAGCCAGGGATTCTGTGTACTGACATGAACAGTGTGTCACTCTGCATCTTATCCATTTTAACATGGAGCCCTATATGCGTACGCCTGCCATATCACACAGCTTATCAGCACAGCCTGGGTTAAAAAAATGCATAGCTAGTAACCCTACTCACAGACAGCTCTTTTCACCGTATGTACCTAATCACTGTGAGGATGGTTACGCAAAGTATTTTGCGGTGAATAAAAAAAGTACAAAAAACTTCCCCGTACGACAGTGTGCAGCAAATACAAATATCACACATTCAAGTCTCAGACAGGTCTGCAACCCTGGAATTCCCCAATATCTTTCCGCATGCAATGCTTCCGCTGCAGCCAGGGACTGGAGAAAGTCTGGGAGTAGGAATGTACTTAATGGTATTTTCTATTCTTCCCCCCTGCTAAAGAAAGCATGCAAGTAGACAGGAAACAGTTAAAGTGGCTGTTAATATCATTGCAAATGAGTAACGTATTATTTAGCATTAGCGTGTAATGCTGTGTTTACCAAGGTATAGGAGTTGTTTTAGAGAAATTGAATATAACTGCTGGAATAAGAATAAAATGTTTTCCTATTTTGTTTTTACAGCTTTATTAATGATGCCATAAACGCTATAACATAAAATACAATATCACATATACATATTACAAAAAAACAACTAGTGTTAACAGTTATAAAGAGTTGCAGCAGTGTTGCAAAACGAAGCACATTTCCTTGGGAATGCAGGGAACCTGTTTGTTATGATGGTTTCTAGGCAACAGTGAACATGACACAAGCTTCCTTTAGGACCTTTTATGGGGGGTTGTTACAAGTAGATGCATCACCTATCACTGTCCTTGTTAGTGTCAAGATGTGTAGCTTGCTACTTTGGCAACAGCCATGCAACAGGCCGGCATTTCACACAAATAACTTAAGGCAGCAGGCTGCATTGCATTTTAATTATTATTATTATTTTAAATTACACGTTTGGAGCAGGGGGTCTCCGGAGCTGAACTGTATTCATTTCAGCTATGGGGATCCCCAGCTTGGAGAGATACTTACCTGTGTATTGGGAAACAAAAGAAAACAGCGCACAACGCCAAATAGTGAAGCAAATTCAACAATATATTATAGAATTAAAAAGGGGGTAATATATCTGCGTACATAAAAAAGGTTGGTAAAAGGCATGTAGTGTGTATCACACTGTTTACCACTCGGCTGTTAGTTGTAGATTCAGGTGCTTGCTTCCCTCTGCTGCTGCAGCTCAGTTGATTCTGGGGCAGGACGTCAGTCTTTTCACTCCCAAGGGGATTTCCCTTCATGCAGCCAGGTTCAGCAGCTGGTACTGGGGCTCGGTGAAATCGCTCCTGCTTCCTAGCCGATATGAAGCTGCTCCTGTACCTTGGCAGGTGTATCCTCTGCAGAGAGGTTAAAACGCAGCTTGCTGCTGTCTTCACAGCAGTGGTGGATTCAATAGGGAAGTTTGAACAGTCTTACAGAGTCTCTCACAAGTGTCCAAAACAGCACACAGGATGAAATAGAAACAGGACAGGCCAACACATAGACAAAGGCCAATGTAAGCAGATATAAGGCAATAGAATGTTACATCCAACTAGTTTCGTAGAATTAACTACTTCCCTGAAGAAGTAGTTAATTCTACGAAACTAGTTTAATGTAACATTCTATTGCCTTATATCTGCTTACATTGGCCTTTGTCTATGTGTTGGCCTGTCCTGTTTCTATTTCATCCTGTGTGCTGTTTTGGACACTTGTGAGAGACTCTGTAAGACTGTTCAAACTTCCCTATTGAATCCACCACTGCTGTGAAGACAGCAGCAAGCTGCGTTTTAACCTCTCTGCAGAGGATACACCTGCCAAGGTACAGGAGCAGCTTCATATCGGCTAGGAAGCAGGAGCGATTTCACCGAGCCCCAGTACCAGCTGCTGAACCTGGCTGCATGAAGGGAAATCCCCTTGGGAGTGAAAAGACTGACGTCCTGCCCCAGAATCAACTGAGCTGCAGCAGCAGAGGGAAGCAAGCACCTGAATCTACAGCTAACAGCCGAGTGGTAAACAGTGTGATACACACTACATGCCTTTTACCAACCTTTTTTATGTACGCAGATATATTACCCCCTTTTTAATTCTATAATATATTGTTGAATTTGCTTCACTATTTGGCGTTGTGCGCTGTTTTCTTTTGTTTCCATTCTCTTAGTGTGTGTGGGGTGCTGAGCCACCCCTGCGTTTACAGCTGCAGACGCCATTATCCCCAACACGGTTATGTGGCACTTATTATTTAATGTTTAACTATCTCACTGTGGGAGTTGTGGTTTAATTTTTTATACATTTTTTATCACTAAATTGATGGTATAGTCACTGCACTGTATATATTTATACATTTAAACTTTATAGGTAGTTAGGTAGTAGCGCACAGTTTTGTTTTTTGTGTTACCTGTGTATTGATGCCGGTATCCCAGGGAAGTTTAAATGTCCCGGACACGCTGCCCAATAGGATGCCGCACCGGATGACATCATGGCTTCCTCTTTGCCCGCGTGACGCGGAACATTTAAAACCGCCATTATGTTAAGCACAATTTCTCTGCCTACATAGATACCGGCACCCTTACGAAAGTATCTCAGAAAGAAGGGGGTCCCGAATATGAAATTAACGCTGTTCAGCTCCGGAGACCCCTTGCTTCAATCCTGTAATTAAAAAATATATATATATATTATTTGAAATGCAATACAGACAGTTCTGCTACTTTAAACTACTACGTAACTCCTAACCAGAAATAACACAATATTCACAGTTGACCGCACTCTGAAGAACAGTTATCCAGAAAAGTAGTATCAGTTAACACTTTTTCTAAAAACAAATGCCCGTACTAATTTTGTTACTCTAAAAAATATTTCAGAATTACATGTACATGCATGCTAAGTATTTGATTTATTTATTTTAAATCCCAGATTAGGAGTTAGCATATCTAATCAAATAATTAAACTAATATGTATAATAATATAATTCCTAAATGTCAGTGTATGGATTATAATCACTGATTTTGAAAGGCTAGAAGAATGAATGTCATTTGAACTTTTATTAAACAGATAACATGAAAAACAAACAAAATAAAGTGTTACATTGAGTGATGCATATGATGAAAGTGTCATACATGCTATTTGGTGAAAAAAAGTCATTTATTTCTATACATTTACTTACAAATTACAATCAATCAAGTATTAAATGCATGCAGTAGAATTACTTGCAATTCAGCAAGACAAAGGACATCAGGGATGGCATTTGTCTGTTTCTACTAGGGGGAAGTAGTCTATGTTGTGTATCAGCAGCAGGTTATTATATCTTTGCATTGTAAGAAGTTTGACACATACTGTAAATTACCACAATCACTACACTAATTATTATCCAGAACTAGTACAGCCAAAGTGATTTATGGGGACAATTACAAATTCGGTTTTGCACAGAGAAAAGAAAATCCAGATTTGTACTACTGTATTTTGAAAAGTTGTCGTTTAAGTTCTAGCAGCTGTATTGGTCCTGGAGAAGTATAGATTTGTTGCAGTTTGTGCTGCCCTTTAGGGGACTAATATGGGAGTTCTTCCTGCCGTAGTTGAGATTATAGTGTGCTGATTTTAATGCGGTTGAAGGCATCTGAGAAGTTTCAAAAGCTCTGCACAGTAAACATGTTAACAATGGAAAACTTTAATTGTGGTCCCTTCAAAGCTATCAAAACCCTCAACGACTCTCCTCTTGATTTATCAATCAGATCCTTACTTAGACATCTGATCCCTTCTATGTTTTTATTCAGGACATTGATTTCACTCTCCAATTGCTTATTTGTTTGTTCATACCTTTTATTCTTGCTTTGTATCTGGCTCGAGTAGCATGGTGTTTACATTGCCATCAAATAGTATGCAATGTACTCTAAACTGATCTAACACTTTGGTAAATTACTCCCGTACCACAAAGGGAAGATAGTGCTTCATTTCCACGTTTAACGTCGTAAAGGACTTCAGAACTGCTTGGGATTGACTCCTGGGTGTCCTCCGTTTGGAAAACAGCTAGGGATCTACTGGGGTCTGGGGCTTAAAGCAGCTACAAGGATGAGCAGACAGGCAGGCCATGCGGTCCTTATCTGCTGACAATGTATATGTTCCTAATGTATGTTAACATTTGCAGACATGCAGTTTGAGTTGGATTTGGCACTGGTGATTATTCTAAAAAGGTGATTACAGAACAGTATACATGTACGTACACAAACAAAAGAGTAGAGGACAACAGCGGATAATGTAACTTTGCAAGTGCTGAGAGGCAGTCACTTTAGGGCTTCACGCTGAGTGGCTTCTGTGTTCTTTCTTCTGAGCTTTCCTCAGATGTATCAGGAGCTTCGGTGGTCTGTTGAAGGCCTTGCAACATGGCCTGCTTGGCACTGCTCTCATTGCTGTCTTCTGAACTCTCCATGGAGTGGGACTGGCTGCTGTCTTGGTGACTGCTGGTGCTCTCGGTAGTTAAACTCTTGTCTTCTTGGCTTTCAGATTGTGGTGTGCTTCCCGGTGCATTCTGTGTCACATGCAAGGCAAAATAAACATATGAAGTTAGCACCTATTTCAGTGCTGGCATTACATTGTGAGTATTTGCTTGCCTCTTCATTTAAATCCTTCACTTTTGAGGGACAGCCACTTTCAGGACTTTAAAGCCACCTGAGTACTTGCAGGAGGCCCGCGTGGAAAACACAGGGCGAGACGCAATAGGCTTACATACTGTATTACTTTCAGGCCAGATGGAATAAAACATGTTTACTTTTCTGTTAGGATCTGGTCATTTTTAAAAGTTATTATTTTAAAAAGTAAACTACAATATTTTAGGGTACTACCGTAGAAATTAAAGACGGCTATTCTATCAATGCATGTAAAAGTGAAACAAGTCCCTATATTGTTATAACCAGGGCTTTTTTTTAAGGGGGAACGCGTTGGAACGCGGTTCCTGTACCTTTTTTCCTAGACCGTGTGGTACATTTTTATAGGATTATTGTGATAATCTAAGAAAAAGCAAATTTTTATAGGTTTTATAAAACAATTTGAATGTAATAATTATTATTTACAAAAAGAATAAAATAGATTTGAAACAATTGTGAAATGTGAATAAATGTGTGTATTATTGCACATGTCCAAGTATAACCCACCATGTCTCATCCTCACGTCAAAGGTCCCTTACCTTTTTTGTTCTAGAAAAAAATCACTAGTTAGAACAATATATTTAGGTTTGTATATCTTTTTCAGCTTAACTGACAGCATAGGCAAAGCAGTGTGCTTTTTGACAAGCATTATTTGTTAAAGTACTGTCCCTAAATGAGTAGCTCAGTGCTAATGTTCCAGTCCTGGTCACTGCCTTTGAGGCAAAGAAACCCGATTCAAATCCCAATGTTGGCTCTCCTTGTTCACGTTATAGTAGATTGTAAACTCTATGGGACAGAACCTGCAAAATTACTGTACAGTATATGTAGAGTGCTGCATAAACTATCAGTGCTGTGTAAGAATATATATTTTTTAATAGTGCAGACAGTGTACGCAGCGGTGTACATATCATTTTTGCCCTGTAGAGCTTACAATCTATTTTGTTGGTGCCTGAAGCACAATGAGATAGAGTGACTTGCTAAAGGTTACAAATATCTCTCCTGCTTCAAACTCAGTGTCATTATTTTCAGAGTCAGTGTCTTTACTCACTGAGCCACTCCTTCAACCTTAATGTTAATATTATTCCAACAGTATTGCCAACCTGACTTTCATGTCGTCATGAGAATTTAATCAGTGGCTTGTTTTGTAACTGTAATCACAAACTGTGCTTTAAAATGATCTTTCAATGACCCAGAATCTCATTATAACTTGGAAGGGGATTGGCATACTGCAAGACTTGTCCAAGAAAGGCAGTCGCTACCAGAGGTCAGGGTTGCCAGGTGTCCGGTATTGAACATGTATGTGGCCGGTATTACCTCTCCAGACTTAGGCCTCGTTCAAGGTGCTGGCTTCGGAGGGCGGGCGTGCTGACGTGCGTGCTGCCGTGAGCAACAAAGTATTCAATTTGAATACTTGTTGTCAGGGTAGCAACTGCCCTGCCTCCGAAGCCAGGCGTTGCCGCTGACGACAGCTTCAGTAAACGAAAATTTCGTTTCTTGGAGCTGAAGCAGCGTCACAGGGACCAAGGCAGCCAATGAAATCATTCTTCAGAATGATTTCATGATTGCAGCTTGGATACTTTACCCTGCCGTCTGTAGCCCCGCCCCCTCCCCAACGCTGAAAAGTCTGCTGGGGGATAATCACATGTCGCCCAGCAAACTCCCAGCACTGCCTCCCGCACGCCCCCCCTCCGAGTCCTCAGCTGGCTCCCTGAACGAGCCCTTAGTAACCAATCACGGGATTTCCCCTGAGAAGGGATAGAGCAGGGCTGCTGCTGCCAGAGGGCTGGACAGCTTCCTCCATCCTGATTGGCTGCTGCTGTGTAATGCAGCCAATTAGGAGGAGATGGCAGGAGCCTGGGAGTGGGGCCAAAGAGCGGAGAAAAAGCGTGGAGCAGAGAGAGGTGAGGCTGTGTCCTGTGTCTCCTGTATGCTGTGTCTCCTGCTTGTGTCCTGCCTGTGTCCTGTGTGTATTTGTTCTGTTTTGTCCTGGTGTGTGTGTGTATTTGTTCTTGTTCTATTATGTGTGTGTGTTTTCTCTGGCTGTCCTATGGGGGTGATAATGACAAGGAGGGGGAGGGGGGGTGAGAGAGGATGAAGGGAGGGGGGTTGAGAGAGGATGAAGGGAGGGGGGATGAGAGAGGATGAAGGGAGGAGTGAGAGGATGATGGGAGGGGGTGAGAGGATAAGGGGAGAGAGAGAGGATGAGGAGGGGTGCAATAGTCTTGGAATTTGTGGGAGCAGCATTAAGATCATTATTGCTCGCCATTTACAATATGACTGCAGATAAGTTATATTCTATTTCCTAAAAAAATCCTTGGAAGGGCACTCCCTCCCAACACTCCTCCCCAGATTTTTTTACGAAACAGAATATAAATTGTTGAATTCTTGGAGTGAAATTTAGAAAAAATTGCGTAACAGTCAGGTAATTTATAAATAACATTCTTCCCCGCCAACAATTCTCGCGCGTGTCAGCAACCTGGCTACCCTACCAGAGGTACATGTAATACATTTGCATTCCTTTGGCACTCAAATGGTCAGATTCGATACAAAGTTCTCATGTTCACATTGCCTATAATTCCTTCATTTCAGGCATTAGCTTCTACCTGTGCATCACGCTTCTGGAGTCTCCGTACACTGTCTCCTCTTCCACTGTCTCCTCTGGTGAAGGAATCATAAGAGTCCGTTTCTGTCTCATCACTGGGGGGGACAGTGGTGGTGATGGGAACGTCTTCCGATGAATCAGAGTCGGAATCGGACTGGGATTTGCTGTCACTTTCACTAGAAGATGATTCCTAAAAAAAAAAAAAAGATATATATATATATATTGTGTGTTTATTTTGCTAGATCACCTTTGTTCAATAAATTGTACCATTATGAGTATCCAATAAGAGATCAATTTGACTGTATATACAATTATAATACATTATAACATAGTTGTATACTGTATGCTTGTTATGTATATAGTATAGTATTGTGTTAAGGGGATTTACAGTAAGTCATGAAATGTAAAAGAATAAATGACACTTTTTTAATTTTATACTATAGTTACTTATCCATTACATTATCCCTATGATAAGTAAAAACAAACAAGCAGTGGTTGAAGTGCCTGTGTGTGTGTGTGTGTGTGTGTGTGTGTGTATATGTACAGTATGTGTGTGTGTATGTGTGTATATATATATATATATATATCACTTATTAAGATTATGGTGGGTAAAAAAAGTGACAAAAACCCTCCACAGTAAGGCATATAGCAACTGTAAATATTACTGTATGTTCATTTGCATGTCTTGGACAGGTCTGCAACCCTGTCTTTCACCATTATCACCCAGCAATTGTGCTGGGTGATAATGGTGAATGACAGGGTTGCAGACCTGTCCAAGACATGCAAATGAACATACAGTAATATTTACAGTAGCTATATATATATAAAAAGTGACAAAAACCCTCCACAGTAAAGCATATAGCAAATGGATTCCATATATATATATATATATATATATATATATATATATATATATATATATATATATATATATATATATATATATATATATATATACACTAGGAGTGCGCCTGTTTGTCTTTTGTTTTTTGCAGATATATATATATATATAGAATACAATGCACAGCCGGCACACCATATGCAAGTAAATAAGTTTTGGTGCTTATCCCATAAAGCAATAACAGACCATACGATACCGGTTGCAACACGACATCAAGGGACAGCACGCAGGTAAGTAAATCATGAATTTTCTATATTTGATAGAAGACACAAAAACCGACGTTTCGGTCCCACTGGGGGACCGAAACGTCGGTTTTTGTGTCTTCTATCAAATATAGAAAATTCATGATTTTGTTACCTGCGTGCTGTCCCTTGATGTCGTGTTGCAACCGGTATCATATGGTCTATATATATATATATATATATCTGCAAAAAAACAAAAGAAAAACAGGCGCACTCCTAGTGTAATAAAGTTGTCATCTGGTTTTTATACACACTATTTTATTATTTTTCATTTATGTATTATTACCTTTACTAATAGTTTTTGATGTGATTTGTTATTATTTTATTATGTCATGTATTCCAGTTTACAATTTATTGTAGGTCAGTTGCTTTATTTAATATTCGCCCTTTGGGGATTCATTGGTCAGATAGCCTTGATATTTAAATCTGTCTGACACAGCTAATCATTATCCAAATCAGGCATACTAAGAGTCTGTCTGTCTGTCTGTCTTATAACTCACAATTTCTGTTAAGGATCAATCCAAGTGCTTTTTTTTTTTTTTTTTAACATGTATTATTATTTTGTACACAGGATTGAAGCAGGGAGTCTCTGGAGCAGAACCCCATTAATTTCAGCTCCAGGAACCCCCTTCTTCCGTTTATACCTCCATAGGGGTTGCCGGGAGCCGCTCTGGTTCATCTAGCTGAGTTTTAAAGTTTAAAGCTCCCGCATCATGCGGGCCAATAGGAAGCCGAGCCTTGTGATGTCATGTCTTCCTATTGGCCCACAGGACACGGGAGCTTTCAAACGCCACAAGAATGTTAACCCTGGTAGCTGAGTGAAGCAGCTACCGGCACCCCCTATGGAGGTAAGTATCTCTGGAAAGAAGGGGCACCGGAGCTGAAATTAATGGGATTCTGTGACGGAGACCCCTTGCTTCAATCCCGTGTAAAAAAAAATTACATTTAAGTGCTTGGATTGCCTCTTTAAGGTTATTACTGTATTTTACTGACAAGGGTTCCAGGTTGAAACATGTTCTTCTAAAAATATGTTTCATTTAATGCATGAAACAAATGTATATACAGTACAATATGATCTACTTCATTGGATCAGCAAGGTAAATAAAAATGTAGCATTCTCAGTTTTATCCGAAACTAACCTGTGAGGAGGACTCCACCGAGCTGTTAGAAATCCCTTGACTTTTCAGTCTCGACTAGAGAGAGAAAGAGAGAAAACAATTGCACTCACAGTTTAGAAGTAAGAAATATAACGTGCATATACTGTGCACAGTAACATACTGATACAATGCCTTTCAAATTGGGGTTTTCATCCATGAAAGGTTGTATGGGGTTTCCTGATAAAACAATATAGTAACACCGGAAAGGTTTACTTTTTAAGGACCCAATATTTTTTTTCATTTCAGAGTTCTGATATGTTTGAAAACTGCTGTACTAACTAACACATGGGAACCGTGAAATGTTAAGCAGGGCTCGCCTACATTCAACATGCCACTTCCATTAGGTCACTTTGGTCCTAGTAGGAACTGCGCAGTTAATGCTTGCTTCCGTGGCATACTAGATGCTACACATATTTTTATTCATTTTTTTATTTGCAGTGTTTGCTCCTCATATTATTCATTTATTTTTTTAGGGAAACTACAATAACAAAAATAAGATATTTATTTGAATTTAGTGGGGATGAGCGGATTCCTTGTTTATATGGTGGGCTTCCACTGATTCTGAAACACATGCCATTTATGTAACTAGGTTTTGCTTTTTAAGTTCCTTTTATTTCCTGTTGCTTTTGATTCGCTGCTTGTCGGTGACATGTTCAGAACAAAGATCATATCGCAACACTAATACTGCAACGCTCTGTGCGAATGTATACCTACTCTACACATCAACATGTTAAGCTTTCCCAATTTGACTTGGCATATAATAACAAATGCAACCATTTGTGATGTCATTTGACTTCAAGATCCAATCATTTTAGTTTTCACATATTTACTTTCCTAAAGAAAGGTTATTACATAGGTTATTAAATAGTACACAGTGATATCATAAAGTAAATGGGTGTGTATATGCAGTATATAGACTGTCTGTAACAATCCTATGTGCTGCGTACCGCGCAGTATACTGTAATTGTGACACGCATTGAGTCCCATTGGGAGAAAAGCAGTATATGAAATAAAGTCATAATAACATTATTTATGTATTTATATAAAAGAAAAAAAACCACAAGAGCAACATAGTCACTAAAACCTAACATTTCATAATTATTAACCCTTACTTTTTACTTTGATCATGCTGTATAGTATAAGAACCTGCACATTTTTAATTCTGATATTTCAATAAAATGGGGGTTTTAGTCACACATTTTCTGGCAGAGAATGACAAGCTTTTCCACCACACCAAGTTAACCCCAGATCCGGCAAGTCCTAACTCCTATTTTTTAAATTATTATTATTATTCTTTACCATGTCCCCTGAGCTGAATTCCTCCTGCTTATCGCTTTAGTGTTAATGGAGGAACACTCTCTGACTTGCAAATGTAAATGCCCGTTATACAGTACCTTGCCATTAGCACATTGCCAAGAAACAGAACTCTGTCCGGGTTATGGATCAGAGACCATTAACACTGCATTAAGACAATAACAACACTTTTGTCATGCAGGTATATTAACTGCTACCCGCTTAATATCTTTACACTAGGAATATAAATGAATTTCAGTTGATACTCACTGGCAATGCACAGGTCAGGCCGATAAGGCAAACAAAGAGTGCAGCAATCTTCATTTTTAGTTGATACCTGAAAATAAAAGGTAGGCTACATTTTAGTATTTTTTTTTAACGCAAGTTTGTTCTCTCCCATAAATAAATCAAATTAGCATCCCACGGCGAAAGAAAATGATGCTTAAAAAGCATTATTACCCTGACGTACCTGTGAATCAGATGAGTATTAGCAAAGTTCTGTAAGTTTATTTCCAATGTGTACAGCAGCAGACTATGATTAGCAGAAGATTTTTTGTTGTAGCTGTGGAACGGTCCAGGGCTACCTGAATTTAAACTGTGTCCACAGACCTCCTCACCCAATCACCACGAGACTTAGGGGTGTGACATGGTGAGGTTTCTGACCTGCTCACAGTCACCCACACACTTCCCTTTGGTTTGTGGTTTTTCTGTAAACACAATGAAGGGTTCTGAACGAACATATCTGACGGGGCACAGTGTAATTAGCTGGTTTCTCTTGGTTGCATGCTATTTAGCAATATGTAGGAGGTTTTAGCAGGGATTTGTTTATGTTTTCTCTAGCGATGTCATTACTGTGAACAAGGCATTTACAGTACAGTACCTGCCTCAAATGTCTGGAAGTAAATTGTTCCGGATGGATTTGTGATGAGTAATGTAGGTGAATGCAGGGGCATACAAACTACTCTTTAGTAGACTATACGGCTGAGAAAGATAACTAAAGTAAAAAGGGCTGTTGAAGTTATATGATTTTTTTCTTTGATACATCTGAAGCAGTTTGTCTTTACCGCCCCAAATGTCTTTTGCCTTGATTCATAGACACCCCATATATTTAAACATATTGATTTTTTTTTCTGCTAACATTATTTTTGCTCCTTTAAAAAAAATGATCATAAATGTTTGAAGAAAAAAATAATTGTAGTTGAGCAATCACCTATTATATAAATATACTGTACATTATGGGGCAGAAGCATCAAGGCAAACATAGTGCAATTATGAGGCAAAAACACGTGCACCATCTGTATCAAAGTTAAAAAAAAATCCCATTGAGTCAAAAGGATTCAATCATGTTTGCTTAACCCCATCATTGCACCACAGTCGTTCTGTACTCTCGGATTCATTGATGAGAAGACATCAGGTGCACTGTAAGCCCATTCAGTGCTACAGAAGTTCATTGACGGCTTGGAGTATTTTCCTCATGGCCGCATCAATATTCTGTACGTGGACACATAGGTGAACATACTGATTGCATCTCTTTAAGCTTCCTCCCTTTTCATGGACTTTTCTAAAGCATGAACACCCAAGTCTAGTTCAATGGAATTAAGGGAAATTCCTATGAATGTTCTTTCCTGAGTGGGACCTCTGCGGTGGGAGACCTAGGGAAGGTCCCCCTAGTACAGCCATCTTCAGTCCAGGGCCTTTGCTAGCTTGGCCTCAGAGTGCATGATGATGTGTTCACCTGTGCTTATTCATTTTATTCTAGATGGCAATCTTTTATTACTACTTTTTATATAAAGATTGCTTTTATACTTACCCGTCGCCCTGCCACGCTCTTTTCTTGTTTTTTTTTCTTCTTCTAAATTGTTATGAAATCTTTAATGCCCCATTCAGTGGCAAAACTTGTAACAAAGGTAGGAAATAAAAAATAAAAATCATACTTCTTAAAAAGTATCGTAAATATGTTTGGAACACGAATGAGCAGGATCTAACATAATACCATAATAACATAATAATTGCTTCAGCAACTTTTTAGCCATAACAATGTGTTGTTTCTGCTCATCCAGAACAAAAGGACAAAACTCGGGGCCCGATTAGGAATTGATGAGGGTGCTACTCTGCTATAGGTATATTTTCAGAATGATGATGGCTAGCTTCATTTTCCACATCAGTTAATTTCCAGTAGCAGCACCCACTCAATGGGATTTGAAACATTGCTCAATTGCGGAAGGGATTTATTATTTTAAAAAAAGTAGCTGAATTCTTGTTTGTTTCCAGTCACAGTTCCTGTGGCTTCTCAGACCACAGTGAAGTGGAGGAAAATGTGAACCTTTCCCAGTCACTGAGTTACTAATTTGCTTGTGCCGCAAATAATTAGACACTTCTTCATGGGGGAGTTTAATGCGACTCATGATGGATTTATCATTGGCAGATGCCTAAATGAGTAGTACTGTACAGTGAAGAGGTATAATTCATATTTAGGGCAATAGAAGGATAAGTACATTGTCAACTAGGTGTACGGTGAAATAACCTTAAAAAAATTAAAGCGTTGGAAAAATACAGCACAGAATGCCCTAATTTAGTTATACCTCCCTAATGGATTATGGCTCTGATCCACAAAAGGGTGCTAAGCTGTAGCACGCCTCATCTGCCAATGGAAATGAATAGGAGTATAGGTGTGCTGAAGCTGATCACCCTTGTGTGGACCTGGGCTTATGTGAGATCTCTGCATTGAAGAATAATTGTAACTCAGATTTAGGACTGGGATGCCATACCACATTACCTCTTTCATTTCAGTAAAGGGTACTTATTTTAAGAAGGCTCTCTCAATTTCTCTCTTTGGAAATAGGGTATAAACCTTAGTATAATGAGGTGCGGAGAGTTTTCTCTCATTGGCCAGACACGTTTGGGATATTGGAATACCTTGAAATTAGGTACGTTGATCACAATATTTCATGGCACTTCAACCTCTGATAAGAACAGTATAAGGACAGTTTTATGTTCTGCAGTGACAGAAAGGATACTTGGCCTCTTTAGTGAAGAGTGGATTGATGGTTAGAATAGGTGCTTTGCCATCCTGGCTTTTAAAGCAATGAAGCTCAACATTAAACCATCCTCACTCCTGCTCTTACTATTATGACACATGTTGAAACATACCACATACTTATAAGGCTTTTATGACACTAAACACGGCATGTCAAATAAATTTACACAGCATCAAGATATATCAGATATAACCATGTACAGGTATAAATTATTAAACAGAGCATTAACGTACAAAAAATGTTAAATGATAAATAAATTTCTGCTGTTTTATTATGCAAAGTGCTGCAAATAATTTCATTAGGCACTTCATTCGCACCATGAGGATAAACTGAGGCATACTGGAAATCAAGCTATTATAAGTACTAAGCATGAGGACAATAGCATGTAAATTTGATCAAGTTACAGAGATGTTACCTTCCAAGGACTAAAATCAACATGATGTGATGTTCTGGACCAGAAATGGCATTTTAAAAGAAATGTACTGTTTGCTGTGCAGCTGAATTCACTCTTGGACATAACACCATAGTCTCTCCAAAGGCGGCACCTTAGGCTGCGCTTATAGGTCCCACGATGGCAATGCGACGTCGCTCCAAACCAAAACAATTTACTCTGCCGCGAGCGCTTATAGTAAGCACGATCAACGACGGAGCGACCAAAAATTTGGAAGCAGGTCAAATTAGATTTTTCAGAGACTGTCGCCACATGTGACTGTCTCTGAACCAATCAATGACCATGTCGCTAGCGACGTCGCTGAAAGGTAAATGATAACTTTCGCGGGTGGCAATGGCGATGGGTGACATCATCGGTCGCGTCGCCGTCGCCAGCACTATAAGCGCGGCCTTAAGAGAGTCTCCCCAATATGCCATCACTGATCCTGTCCACTAAGCCAGAATAGACAGGGTTAATATCATGAGAAAAAAACAGACAACTTCAAAAGAACTGAAGTTGGTCAGCCCCTTCATCCTGCATGTCTATTGTGAGGGGGGGGGGGGGGTATGTTTGCTGTGCAGCTTAAGTCACTCTCCCTCAAATTCTCTTGGTCATAACACCAGAGTCAGATAAAAGGCAGGCAGCCTTTGGGGGCAGCCAAAGGGTGTCAGCTGTGTGCTGCCATTTGCTGATGTTCAGCTGTTCTGTTGTTGGTCTTGGGTAAAATATTTTATTCCCCTGTACTTTATGTTTCAATTTACCCTTCCTTATAGATTGTAAGCTCTTTGGGGCAGGGCCATCCTTACCTACTGTAACAATGCATGTTAATGCTTGTATTTTACTGTTTTTGTCCCCCAATGGGGTTTATTGTACTGCACTATGGAATATGTTGGTGTATTATAAATAAAGGATAGCAATAATATTTATCAATGGGACTCAAGTGAAATCCATAAGACTGCTGATACTAAAATAATTAGGGAAACTGACTTTAAATCAGTGAGTTGACATACAGTATCTCTATTTACAAAATGTTTTTGTAACCGTTGATTCTCTTGGGTCGGGGCAATTCCTGCATATGACATATAACCTGACAGAAAATACATTTCTATCCAGGGGACCTTATTTACTAAGCAGTGCTACACATTTCAGCAAACAAAATTTATCATGCAGTGGAATTAGGGAACATGGCCCTTGACATTTACAGTGCTTTAATGGTGTACGTGGCAAAGCACAAGGCCATCACACACCAGAGAACCTTATGACATACCAGGTACGTAATATGCACTTTCTTGTTTTTTAGGGGGTGATAGGGCTGAGCGTGCCAGCAGGGGGGGTCAGCCCAATTGATGCAAAAGTGGAGCCCCCTTCCCTATCTCTTCTGGTCTGGTTGTGTCATTTAGTTGCTCCTGGAGCAATCACGTGACCTGGAAGAACCAGAGGTCTGCTCTTAGTGACATTATTAGACATCTTAGTCAACCTTTATCTGAGAAGCTTAGGATAAGGCAGATTCACTGATACCCCCTTTAAACTTCAGCATGGAAGACAGCTCTGTCCTGCCTAGTGGGGTGGAGCAATTTAGAACAAACAGCAGAACACTCAACTGCTAGGAATTTGTGTAAACATTTTAAAATAAGAAGTATATAAGGGTATCCCCAGAGGGGAAGAAGAACAAAGTCCCTCATTCAGTGCACAACTACTAAAGAACCGCACAAATATTCCTAAATAGCCCAATTAATATTTTTCACAATGGTTCTTTAGTATGAGGGACTTCGTTTTCTCCTTCCCCTATAGGGAGCCCCTAAAATTCCATATTCCCCTTAGGGGCACTACAAGGTCACTTTTGGTTCATACTAGCTGAGCGTAGATATATATATATATATATATATATATATATATATATATATATATATATAAAATTAAAAAACAGCAAGGAAAAAACCCAAAATGAAGGTTGTTTCAATTAGCTTCACATTCAGCTCATTTTCAAGGTATCCTCATTTTTGTTGGGGACTGCCCCTTTAACCCTTTGATTTCAGGGATGTCAGTGGCTCCCATTCTGTCTTCAGGGCATTTACATTGAGTTACAAAAGAGAATATCCTCCAGTTCCGTTCGGAGCAAACAAATCATACCGTCATTGGGCCACCAGGGTGGCTTCTCCTGGGGCACTGAGGGCTTAACTCAGGGAAGATGGGACAATGACCTCCAGCCATTTGTCCCATTGAAGAGGTTAAAACATTTCCGAGAACCCGATTTGGAAAAACTTTTAGTGTGAACACTGACTGTGCTTCCTGTTTTAATTTGCAAAAAGTCACCACGTTATTGGAATCTCAGTTGTACTAAAGTCAACACAGGAATAATTATTGCTTTCGCATAAACCAGTCCATTTTTTCATAGCACAGAATAAACATTTAATATGAGAGCTTTCAATGGCATCTTCTAAGGAAAGTTGTTTACAGGATATATAAATGTACTGTTACAGGATGTAGATGTACATTTAAGGGATGCAGTTTTTTGGAAACATTTTTGCACATGAGCCAATCATTTAATTAGAAGTCAGATGTATAAAAATATTCCTGGTGACATGTGCAGTGGCAAATTTTGAAGAGCAAGCAGTAAACTGTGGTCTTGCTGTTTATGCTGAACAGGAAGAAGAAGAAGAAGACACAAGTTCGTAACAGGATGAGGAATAAAGATATTAACCCTTCAGTTATAGTCACTAGAATGAATACCAATATGACTTGTAATAATCTCTGGAGATGTTCTAGAATTCTGTACTGCGCACGAAACAGGTGTTTCCACATGAGGTTACTGGATATGATGATCAAGGGTTTCAGAATTGTTCAGAAAACAGTGGAAAGTTTTATAAGCGATGAATTAGCTTAGCACCACTCTGCCATACGCAAATACAGGTGTACCAGAGAGGGTGTTTTCTGCATAACTATGAGGATTCAAAAATTAAAGCTGCAATTCAAGCAATATCTTACGTGTGCTTTTTTTTAATAAACCAGTTCTGTACTATGAGAAAATACTTATAGCATTTACAAAAAAAACTATTTTAAAGACATTTTTAATGAATTCTAATGTAACAAGCATTTTTGTTTCTATAGCTACCATTTACAAAGTCACATCCCCTTCCTCTTCTGAGACAGGCTCTGGCACACCCCTTTTGCCCTCTCTCTAGCAGTGCACCAATTGTATCTAGTGCCTGCCTGATGACATGATCTTCCACACACAACTTTGCATCTTGCGTAATCTTCTGCAGCCCTGACAGTTATATGACGGACCCCCGAGCTGAATCTTTAGCAATCAATTACAGAAGATTGGATCGATCTGCAACTTAGCTAATCACTTGTCAGTGTGCAGATTCTATTTATGTACATACAGTACATATGGATTGGGAAAAAAAGAAAAGGTTTTCTAGGCTCTAGTTTGCATGTGTGCATTGTACATATGAAAGGATGATTAATTATTATTATTATTATATTAATTATTATTATTATAATATATAAGAAGGAAGCCCCTGCAATTAGCTGGAGGCATCATACGTGTGAGGGAGTGCGACTCTCCCCCCTTCTATTTAGTTATTGTAGTAGGACATTTTAATTGTCACGTAACAGGTGGGTGTGTTGGGAGCGGGAATTTCAGACCGGAGCCTACAAGGCTGCTCCCCTTCTCTTCAAATATATTCCGTTATGGAATTTCACATTTATTTACAGGTTTTTTTTCAGCGTGGAAAGCCATGGTACACAGCGTCTAGCCTCTAATGATACCCTCCCCATTCACCTTCTGATTCTTCGGTGTCAGCTATGGTGGAGAGTGAGTGGGAGTTACAGTTGTTCATCCCAGCAAAGGCCCAGTAGGTAGTATCGAGGAGGCACCATTCAGGCAGCGACTGGAGATATCAGCAAGGATGCACCCGGAGGATTAGACCTCTATGACGCCCTCAACCTATGGAGCATTTCAACCCCAGTGGGGAGTAGAGTCTGCAGCAAAATAGCCATAAGGTATAAGAAGCTATTAAGACAATACAGTATGCTGGGTCAATGCAGGTAGGGTCAGGCAGAATTGTGTATCCCACCATGAATGCTAGCAATGCTTGGGAGGAAATGCAGCAGTTTGCTGCATGCAAAAAATAAAGGTATTCCCCCAAAATTATCCATGGGCGATCTTGCCCAGAGAAATCTCCAGTGAGCGCAAGTGAAATTGACCCTGTGGCATGCAATTTACCCCAATAAAAAGTGGTTTTATCATTACGAGAGGGGTTTACTGTAGTCTTCAGCATTGCAAAACTCAGCAGCTCCTAATATTGATTGCAAAAAAATTTAAGTCCGCATATACACATGCAGGAGTGGTTTGGAGCAAAACTCCAAAAAGAAGTGTTAGCGGGCCATATGGCTGGCCCTCTTTTTTTATTCACAAATAGATGGTCTTTTCAGTTCAGTTTTTGGAGGGTTTTTCCATCTAATACAGCATTTGTCGTTTCCACATGGACAGTCTGTTAATTATGGTATTCGTCCATTTCCAACGATGGTATCCCGCATGAACTAAGTTCTGTGAATGATGTGTCTTTTGAAGATGGAATGTTCCTTGTTTGTCTTTGTGGTCCAGGAGCGTTAATGGCGAATACTTATATAGATATACTTTCTATTTTGAACTTTTTAGCTTGCTTAGTATCCTGGGATTGTCCACTATCTGGCCACTTTTTTATTTATGGGTCCAGCAGGTGTTAGCACTTGTGCCCATCTTTTAGCATCTTTTTAATACAGGGATCATCAATGTGGGGTTCCATCAGCTTAGAAAAAACTGATGGTCCAAAGATGGTGATTACAATTCTTGGCATTGAGCTAGATAAAATTAAAATGGTCGTTCAGCAAACGCAAATAAAAATTAATTGTTTGTGAGATCTTATCAACTTTGCTTTACTTTAAATAAATTGACAATACGTGATAGATAATCTCTCTTTGATCATCTATTTTATGCTTGGCATGTTTTACCCATATGGTATTTATATATATTCACAACAAACATCATTGGCTACAGTGGGTATTAAATCACGGTATCATTTTATAAGACTATCTGCA
Organism: Ascaphus truei; assembly: GCF_040206685.1. Lineage (NCBI taxonomy): Eukaryota > Metazoa > Chordata > Amphibia > Anura > Ascaphidae > Ascaphus > Ascaphus truei. The sequence goes on along the minus strand of NC_134483.1, from coordinate 457,055,000 downwards.
TCTTTGAAGGAAGATTTGAGGGTACGGCAGACTATGGAATACACTCCTTCAGAATAGGTGCTGAATCAGAAGCAGCTAGGGTAGGCTTATCTGCAAATATTATGAACCGGACTGGAATATAGCAAGCAGTACGAGTACAGTATGATATAAAAGTTATATACATAGTTAAGAATTTATGTTTTCAGTGGTCTGCTTAAGTATTTGGTTATTTATTTTATGTCAAAGACAGTATGGATCCTTGGAGATTGTTTGGTGCTATGGTAGTAGCTCGGCTGCTCACCTATATGATCGTGTTTTCATCAGATTAGACCTCAGTAGTATGGTTAGGGCACAGGATATGAGTTCAAGCTATGCCAGAGATATTAAGGCAAAAGTTGTCTCGGTGTGTTCCTGATATATTATTATAACATTTAGAAGACACGGACATCACTCATCACTGGACATCGCTCTTTTTTCTATAACGTTTAGAAAGCAACGATCTGGATAGAAAACTATTAGTTGAGATGATGATACGACATTAGTTATAGTTAAAATGTTATTAATGTTGGAAGGGGTTCTTTTAAATTTGGTCAGAAATGGTATGTCGCTTGCAAATATATAAAGGTGTACATGCACTCAAAAATGTAAGATACATGCGGGGCCTGAAACTCAATAGTGAAATGAAGAAAACCATTGGATGAATAAATACTAACCACTTGATCACTATTTTGTTGTGCTGCTTTTTTCACATCGCTTACAAATGTGCAAGATTACTAAAAAATAACAAGTAGTATTTGGTACAGTAGGTCCACTAGGGGGAATTGTAAGTCAAAAGACCCCCTCCCCCCGAAGATTGAGATAGAGAAAAAAAAACAACTAATTACATGCACACTAAACCTTTGGAAATGCAAATAATGTTTTTTTTTTACAATATCCCCATTTTCATCAATGGTCCAAGGAGTAGGAAATCTTTGTATATTATATGTAAAGAAAAAACCCACAGTATGAGGGTGAAACAACAGGAAAATGTTGAAATTCTGTCATATGTATTATGTAAATTGAAAGCTGCCAGATAAATAAAATGTTATCATTATTTAATGGACTGGTAGTTATCTCTATGTTGAATATTGCATTCAATATCCCCTAGTGAGTAAGTTATGTGCTGAGGTCATACTGTCAGCGACATCCTTCCCTAAGGCCTCATCCATGGTGAGCGTGACACCGCGTGCAATGGCGTGGGCGGCTCGATCAAAATTACGTCATTAGGCCATAGAGCGCGTGACTGTGCGCGACATAAATACATTGGTTTCTGTCGTGCGTCAGCCAGGTCACGTGAGCGATTCGCCCAATGAGGGTGAAGCAGCTCCGTGACATCACGGCCACGCCTCTGACACGCCCATCTAGCGCTTCTACCTAGAGGGCACAAACCGCTCCAGAACGGTCACGTGCGCACACGCACCCGCCATGGACGCAGCCTAAGGGACTTGTAACCTCGCGGCACTGCATGGTGCCGTAGCCCATGGACTGCTCCCACTCAGCTGCCTCTGCGTATTCGGAGCTTGCAAATACCTAAATACAAATGTACAACTATTTTCTAGTGTAAAATGCGAAATTCAGCTATATTGCAATAAACTAGAAGTTCTGAATGGGGACACAATCTTCTATCTTATTCTACCATCTATTTTTTCTATCTTATTCCTATGATAGTGTTTATGTCAGCCAATGTCCAATGTATTAGTCACTTTACTAACCTACCAGTAAGTATACAAAGAAGCTATTGTCCCCGGAACTGTTGCAACAGCTTCAATAACTACAGCAGTCACAGATTAATCAAACAGTCTGTCGAGGCATTCGCCTGTCATCCTGAAACTGCTATACTGAAAATGCGTTTGTCATCTAAGTGTTCATTACTGGTATCTGTCTCTATGATAGTTCTTTTCAAACAGGTGACTAAAATAAGGCACTTTGTAGTGAGTTGCTAATTTGGGGAAAGTATTCACAGCAAAGCTGTTTCCACAGTATTAACAACTGCAGCAGTTATTAGTATCCAGACTAATCAAATACAGTAACTTTATTGAGACATCAGCCAATTTATACTCCGCAACATACAGTACTGCTACAGTGAGAAATCGTTTCACAGCTGGTTCAGTGTCTCACTAGAGGTGTCCTCTGGGTCGGACTTTTAAACTCACTATATGATAATAGCACATATTGGGGCAGATCCTCAGAGGTCCGTTAAATCTGGGCTACTAAAGCGACTTTACCTAAAAAAAAAAATTCCCTCAGTTTAACGGTTTCCACAAAGCTAATGATAGGCAAAAACTGTGACCGTTCGGCAAACTAACATCGTTACGTTTGCTGTATTAATGGAGATTTTCATTGAGCAGAGACGCGTTAACCAATACACTGCATGTGTGCATTAGCAAAACTATAATGTCCGTTCCAATTAACGCACATGTGTTAATTACAAATTAGCAGGTGAGCCTGGCAGTTCTGCTCCAAAGAAGAGGCGATGATTTCTTGTAAATGGTTTTTATGTTATTTTCCCTGTTATTTATTTCTGAATTTATTTTTCACACACAGCGAATTAAGTAACTGCGTCTGAATAAAAAGTTTTGTTCACAACTTCTGTCTCTTGATAGTTATTGTTATCATTTGGATGAAAGGTTCCCCAAATAATTGCACTCCTCCCCCCCGAAGAAGCGTGGCACACACGCGTAACGTGCGCCGATCAGAAGGACGTCACTGAGGTGACGTCATCGGAGTGGTGGCATTCCCCTGCACATTCACGGCTTGTATATTGGTGTTCTTCTCCCTCCTATCTCACAAGGTCTGCCACGACCTTCATTGTGCTGTAGCTGTTTGCATTGGCTGATTTTTCCTATGCTTCTATATGGTGACAAGTATGAGAGGCACTTCCTGGTTTGGAGCGCTCTCACACTATAGTGACTATGTGATACGTTTGTGTCAAAACATCCACACACAATATCTATCTTTATAAATATGATTGCAACACATATATCCCTAAGCTGGGAACTTTATCAGTATACCTAACAACTCTGCTATCCCTTTGCTTATTGAGCTACAGCATTGATTTCCTGACATAGCCATAACATATACCTAAGAGCTAAGAACATTGGTAATATACACTATTCACTTGCTACCTCTTTGTATATATAAGCATTAATGGCACAACATATGTTGTGACAGAGAGTCAGTCTTCATTTACTGCAGCATCCTATTCCTAGAGGGACACCACAGTGATTTTTAGTCCAAGCTGACTCTATTAGAACTTTCTTGAACTATATACTAATTTGGATATCAGAGTAGACACACTGGGTCAATCATACAAATTGGGTATTAACCCTTACTTGTATGTAATGATAGATACCCAATACCCCAGCATTCCATCTACTCTCTACTCCGGGGAATTTGATATATTATATTATACACTATACTTAGTTTAGTTTATTCCACTGTGTTATATTTTGATGTAATAAAATTTTATTGTTTTTTTTTTAATTATTCTGATCCTACTGGTCCCTTGACTGACGTACAGACAAACTATCTGGTGGATCACTGCAGTCATATATACAGGCAGTCCTCGTTTTACGACGCTTCGCTTTACGACGAATGGCTTATCCGACGCTGTCCAATGCATCCCTATGGCCGGTTTTACGACGCCGAAATGGCTTATCCGACGCTCTTACGACGCTTTGCAAAGTTGCAACATTATGTCAATCAGAAAGCTGCAGTCAGGGAAATCGTCCAGATCAGTCTGTGTGAGGGTTTAGTGGGGTATTTATGCCTTTAAACATGTCTAACAGTTTTATTATACAGTTCTGGATTCAATAAATAGAATCTTTACATCATAATGTATGTGTGTGCAGCATAATCTTATTGTTTGAGTAAAATATTTTGTGTATTTTAGCATTAAAAATGCCTTCAGGAACGGAACGTTTCATTTAAACAGTGTTCCTATGGGAAAACGGGTTTCGCTTTACAACGCTTCGCTATCCGACGCCATTTTGAGTAACGCATTGCGTCGGATAACCGAGGACTGCCTGTATCTTCTTCCTAGCACTGAGTGCAATTATTTGTGGAATCTTTGATCCTACTTGGATCTGTCTTTATAGCTATTATCCTCCTCCTTGCACTTGCTTTTCATTAACTACTAGGACTATACTAATGGTGAGCGGCCAGATCAATGTTTTTGTATAATTTGGATAAACATCATTGTACTGTACATCCATACTTAATACAGTCAAGATAATATACCATATTAGGTTAGATAAACATATCCTACATTCACTTTAATCACTAAAACCATATTACAGCTTATTACATGACATAATATGAGATGCATCTCTTGATGTCTTCCTGTTGTGGGGAGTCCAGAATCACACTGAAAATATAACAAATAAAGAAAACATAGTGCAATATGTACTGGCCAAATACAGATGAAAATCTTCTAATGATCTTGTAATATCGAAACTCACCTTGCCCCAGTATGTTTAAGGCAGTATATCATTTCAATGGATACGATCCAGGAATCCTCCCAGGGTTATCTCCACTTCCTACAACCCTTGCAAACTGCAATGCACTGAGGTATGTGTAGCTGGTGTAAGGGGCCGCAATCCACCTCTCCCAGAGACAGATGAAAAACAAACAATAGTTTGGAATGTTTTATGTGGATTTATAAAGATAAATGCATAATTAAAAATGGACACTCACATTCTACAAATTCTTTAAAACTAAAAACGATCTCACCGCTGCTACACTCAACCCATCTCTTGATGTGTTTCAGACATTGATATGATCCATAATATATATCTTTGTATGACATACTGTATGTAATGAAAGGGTTAAGTCCTATACACAGTACAATCATGTGGGTACCACTTTAGACCCGCCCTTTTTGATTGCAGGCTATTCCCAGAAATAACACTATAATAATCCTGGTCTGGATGTGAGTAACGGCAGGCTTTGATGTGACCTAATTATCGTAACGTTATTTCCCTGTGCTAACATGAACGGAGGTTTATGGACGGCGATGTTAGGCTAATGGCTCATTCGCATCTAATTTGCATAGAAGCCAGACGTCCGTTAAAAGTTAGCGATTCGATATTTCTCCGTTTAACACAAGGGCATTTTAGCACTACGTTAAATGGTGGTAAGATCATGACAAAATATTTAATATACTTCTGTGGATCTACCCCATAGTCAGTGCCATCTTAAGGCATGGACTAGCTGGGCTTTAGCCCAGCGCCCGAGACCTTCCAAGGGCACTGACCTCACAGAAGCTCCACAAATACTATGGCCCAAAATGTTATTTTAAATTCGTAGTTGTAACTGAATGCAGCAAATGTTGCTTAATTATAATGTTTTTTATTTTATTTTTTGGTGTGATTACATCTGTACATTCCTTTTAATTTTATATAGCCTAAATGATTATAATTGTTGGCACTTTCCTGTTATCCGGAGCCATATTCCTGTTATCAGGAAAGAACCCATATTAAATCTACTACCCCCTCCACTCAACTCCCCCTAATGCCCTCCAACCAGTAAAAATGCCTGCCCCCACCTCCTCAAATCCTCCTAATACAGAGATAACTGCCCCATCCCACCTCCTCATACACAGAGATAACCACCCCCCTAACACCAGTAACTGCCCCTCCCTGCCACCTCCTAATACACAGTGAGGACTGCCCCCTAACCCAGTAACTGCCCCTCCCTACCTCCTCCTAATACACAGTGAGGACTGCCCCTAACCCAGTAACTGCCCCTCCCTACCTCCTCCTAATACACAGTGAGCACTGCCCCTAACCCAGTAACTGCCCCTCCCTACCTCCTCCTAATACACAGTGAGGACTGCCCTCTAACCCAGTAACTGCCCCTCCCCACCTCCTCCTAATACACAGTGGCGCAACAAAGAACACCGAGGAACAGCACGTCATCATTTAGAGTCATATTTGGCCGAATTCATTTGGAGGCAGCATGTGGGAGATGAGGACGTCCGAGTCACTGTTGAAAGCAATTAAAGGTTTTTGGCCTCCAAAAATGCTTTGTTTTCAATAATAAATAAGTTGTTACTTTGTTTTTAATAAAGTAATAAATACGTTTTTAATTAAATAAGTTGTTTTGAATATGGCTCCGGATAACAGGAAAGTACCTAATTTTTTTTAATTCAAAGATAATGTTTCTACACTTTTTTTGGAACAGGTACTTTTATTGATTTGTCGGAAATGTATTTAAAAAATATCACACAGCAAAAAGCTATTCCCGCATGACAAACTGGGGGCAACATTTCCTAACAGTGAAATTGCGTTACGAATGTTCCTATCACTGACGGCCACAAACTGCGAAGGCGAAGGATCTTTTTCCGTGTTGAAATTGATTAAGAATGAGCTCTGCAGCTGCTGCTTCAACCCACATGTAACGCTCGTTCCTTGATAACAATTGAATCAGATATACTTCTTAAAATCAAATGTAATAATGTTATTTGTGACTTTGTGAATAAAACAGAGACACACGTAGATAGATAAAATGTTTGTGTTTGCTGTAATATTTGCAGAATTTCAATAAAAGTTATTAAATGTTGTTCAATAAAAACATACTGTATTTGTATTTAACTGTGACCTTTGTGGGTGGCGCCCTCAATTTACACTTAGCCCAGGGTCCCAAAATATATTGGCCAATGACTGGGGGTCCCATTCACAACTGACACTGATACACACCTGCGCAGTGTTTTTGCCTAGAAATTTGAAGGGTTACATGATGTTTTTTTTTTTCAGGACCATCCCGCAGATGGAAATATTACTGTATGCTCATTTGCATGTCTTAGACAGGTCTGCAACCCCGCCTTTCACCATTATCACCCAGCACACAGCGCTTCCACTGCAGCAAGGGATTCTGGGAAATGACATGCAAATGAGCACACAGTGCCACCTTTTGCTTCAAAACCATTAACATGGTCCCCTATAAGCTTTACTGTGGAGGGTTTTTGTCACTTTTTTTACCCACCATAACGTAACTAAGTGTGGTAAAACCTATCCCTGCTTCATTTTGCAAAGCTAGTATAACCAACCTCACACTGAGGAGACCCATTAAGGTCTAAACAGCTGTCTGTGGGTAGGTTTACTGGCTATGCATCTTAACCCAGGCTGTGCTCAAAGCTGTGAAATGCAGCAAGCTTAAGCTTATAAGGGACCATGTTAAATGGTTTTGAAGCAAAAGGTGGCACTGTGTGCTCCTTTGCATGTCATTTGCTCATTTGCATGAGCACTGTGTGCTCATTTGCATGTTCTCATTTGCTCATTTGCATTGTGTGCTCATTTGCATAATATATGTACACTCACATACATACACACTTAGTTAAGTTATGGGGGGTAAAAAAAAGTGACAAAAACCCTCCACAGTAAAGCATATAGCAAATGGAAATATTACTGTATGCTCATTTGCATGTCCTAGACAGGTCTGCAACCCCGCCTTTCACCATTAGCTGAGCTTTACTGTGGAGGGTTTTGTTGGGGTCTCTGCCTGCTGAACACTGCGTGGGAGCAGGACAGGGAAAATCTCCTTACAGAGGTCCCTGCACCTAGGCCCCCAGTTACCGCAGTTGGGAGTGTGTTTTTATGTCTGTGACAGTTGTGTATACTATTTTCCAATAAATTCACTTTTAACTCTGTTGTTCTGTCTGGCGAGTTGAATAACACATTTATAATCAAAGTCTGGATGTGAGTAACGGAAGCTTTTGCAAGGTCTTAAATATCGTAGCGTTATTATCATGCGCCAACAGCAACGGAAGGTCTGAGGATCTCCGTTGTTAGGTAAACTGCACATTACCATATAATTTGAATACGAGTAAGCCAGACGTCCGTTAAAATGTATCGATCCACTATTTGTCTTGTAAAAGCAAGGACATCGAAACGCAATGGGCTTTTGGAGATATGAGTTACCGATAATGCTACGCAAAATGGCGCACTTCTGTGTATCTACCCCATAGTCTCTAGTTTTTATATTTTGGCCAGTGCTGCACTGTACTGAGGGGATTATTACTATTATAGGCTAAATGTAGACTTATTTTTATTTTATTTTAATTTTTCATAAAAAATATACATTTTTGTAGTCATATTTTTATCAGCATGATTGTCTACATTCTTATGCTTTTACTGCAAGTTTATTAAAAAAAATTGTACATATACACAGCCCCCTCTATACACACACACACACACACACACACACACACACACACACACACACACACACACACACACACTGCAGTCCCCCCTCTATACACACAAACACAAACTCTGCAGCCCCCCCTATATACACAAACACACTCTGCAGTACCCTCTACACACTGTGCAGCCCTCCTCCTCTACACCCACAAAATACACTGCAGACCTCCCTCACCCTCTACACTCACAAAACACAGCAGCCCCACCCCTCTACACCCCAAAAACACACTGCAGACACACACACCAACAAAACAGACTGCTGCCCCCTCTACATCCATAAAACACACACCAGCAGCCCGCCTCTACACCTACTGCAGCCCCCCATGTAAACTCACACACAGCAGACACAGACATACACAAAACACTCTGTACCCCTCCTCCACCCACAGAACACACACTACAGCCACCCCTCTGCACCTACAAAACACACACTGCAGAGATACACACAAATCAACAAAACAGGCTCTGCCACCTCTACATCAACAAAACACACACCAGCAGCCCCCTATAAATCCACACACTGCAGACACACACCAACAAAACACTCTGCACCCTCCTTCAATCACAAAACACACCCTGAAGATACACATACTGCAGCTCCCCCTCTACACAAACAAAACACACACAACAGAAACACACCAACAAGACTCTGCTGCCCCCCCCCTCTACACCCAGCTTGCAATTTATATAATACATATTACCAAATTTCAACCCCCCCCTTTTCTGTTCTTTCACCCTCTATAGCAGGCCTGCACAACTCATAAAGTGAAAAGGGCCGAACTGCTCCAAGGAAAACAAAAATTGGGCCGCACGGGTAAAATTATCATCATCATCTCTCCTCCAGCACCTCATCATCATCCTCATATATCTCCCCCAGCACCCCTCATCATCATCCTCATATCTCCCCCAGCACCCTTCATCATCATCCTCATATCTCCCCCAGAACCCTCACTATCAACTTTTGCGATACTCCCCATCTATCTCTCATACCCCCATCTCTCCCCCTCACCCACACACATAATACTCCCCCTCCACATCAAACACACAATAACCCCTGCACACCACACACATCCCACCCCCCCTGCACTTCACATCCCTCCCCCCCTGCACTTCACATCCCTCTCCCCCTGCACCTCACATCATTCTCCCCCCCTGCACCTCACATCACTCTCCCCCTGCACCTCACATCACTCCCCCCCCTGCACCTCACATCACTCCCCCACCCCGCACCCGATCACGGCGGTGGAAGCTGGCCCCAGGAGGTGTTAGCGTTAGCGGCAAGAAGGTAAAGAGGGGGGGGGGGATCGCATCAAACTGCTGCCACTCCTTATGTATCGACAGAGCAGGTTGGGGATTGGGGGGGGGGGGGGGTCGGCACGTCACAATGCTAGCGCTCCTTCCCCACTCACAATTCTGGCACTCCTTCCCATTTGTTTCGGCAGAGCTGTGCGGGGGGAGCGTGTCCCAATGCGCTCCTTTCCTCCTGTGTCTGCAGAGCCGGCTGGGGGGGGAAGAGTTGGGGGGAGTCAGGGAGTCATCGCGGGCCGCACAGAGAGTCCAGGTGGGCCGCATGCAGCCCGCGGGCCGTATGTTGTGCAGGCCTGCTCTATAGTGATTCTGGGTTCTTTCTGTGGGTATTTTATGCTATGTTCGTCATCTCGGTGTGAAAAATTTCTTACACCTTTGACATTGATGAAAATAGGGCTATTGTAAAAAATATTATTAGCATTTCCATAGGATTAGTTTGCATGAAATTAGGCACTTTTTTCTTTTTAACATATGCAAGATGCCAAAGGTGTATGGAAAGAAGCAGGATTAATGTTGTACTGCAGTTAGGAGATGTTACTCGGCATACCAAATTTAAGGGTGCTGGACTGGGTTGGAGCATGTATGTAAAGTGAAAATGTACTTACTTTAAAGTGAAGCACTGCCTTTTCCCCACTTTTGATGCATGTACTGTACTGCAATTGTCATATACGTGCATAACCGATGTAAATAATGCATTTGTAACAGGCTCTATAGTCTCCCCGCTTGTGCACAGCTTCGGTACAGGTAGGGAGCCAGTATTGCTGTTCAGGACATGCTGACAGGGGCATGCGTGAGCTGCTGTTTGCCTTTTGAGCTAAATGTACTTACTCGCGAGTGTACTTAAAGTGAGTGTCCTTAAAGCGGGGTAAAGCGGGGTATGCCTGTAATGAACTTCAAAATACTGAGACATGCCTCAAAAGTTTCCATATGATTTATGGCAATATTGCAGTAGAATGCCTGGTCGTGCCTCAAAAAAGGAAAGTTAGTCTAAAGCATTTAACCCCCAGCAGGGGAGTAGGCTCAGGGGGAAAAAAAGCTGCCAGAAGGTAGAAGGGTTTTAGAGTTGGTTTGGAGGCATGGGAAGCTATTAGTACTGTAGGTTCAGTGTGATTTCTGTTGCATGCTCTGTCACCCAGAGTTTGGAGGAACGTGTGGCAGTTGATGTAACCAGGGAGGCCGGCAGCTTTCTTGGAGCCCAGGACTAGAGTTTCCACCCAGACCCTCCCTATTGGTGGCCCTGCGAGCTCCCCCCTATTTCTCTTATGCCGCCACTCTCCCTCACTCCCCCACCTCTCATTCTCACCCCACCTCTCTCTTTCTCTCACTTCCTCCTCTCTCTCTCTCCCCCCCCCTCTCTCTCTCTCTCCCACTTTCCTGTCTCTCTCACATTTTCATTCTTCTCTCTTTCTCACTCCCTCCTCTCTCTCACTCTCCCTCCTCTCTCTTTCTCTCGCCATCCCTCTTTCTCTCTCCCACTCTCTATTTGTCTCTCCCCATCTCTCTTTCTCTGTCCCTCCCTTCTCTTTTCTCCCTCCTTCCTCTCTCTCTCTCTATCGCTCACTCTCACTGTCCACCTCTGTCATTCTCCCCTCTCTCTCGCTTTTCCCACCTTTCTTATGCCTCTCTCTCACTCACCTCTCTCACTCTGTCCCATCCCTCTCTCTAATTATCCCCCCAATATTCCCCTTCCAATTCTCTCTCTCTCTCTCTCTCTCTCTCTCTCTCTCTCTCTCTCTCTCTCTCTCTCTCTCTCTCTCTCTCTCTCTCTCTCTCTCTCTCTCTCTCTCTCTCTCTCTCTCTCTCTCTCTCCCTCTCCCTCTCCCTCTCCCTCTCCCTCTCCCTCTCCCTCTCCCTCTCCCTCACAAATTCAATTGTATGCACCATATTTGCAGGCATTATTTATTATTAAAAAAATGTGTATTGAGCGCGGACTCCCTGATGAAGTGTAATGTGACACGAAACACGTTGGTGACATCATCACGCAGCGACGCACGGCCGTGACGACGGTCTGTTTGTGTTGTTGCAGAGCTCAGCTATACCACGAGGAGTTCACAGGAGAGTTAGAGTGCCTAACGTCTGTGTTTTTTACATCTAGCATTCCCAGCGCCTTCTACCCTCCTGTTACAACTAGGACAATTGTGAATTTGGGTGTCTACACCCCTTTACTCCACGTTACTTGGGCTCTATATGTACTAATTATAAGTGTCATTTTAGACAGTTTTTGATTTACTATGTTTATGTATATGTGTGTTTATATGATGAATTTTCTTTCTATGATATAAAGTATATGTATTAATTTGGGGTCTTTCTTGGTTTCATTTCATGCGCTCCTATTTTTGAGTTTATTATTTATTATTAGAAGAATGTTAACATATATACATGTTTATCCAAGAAGGATAGAAAGAATTCCTCTCTTGCACTCTCTATGGTATTGTATGTGAAATACGTATATCATAGGCTATTACATTGGTGAGTGAAAGGCAGGAATCCGGCGCCACTGTGCATGACAGACTGTAGAAACTCCCGGATGATCTTCAATAAACTTTATTGCACAATACACATAGGGCTACACCACGATCTCCCCCTCTACGCGTTTCACCCTCTCAGATAGGGTTTCGTCTCGACGAAGCCCTACAGTCTGTCATGCGCAGTGGCGCCGGATTCCTGCCTTTCACTTCCTGATTACCACTGAAGGCTGCACGCACATGCTGTGGAGGAGAGCAGGTCCCAGACCGGAGAGAATGAATAGGTAAGGGTTTATTTGTTTATATTCCCCCCTACTCCGGGCAACTCAGTGGCCATATACAGCTCCCTCCTTATCAGCTACTTGACGGATTGACACCATAAAGGTGCCTTACAGACAGCCAAAGCGCAGGACAGTATTTCTCATGCATATTACATCGGTGAGGACTGTTAAAACCAAAAACAATAAAACTTTATTACATCAATGAAAAATTTGCAGTGACTGTGTGAAAATATATAAAAAAGGTTTAAAAATCCTGTTCACAGAGGGATTGGTGGTAGGAGACTCTATTTTTATTTCAGACTGTGAAAAACACATAGGATAATGTGTGTCTGTATATTTATGTTACCTCTCCGTCAGCTCAGTATAATACTCTGTTAAAAGGTTCATATAACTGCTCAGTATATAATGTGATAGGTACTGGGTTAAATGCACATCCCTATGTTTCAAGGGAGTATATATATATATATATATATATATATATATATATATATGTGCAGCCTTGTCTTAGGTGAGATATATAATATATTCTACTGATATAATGTTTTCAGTAATACACCTATGGGGTAATCCCCAAAGCTCACAAATACACACACACACACTTGTATATTCCTATGGTCTATATGGGAAGGTAGACCAAAATCACTTGTAGTTGTTATGTATACTTATTGGGTATAGGGCACTAGCAATCTCAGCCCTCTCAGGGTGCACAGTGTCTATAATAGATTCCTTATAAGAAGGTCACGGCAGACCCAAAACCACAGTTTAATCCCATCATCTTTCATATCATGGTCACTGTGGACCTCTAGTAGAATAAAGTGAGGGGTTGCCGTGCTTAAACACGGTATATAGATCCCCTAGAAAGTGCGGTGTCTCAAACACCAATATACTGGCCGTGTTTCCGGATTCGAGCTGTCGGCCCTCTGTGACGATAGGACATATGACGCATTTCGCGGGATTGGACACGCTTCTTCAGAAAAGGAGGAGTTTCATTTCATGCGCTCCTATTTTTGAGTTTATTATATATTATTAGAAGAATGTTAAATCAGACTCAGTTTTACCTCTTAGTGGCATACTCAAAATTGAGAACTAATTGTTACCAAGCACATTTGAGTTCCACAATAAACCTTATTGACTTTTGTTCATGACCCAAAATATTTCCCAATAAAAACATGAAACGTTAATCTGTGGTATTTAGATGAAACCGATGCTGTACCATATAGCAGTTATTTTGGATTATGGTTTATGGATTTCAAAACAATGTTTTTTTTTAAATTGAGCAGCAGATGTCTGCTTTACTTCCTGTTTCTGTAAGTTAAGTCTAGCAAAGAGTCAACCTCTAATGGCAACTTCTTCAGGCCCGGCCACGAAACACCGGTTTCTTCTGTCATTTGGCCAAGCTCAAGCGGTTCAGAATGTGGCACAACATGTTGCTTCATTTCTCCCACTATCATTGACTTAGTTTGAACTGGAAGACATAAGCCTCGCAGTGTCTGCAAATTCTCAAAACATCCCTAAATAAAATGTAGGTTACTGTGTACGAGGTGAATGAGTCCAAACCCAGCGACAGTATTCTCTATGAATGAAATGTTTTGTCTGAGAAAGCTGGAACGTGGGTTTTGTGGATTACGTCCCTTCTGCGACATCCTTGAATAATCATAGTGGAGCTACAGTGGGACTCATTTAAAGCAGCAATTTGTGCTTGGTGGCTTCTTGCAAATGATTTTCCTTGTACTGTACAGTATTTGAATCTGGCAGTGCATGACATATGGGTTCATGTTCAGGAGCTACTTAAGCTTTCTATGTCCTGTGGCAACACATTCTGTAGGGAGCTGCCAGTAAGATAAGTTTAAGGGTGATTACGAACATTGTTCTTACTGAATGGCAGCCAGCATAATGTTGCCCAGGGATCATCTTGTAAAAGCCAAAAATGTCCTCTTGTTGGAAAAAATACCTAGAGATGTAGCACGTTTCATTGTTGCCTGTGGTGAGATATGATGGGACGTGCTATTCTGCACCAACACTGCTATTAATTAAATGCTATAGAAACTCTGTGACATTGTGGGAGTTATTTATTTAACTGTGGTAGTGCCAATTAGGGCATTGTCGCATGGAAACTCTGACTGACCTAAAGCATCAAAACACCTTGCATCTTTTTCTTCTTTTCTTTTGTTTAGTTCTAGGATTGAAGCAGGGGGTCTCTGGGGCTGAACCGCATTAATTTAATCTCCGGGGACCCCCTGCTCCCAGTGATACTCGCCTCCGTAGGAAGTGCTGATATCTCTGCAGCCAGGGAACTTGTGTGCCTAATGAAATGGCGGCTTAAATATCCCGCGTCACGCAAGCCAATAGAAGGCCGTGATGTCATTCCTTGCAGCTTCCTATTGGCCTGCGTGACCTGGATATTTAAACTCCCCAGAGATACTGGCACCCCTACAGAGAGCATCAAGTACAAATCTCCTATATCTATGTAACTGTTACATACGCTTATAATATACATCTTCTCTAACTGTGCATGCAATGTGTTGTATATAATGTATACACTGTTCACTTATGTAACTGTATTTGTAACCATGTATTATTTGTCTTAACTCTATGTCCAGGACATACTTGAAAACGAGAGGTAACTCTCAATGTATTACTTTCTGGTAAAACATTTTATAAATAAATATATATGAAGAGAAGAGAGCGGCACTTCAGAGGACAAATGAAAAATGACAACATTTATTGAAGACAAGATTCACGTCGGATTGGACGTGCACCCAAGGCATTTTTTGGAAGACCGTGTCCAGAGAGTGCATCTTATCTTCCCCTACAGAGGGTGCCAGTAAAGGTGTACCACTAATAAAAAAAAGTATGTGTGCCGAACATTTTAAGTGAAACTTCTTTGTCTTTTGTCACTGTTTTGTCACAGATATTGTATTTGTGATGGTGATGTTTTCAATTAAAAATAAAAACACAATTTCAGTGGCAAAACACAAAGAAGTTTGACTTAGAATGTGCATGCTCGGCACACACACCCTGTTTTAGCTACTTGCACTTCTATATTTATTGTAACTGAATTCCTTGTGTGTGTGTGTTGTGTGTGTCTCTGTGTGTCTCTGTGTGTGTCCCCGTGTGTGTGTCTCCGTGTGTGTGTTTCTCTGTGTGTGTCTGTGTGTCTGTGTGCGCTGTTCCTGCGCATGCGGCTGGTGTGCATTGTGCGCCAGCGGCTACTGCGCAGGCGTGATGGGAAAGGGATAATGGCTCCTCAATAACTGGTCTGGAACTTGGAGGTATGCGCATGCACGGTCGCGCGGCCATCTGTAGCTGTCACGCTTTTTCGTTACAACACAAGAGATTTTTCCTATCAAAGCACTGTAGGTGCCAGCAAATAAGTTTCACTTCAAAAGTGTGTGTGCTGAGCACGCGCATTTTAAGTGAAACTTCTTTGTCTTTTGTCACTGTTTTGTCACACATTGTATTTGTGATGGTGCTGTTTGTAATTAAAAATCAAAACGCAATTTCAGTGGCAAAACACAAAGAAGTTTGATTTAGAACGTGCATGCTCGGCACCCCCCCTGTTTTAGCTACTTGCACTTCTATATTTATAGTAATTGTGAATTCCTTGTGTCTGGGTGTGTGTCTCTGTGTGTCTCTGTGTGTGTGTCTCTGTGTGTGTGTCTCTGTGTGTGTGTGTGTCTCTGTGTGTGTGTCTCTGTGTGTGTGTCTCTGTGTGTGTGTGTGTCTCTGTCTGTGTGTGTGTGTGTCTCTGTGTGTGTCTCTGTGTGCTGTGTGTGTCTTTGTGTGTGTGTGTGTTTCTGTGTGTGTGTATGTGTGTATGTGTGTGCTGCTCCTGCGCATGCGGCTGGTGTGCATTGTGCGCCGGCGGCTACTGCGCTGTCACGCTGAACCGGCCCCTACTCTGCTAGTGTGCCGAGCCAGCGCCTACTTCGCGAGCTGGTTCATACTGCGCAGGCGCGCTGAGCTGGCAACTACTGAGTGGGCACGCCGAGCTGGCGCTTGCGAGACTATTGCGCAGGCGCGCTGGGAAGGGGATAACGGCTCCTGGATAACTGGCCTGGAACTTGGAGGTATGCGCATGCCCAGACGCGCGCCCATCTGTAGCGTGACGTCACTTCCGTCATGCTCTTTCATTACAACACAAGTGATTGTCCCTATCAAAACTTCGTAGGCGCCAGCAAAGAACTTTCACTTCAAAAAGAAAAGAAAAAAAGATGTTGTGCAATGTGTTTAACTGCTTTAAATTGTATTTTTTTACCATAGTGACCTGATTGGCTCTATTGCAGTTTAATGAATAACCACCCTATGTGTTATAAACGCTCTATTACCAGGAGGAACCATATTACAAGATTCTGTACTGTATCTTACTTAAGGGAGGTAGAAGGGGCAAGCCACTTTAATCATACACATGGTACCAACCCCCTGGTTGGGATACTTAAAAATAAAGGGTTATTGAGGAGCATTCATGTTTTAAAATTATTTGCCAAATACATGTGTTAATATGCTGATATGTAACAGGAGCAGACCCCTTCAGTCTGATTTCCACACCGTAGTAATAATGTTAGCGTACAGAGTGACTGCTGCCTACCTATTCCCAATCCAATGATTTTCACCAAGGAAAGTGTGAGAAATATATTGCGCAGCTAATTTGTACAGAAGCCGATCACCTGCATTCTTCTAATTGTGGAAATATGAAATATTTCTGTCATTTGGTAAGCGAGACCCAAAACATTACAAATGTGTTCATCACCAACATACTGGCAAGCAGTGATGCACCAGACCATCATTACTATGTACATTATTACCATTTGTTATAAAAAAAATAGTCATAACATTAGTTCCCAATGTGGAACAGCTTGGCACAGCAAAATATTGGAGGATACGTTCATTTCCAAATTGCCTTCATTTTGACTCTGCATCACTTTGCGTCAATGTATGACAGTGTGTAGCTCCACTTGCACATATGAGCATTCTGGGGAATGGCTATAGGAGGAGTTAGGGGTGGGGAGAGTGCAACATTATAATAGGATATGTCAAAATGTGCCACTAACTGATGCAGTTTTTCTTTTTCTTTGCGTCAAATAAATCTGCCAGGTTGGAGGTGGTTTTAACCTCTGCTCCTAAGATATCTGCAGAGTGTGAGAAGCAAGATTGACATGTTTTGTACATGCAGTACGACAGGCCAGCACTTGTAAGGAAGGGACGGCATGACTTTGTACTGTATGTTTATTTTGTTTTTTATGTAGTTTAATAAATTAGGTTTTAATTCTCCTGCTGGTGAGTCCTACCTTTTTTCTTGGAGCGGATGGATATGGATCTTTGTTCGTGTACTTTGCCACTGTGAGAGGATCTACAAACCACCACCGGATATTTTAGGGAGACGTCTCCATACGTCGGGGCTACATTGGACTTCCAGGGAGCCAGGCGGTGTATGATCGTGAGTAACGTGTACTCCACACCGGGCGCAGCCGGGGTGAACCGAGTGAGACTTAGTGAGTTGTTTTTCTCACGCATTGTCCCCTTTAATGTGTTCCGTTAAGCCCTCCTTGCTTTCCCTGTTATCCTGCACTGCATGCACCCCTTCAACCCGCACTACTGTGTATACTCCTGTGCCTTTAAAATGATTTATGACTGCTGCCAGCAACATTGACCGTCACTCTTTAGAGCTTGTACACATTTTTTTCAGAGAATGCTACCACCGTGTGCCTGTGCAAAGTTTTGTTATACTGGGTGACCTTCCTTGTCCTGTGTTTTCCCCTGTCCTTGCTATTTATCTCGCTTGTGACTGCTGCCTTATACTCTGCCTGACTCGACCTCAGACTATTCTTGTCTTCCATCTGCTTCGACCCTGGAACTGTCCCCAACAATTCTTGCGTGCCGCCTGCCTCGACCCTGAAATCGGACATCACTACCCGTGCATTTCTAGGATTTTAATCCCAGGCCAAGGTTGGCGTATCACTCCCTACTTCTGCCTTGCGGGTTCCTAACCTAACTTACAGACAGCAACATTACACTTCCCTCCCCCCTAATACTGCCTCAGCTCTATACACACACACACACACACGCGCACGCACACACACACAAACACACTACAGTCCTCCATATGCACAGACACACAGGGCACACACCTTGATGAGGCCTCCCATGCTGCACCAGGTGGAACCTCCCTCCTCTGATCTGGTGGAAGTTGGACCTGACTTTTGTTGATGACCGGAGGAAGGAGGTGATTGCACAGGAATTGCCACACCGGGCCTAGGACAGTTGGAACAGTTTTCCCAGTTTTTTCCCCCATCGGCTGTGGATCCCTTGAAGGGTTCCTGTGAAAGAGTCCTCTAGAGGGACTTTGTTTACTTTGCTTAATTGCAAGAGATCTAAGAAGGAAAAATAAAACGTTCCAAAAATAACAGTGGTAGGGTAGTAAAAGTCTTCTTTCTGTGTTTTGTATTCCCCCAGACTAGCAAAGGGAATATAATTATATATTTGTCTAATATTCAGGAATGGCCTCCACACGGTGGGTGTGAATTGGTTTCTGATGAGATCACTGTGAATCTGTTTCATATGACAATGATTCATGTCTTTGGTGAGGAAGTTAGAATCAACATTGCAAATCCCAGCTTTTATGTGTGATGTTGACATTGTCCCTTATCTACAAGTTGCCTTAATTTAATTAACTATAGACTTCAAAGCCATTTTACATGTCTCCAGGATTCAGAGTCATTGAAGATCCCAGTCTTGGCAATTTATTGGAATTGCCTTAACGTGAAAGCACTAATGTCCTTAATGTGAAATCTGTTTACATTTTAGGTATAACCACAGACAGAGTAGCAAATATAAAAAATATAAGGGGGATTCACAAATCTCTGATAACAGGTATTAGAGTTTGATCGGTATTCACTGATATTCACGTCAATGCCGATCGGTTGCTAGAGCTTTGTGAATCTCCCCCATAGTGGTTTTGTTAGAGATTACCGACAACAAAATGCAGGTGCAATTCCAATGATGCAACAGATATGGCAACTTCTAACACCCAAATCAGTGATATATG
This sequence comes from Ascaphus truei, assembly GCF_040206685.1. Classification (NCBI taxonomy): domain Eukaryota; kingdom Metazoa; phylum Chordata; class Amphibia; order Anura; family Ascaphidae; genus Ascaphus; species Ascaphus truei. The sequence continues at coordinate 457,035,682 of NC_134483.1, read as the reverse complement.
GGGGTTCCAGACTAAAAAAATGAAATAGAAATATACCGACTTCTGACCATGAGCTTGTTGATAGCTAGAACTAGAAATGTGACTGGGATGTGGCAAAATTATTTTTTTAGAAAATGAGAATTTAGGGGGAGCGGCGAAATATTTTCCATTCAATATTTTAACAAAACCAAAAACGACTGCAATATCTCCCAATAAAGTGTAAAAAGGTAAAGGCAATTTGTACTGTACAATTTTTTTCTTTTACATAGTTAAATAGTTACATAGTAGATGAGGTTGAAAAAGACAAGTCCATCAAGTTCAAGACTTGGGAAAGAGAAAAGTATCCCTGTATATGCACTTTATACTACAGTATATGATGCAATGAATTGTGTAGACAATTACAAATGTATTGATTGGTAGAGTACTGCGTGGCCAATCAAAGGACAACGACACATAACAGATACATATGAATTGTAAACTTATCTCAGGTGAGCGACTCCACTCCCAATTCCGATGGGTAAATATCTAAGGCTAAGGCCCCGCTCCCTCCGTCAGCGCTCCCGCACTGCAGACAGGTGGGGCGCTGACATACACAGACCGCGATATGCGGTCTGTAGGGAGCGGGAGCCGGAGCGGGAGGTGGGCGGGAGTGGGAGGCTTGAGCGGGAGGGGGGGCGTGGCTTGAGCGGAGAGACCCGCTACTCTCCCCCCCCTCCCTCCACGGGCTCGGGCTGTCATACACACACGCAGGCACTCTCTCTCTCACACACACACACACGCAGGCACTCATACACATACACACACACACACACACACACACACACACACACACACACACACACACTCCACACTCCTCCCTGCTTCCCGAAGCCTCCCCTCCTCGAAGCCTCCCCTCCTCCCGAAGCCTCCCCTCCTCATTGGCTCACAGCCACACCACGTGACGCGTCGACGCTAGGAATCACAATTCTCTTGTATCCCATAGCGGCTGATGCGTCACAGCGTGTAGTGAGCTGTGCAGCCAGGGGGGACCAGGACCGGCTCGGGTGGATTCCCCTGCTGGTGGGGAAAGCCCGTGCAGCCGCCCGCGCCGCCGGGCGCAGCGGGTCCCAGGCCTAACTCAGATCAGGATGTTGCAGCAACAGGAGTAGGGATAACTAGAATGGGCAGTACAGTATGGTTATTCTCCCATAGAAATATGGCTTAAGGGAACTGTCAGATAGAACTGTGTTAAACTGGCAGAACAGGAGATAGCGTGTCTTTCAATAGAGATGCCTGATGCAGAGGGGTGCTGACACCGACACACTGGGGGTTATGCACCAAGCAGTGCTAAGTGTTTTAAAGCGAGATAAATGCCTTTCTTGTGCAATATTGCATGCAGCGCTATTTACAAAGCAGTGATAACACTGCAGTATCGCGCTTAAAAGGCATTTTCTCACCAAAACACAGTCAGTGATAAAAAAACTCGTACGATAAGCCAAAAAATGGTAAATGCAGCGTTTTTTTTGCCAGTCAGCGTGCTTCACAAAGCAGTGATAAGTGAATCGTACTGTAAAAGCTCACAATTTCTTTTCTCCAGCTAAAGGCTGGCGCAAAAGAGATCGAGACATGAATAAAAATATAAAACATTGTTTATGTTTTTTTGCACAGCATGAATACAAGAGGCCGGCAGGGGTCCCCGGCTGGTTCCCACGGGTATGCAGGGGTCCCTGGGTGGTTCCTACGGGGCTCTGGGGGCCCTTGGGTAGTCCCTGCGGGTGTCCGGGGTCCCCACTGGCCTGCGGTACCAATCCTGTGCCCAAAAAAACACAACAGCCAATACTTTGAAATAAATACACAAACCCCGTGCTCCCTAACACATACAGTACAGTAATGGGCAAAATCTGGATAATAGTGCATTTGTCCATTAAAACTCAAACATTAACAAGCAGAAAGAAAGTAAATAAAACTTGCACTCACCACTGCCAGGCTGCCACGATGAAGGCCGTCCTCATCCTCATCACCGTCCATGTCCTCTGTTGCCAGAAACAATGCAATCAAAAATACAATCTAATGTCCCCTAACCCCTTAATCACCTTAGTAACCGCTATAGTAATTAAGGGGTTAACCCACCCTCCCCCACTACCCACCCAGGAGGCCTAACCACCCATTCATTGGTACATTGGGTAGATCATGCTCATATAATGGGCAGGATTTACCACTATAGCAATAAATGGTGAAGGCCCCAAAAAAACAGGCCAGAAATAAAACACATTACATAGAAAAATCAACATATTACTAATGCCAATAAAAAAATTGATAGGCACAGTGGGTACATCATGCCCATATAATATGGGCATGATTTAACACTATGGCAGTCAATTGTCCACCTACAAAATAAACAACCACCAAGAATATACAATGGAATAAAAACAATCATCAAATAAACAACAGTAAATAAGTAAACACAACAAAATTACCAGCAATCAATCAAATCCCAAATAAACACCACAATTATCAATTGAAATACCAAAACCAAACCACAAAATAAATAAAAGAACGTTCCAAAAAAACTGTGGTAGAAAGAAAGCTCCAAATAAACACCACAATTCAAATTAAAAATAGCAAAACTAATCCACTATTAAAAAGCAAACACCAAAGACACCACTGAAATAATCCATTGAAAACACCACCAAAAATGCCAGCATACAAAATCAAAACACAAAATAAATAGCCTAAAAAAGAAAAAAGAAAATATCAAAATACATTTAAAATACATAAAAGCAAGCATTTTCCATAATAACTATTGCTTGTCACTGTATGTATCTATGTATAGCCCTAAAGGCTCATAAATACTATATATACATTTGCAATTAATGGGCAATCAAAAATATTACATGAGAATACAAATACAATGGAAAAACCTGCAAAATGGCAACCGGCTGCCCTAACAACATCTGCTTCGGCGAGTCTACTGCCTGGGGCCCGCCCCCTCTGGGACGTCTGACGTCATCACGTCACGTTGTGAGGGTACTCTGACGTCACCAGGGGAGCTTCAGCTGCCAGGAGAAGGGCTGCTCCCTGCATGTCCTGCACTCACAGGACCACCATCTTTGCCTATTGCAGGCATAACGGTGGTAGTCTCTCACCAGGTAACCGTGCCCCGCTCCCTGGTGACGCATGACGTCATCACACCATGTTGAGCTGACGCTCTAATGTCACATTGTGGGTGTCGACGTCCTGGTGTCTGGTAGCAGCAGCCATGGAGGGGTGAGTACCCATTAGGTATATATAGTGGTGATTTTAGATGTATGTTATAGCCCTCTCCTTGATAAAGGCAGTTCCCTGCCGAAACATTGGACCTTCTTGTGGCACATTAAATATTCTTTGTGTAGTCATGTGTAAAATTGGTGTACATATCTCTTTCTCATGCTGGCAGTAAACCTGGTAAGTATGCAGGATTGCCAGCAACAATCATGGAGGTTTGCCCTCAAACCCTGGTGAGGTGCCATATGTCCCAAAGGAAGAGACAACATGCTTTGTGTCCACTATTAGTGACACAGAGGGTGTCTGTTTCTGGAGGTGATATAAGACACAGAACTGCCTAAAGTTAGTGTGTTCAGTCTGTGTTCTGACTGTGTTCAGGAGAGTCATGTGGAGGTCTGTAACAGTGTTGCAGTGTCTGATGCAAGAGCTGTGAGTCTGTGCAGCTCAACTGGCAGAGAGACAAGCTGGTGAATCTCCCTTAGGGGAGAGGTGGAGAGCAACTCTATTAGGAGAGGAGGAACCTTCCCAATGGAGTGCAGCAAAGAAATGAGCGGCTAGCACGACCGCTATGAGAGGCAGTCTGTCCATGAAGATGATAATAAAGATGCCCTTGTTCACTACAACCGTTCTGTGTGAGTGTGGAGTCATTCTACAGAAGGAGGCACCACAGAGGAGGTCCTCATCAGACACATCCCCCTGCGGCCACACCTGATGAGGTGGAGGCACTGCATCGGATGTGAGTAAGACTCTGATCACACTACCTCAGATGCCTGTCGTGCTGATATCCCCATACCAACCAAGCGGGAGACTCAGGAGTCCTGTAAGCCAGCAGGTGCACCACACGACATACAGACATGTAATGGGGCAAGTAGACCACAGGGGCCAATGTAAGATTGGGTGGGGGTCAATAACCGTTACATTTTTGGAGGCGCTGCTGAGATACCTATCAACAGGACAGGCTTTTGCTGGGCACACTAGGAAACAGGGAGAGTGTATGCTGCCAGTCAGTGCTGTGGATGGAGATGGAGCCTAGGGGTAGTCAGGAATGTGATGGATTTGTCAGCTCGCAAAGTACAACCTAGGATCCTGAGTGGAGTACAGTGGGTCTGGAGCCAGGGCTATAACTGTTCTAGTCACCTTGAGGCAACTAGTTGGTAGGATGCCTAAAGGAATAGCCTGTTAACTTGGTCAGGAATTCTGGAGAGGGTCTGCGCTAGGCTGGCCAACAGTAGGTAGACGCCCTAGTACTGCATGGGAGAAGCCAGAGTACTCTAGCCAGGAGCCAGGACACTTACCGCAGAGCACAGACTGGAGGAAGGTGGACACAGCATACACTGAGAGAGTGAGCCTAGCCTGAGGTAGTGCAACATGAGTCAGACGTACATTAGATACACGTAGGTGGTGCATTGTGGCATTCTTTAGTGCATCGGAATGGCAGCTGCCCCGCAGAGAGGAGCTCCGTGTGCGATAACAGTGATTACAAAGTAAAGATGGCGACCACAAGAAGCGAAGCTCCGCGCGGTGCGGAGAGCCCAAGATGGCGGACCGCGGCTGATGGAGGGAGTGCACGTGGTGTGTATGCCACGGAGACAAGGGCCGCAGAAGGAACTTTTGCCAGCATGTTGTGGAATGGTGCTAAGGCGGTGGCCGCACTGTTTTGGTCCTGCTTAGGACCAAGGGGTGCTACCCTGGAGATCAGTATTGAGGGCATTGTTGTTGTGTGCGGTGAAAATGGAGAATCTGCTTGCCAGACGGCGAGCTACAACCAAAAATCTACCTCAGTTGCTTATGTGAACATCCGTGTAAACCAAGATGGCGGCTCCCACTTCCCTGGGAGACCACGTGGGCCGAGTGCAGAGAATGCTGCAAATACACAAGTTGCAAGGAGTTGGCCGGGAAAGGCGCCAAGCAAAGAACCCCACCCTGCTGGGGGGTATGGCGCGAAAGCTGTGGCCGTGCCCTCATGGACTGTGACAGGCTCAGAGCCAGTACTGGGTCACCCAGTGAATCTGTGGGACCCTCCCCTAATATCTACCGGGGTAGTGGTTTCCAATTGTGCCTAATGAGAGTGGAGCTGGCTGAGGGAGGAGTTACCAAACCGACCCCTGCCCTTCAGTTGCGAGGAGCTGGTGAACAGGCAAGACAACTACAGAAAGTGTCCCCTGTAATCAGCGCTGTCAGCGGAAAGGAAAAAGAGATGGACATCTCAGCTCCCCCCTACTCATTACCAGGAGACTTCCTGGTGCTCAAGGTGGGTGACACCGAAACGATAAGGTGCCTGTGCATGCAGTGCCGACTGCCGGGTGGTGTAGCCAGCACAACGGCTAGGTGCCCCCAATGTGGCATCCACTACCTATGGGCCGTGCAGCCCTTTGTGCCGGGACAGACTGTGGAGGCGGGAGCGGAAACAGCCAAGTTGACGGCTGAAGCCTCGCCTAAAGTCAAGGAGGAGCAAACTGATCCCGGAGAATGGGGATCGCTCCTGATGATAGCGACGGAGCCTAGAGAGAAAGGGGCCAGCAACCGCAGTGAGAACCTGGAACCTCACCGTCGGTCCCCTACAGGAGTGCCACTTCCCGAGTCGGAGTTTGGATCTTCGGACGAGGAGCAAGCGACCCCGACGTGGGTGGTGATGCGCCTACCGGCGGACCACTACAGCGGTGCTGCAAAAGAACCAGCACTTACCTGTGTCGCTGCGGAGCGGAGTCTCGAGGGGCCGAGGTCGCCTGTGTGGAGACAACCGGAGCGGCAGAGTCCCACGGCTGTGGTGACTTCCAGCGCGGAAGGAGGAGAAGACCCCATCCCGAGCCGACTGAGCGGTGAGACACATCCTTACCCTCCACAGGTGCCGGTGGTGGCGATGGCGAAAGAAGGCCTAGCCAGGCCCAAGCGGAGCGGCAAGAAGAACCTTCACTTCCGGCGGCAGATGTTGTTGTGGAGGAAGAGGTTCCGGTGGGGAATCCAACCCAAGATGGCGCGCAGAGTCCCGCTGGATCGATGACATCCCTTCCGGCGGACACAGCGGAGCCGTCTGGAAGCAACCAGCGTCACCGTGACCACTGTGCAGCACTGGGCTGCCAGAAGAAAAGGTAGCCAAGTACCGGCAGACCCTGCGGAGTCTGGGGAAGGAGAAGATGGGTGAGCCTGAATTGCCCAGCGGTGACACCGGCCGGGGCATCGCCCAGTTGCGGATCATCATCCCGCAGCGTAAGGACACTTCCCCCTTCCCATTGCCCAAGGCACTGCCCAAATCTCTGCCCCTGTCACGTCTCCTTCGGGGTCCCGATTGAGCCAAGGGTGGTCTGGGGAGTCACGGGGTGCCTCAGAGGAAAGGCCTAAGGACTGGGGTGATTGTGTGATCTCTGATGATGAGGGATTGGGGAGGGAAGTGATAACATATGTGAAGTCTCCGGTGATGAACCCTACTGTAATTATGCATGTGACTAAAGGGAAATTCAAGCGTTATTGTATGCATACTCATTGCAGTGGAAAGTCTGGGGATTTGGGTAATGTTGTTCATGTTGTACCTGCTGCTCGGGTAAACCCCTATGTGCCTCCAGTATCAGCAAGAGTTGCCAGGAATCGCCAAAAAGCTCTACTTTATTTTCACCATCCATGGGAGGGAGAAACTGAGTTTGAGATGGGTTCCACTGATGAGGATAGGGGATATAGTTCTGATGATGAGGAAGGATCAGACGAGGAAAATTGGGATTCTGATAGTTCCATAGAAAATTGGGATCGTGAAATATCAGATGAGAATTGGTATAATGAGACAGAAAAGATAGCTTACATCTCCAGAAGATGCCTTAAGGACGTGTATGGGCATGATCCTCTCAGTCCACTAGCATCCAGGCAGGAATTATGGGCTGATTGTGGGTGTCCAGTATGTCACCCAGAGTGTTACAGCATTGCTGCTCTAAACCCAGTGGACCATGCTGTGCGCAGGCCACCTTAAGAGGGTATAGTAGTACCAGTAATGGATACTCCATCAGGGAGTAATCCTGGTTGTTACACCATCTAAGTTAGTATGTTTTTTGTTGATATGTTTCATGTGGGAAGACGTATTCCTATGATGTATGGTATGATAATGTATTTCTATTCTAACGTGTATTGATGTGTTTTGCAGTGCTACCTGAAGGAAGGTTCCGCAAATTTAGATCCCAGCCGGGCCGTTGGGTTCCACAAGGGGGAGAATGTAGCTAAGTGTAAAATTGGTGTACATATCTCTTTCTCATGCTTGCAGTAAACCTGGTAAGTATGCAGGATTGCCAGCAACAATCATGGAGGTTTGCCCTCAAACCCTGGTGAGGTGTCATATGTCCCAAAGGAAGTGACAACATGCTTTGTGTCCACTATTAGTGACACAGAGGGTGTCTGTTTCTGGAGGTGATATAAGACACAGAACTGCCTAAAGTTTGTGTGTTCAGGTTGTGTTCTGACTGGGTTCAGGAGAGTCATGTGGAGGTCTGCAACAGTGTTGCAGTGTCTGATGCAAGAGCTGTGAGTCTGTGCAGCTCAACTGGCAGAGAGACAAGCTGGTGAATCTCCCTTAGGGGAGAGGTGGAGAGCAACTCTATTAGGAGAGGAGGAACCTTCCCAATGGAGTACAGCAAAGAAATGAGCGGCTAGCACGACCGCTATGAGGGGCAGTCTGTCCATAAAGATGATAATAAAGATGCCCTTGTTCACTACAACCCTTGGAGGTGGAGGCGCTGCATCGGATTTGAGTAAGACTCTTATCACACTACCTCAGACGCCTGTCGTGCTGATTTCCCCATACCAACCAAGCGGGAGACTCAGGAGTCCTGTAAGCCAGCAGGTGCACCACACGACATACAGACATGTAATGGGGCAAGTAGACCACAGGGGCCAATGTGAGATTGGGTGGGGGTCAATAACCGTTACATTTGCATTAGACCGTGTGTCTGCTTCCATTTTCTATACGTCTTATTGTGATGAAACATTTTTATGTTACTGATATTGCTTTAAAAAAATCTGACTTTCAACAACATTAAACGATGCATCTTAAAATAAGAAGCTCTTACAAAAATCACAGCCTAAACCTAATTCTTATTTTGTAAAAATACAAGTATACAAGTAAGTATAGGCTGCTATAGGCAAAAGCAGTCGTATGACGTGCACACAAAAAAGAAAAGTAAATATTCCTACATTTATATAAAGGAAATCACATTTTTTGCATATACCATGAAAGCACAGGAAGAAAAAAAAAACCATAATGGAGGATGTGGTAGGATTACATGTTCAAGCTAAACAGTATGTGTCGATTGAAGATTGTACAAATTACATACTCCACGTTTTTCTCCTTTCACGAAAACTGGGATGGAGAATTTACTGAAAATTATATGTTTGCCATATGCATTTACATTTATTTGTATATAATACGGACGTTAGCTGGAAGTGAATAAAACATCTTATTTTAGCTTGTAATCATGTTGTATTTTTGAAAACGTGGAACTGATGTATGACATGTTTCAGCCAGTCCCCCCTATTTTACCCAGGTACATGCTGGGTACATGCTGGGTACATGCTGGGTACATGCTGGGTACATGCTGGGTACATGCTGAGTACATGCTGGGTACATGCTGCAACATTTCAGTGACATTTCTGCAGAGACTAATAGCCCATCGGATTAACACAGCAGGGGTCCCTGGCAGTCCCATTTAGTTTGAATGGGACAGCCAGGCACCCCCGCTGTTAATCCGATGGGCCATTAGTCTGTCTGCAGAAATGTCACTGAAATATTGCAGCATGTACCCAGCATGTACCTAGCATGTACCCAGCATGTACCTGGGTCTTGTTGGTGATTGCCCCAGATTTGTTTTAGAATACTCGTCGGCACTACAGTATCGCAACCACGTGACTGCTCCTCGAAGCAGAAGAGGAGTCCTTCTTTTCTAGCCAGATCATGTTCAGCTCACCACAGGAGCAGTAAGCCCATGATGTAGCCACTATAACATGGGGCCAATGTAGTGTCAGAACCCTGAGACATGATGGATTCCTCATGAGGCATCAACTATTTTATATTATAATTTTTACACTTTGGAAGAGCTGTGATTGGACCTCATTTTAAAAAGATGTATACAATACTTATGCTATAAAAAAAAATTGAGCAGATATGTAAATCTAATAGTGGTACACAAAAGGGAAAGATGAAAGCTTCCTCTCCAGGTACATATATAACGGATATACAACCTATCAATACTACTACCACTAAAAATATTGAGAAAAAAAACTAAGAAGAAAAAGTTGCGATATGTAGGATACTCCACTATATCCAATCTAGAGAAGTAATACAATCTAAGTTATTACAAAAATATCAACATACAGAACCCCAATAAGCTCATATTGAACCCCCAAATTAACCACAAAATATATATATGCGTATTGGTGTCAAAGAGGAGTGCTACTGAGCATGGCAATATATATTTAAAACCAGAGACAGAACATGAAACACAGACAGAGCTCAGTGCTACATCCATTAGCACAGATACACGGTGTTTCATGTTCTGGTTTTAAAAATATCAACATGTAATCATAATGATACATATTCAAAATGTACATTGTTGGCTCTTGTCCAATTCTGTACATTCCTATTCAAAAAACATACAGGGGCCTATGCACTAAGCGCCGGGGGAAAAAAAATCCCGGCCTGTTTAAATCGCCATTTTTGACAGCGTTGCTATCCCGTTATGCAGAAAGCCCCGAATACCAGTGATAGCAACATTTTGCTAAATTGGCGAGTAGCCAGCGACGTGGTGATCATCTCTCTGAAAACTAGGAAATGGAGCGGCGTGTAAAAAAATATATAAGTATTTTCCCATTGTGCTCCAATCTCGCGAGACAACCAATTTCTCGAGAAGCCTATTCAAATGGTCTATTCATTGTAATCTTTCTCTGAGTTGTTGGGAGTGAGTGAGAGACAGACAGAGCTAGGCGTTTGGAGGATTTGGGATTGCTAGTGTTGTTGGGAATTTTGATCAGCTTGTCTTCAGTTTTTTTGTTTTCTTTACAATTTTATTGTCTTGTGAGTGTGAAAGTTTTTTGTTAGTGTGTCATTTATTTTATTTCTCTGTTATTTGTGAGTGTTTGGGGTATGGATGGGTGGAATGGGAGTAGGCGTGGGAGTGCATGGGGCTCAGAGCCAGATACAGACGAGCCACACTTTATACCAGCTATTATAATGCTAATGTTATTTAATAGCGCGGATCTCTAAGTATATGTCTACCTTCTGTGTTACCCTCTAAAATATTAGCAAAATAATATTAAAACGCACGTCTGCCTCAAGCAGCATATTTATTATTGTGCAATCTTTTTATGTGATGTTATTTTTATTTCAGAAATAAACTTTTTACATGGACAGCCATGAAGTGTCTAAAAGAACCGCTAAAAAAAATGTTTTATAATGGTTTCATACACTGCATAGATGATTGATACAGTGATCGAGTTTTTAGATTGTGAACTATATTTTAACTATACTACATTATATTCATCAACTTCTAAATATAAATAGTTAGTCATACTGATATGCACTGCTCAATTAATAAATATGTCGTTTACGATTTATTTATATACATAAATATATAAAAAAACATATAAAAAAACATAGAAAGTAGCACCAATGTGAAATGTGGTTGTGATCAAATAAATAAATGTAAATATTAACAGTGAAGTGCTGTTTATATTACTAATAAAATATTAAAAACAATAAATCTGTGAATAAAAATGATTAATAACAAAAATACAAATATATGCTAGTGCTAAGTGATATAAATGAAAGGAAGATATAAAACCAGTCCTTAAAGCTGCAGTTCTGTAGTAAGAAAAAATACTTTTAGCATTTTCTGTTTTAAAAATACAACTTTGAAAGACTAATTTTCTTGTATTCTATTTTTAAAAGCACGCTTGTTGCTATAGCAACCATTTACATTCCCCATATTTAAAGATGTCGCCAAACTTTTGCCGATCAATGGACGGAGAACGAATTGACCGGCAGCTATGCAGTTCTTTAGGTAAGTAGAGATTGCCCACATGAAACTATTGAAGTAAAAAAAAAAAACGGGAGCCTGAACTGCGGCTTTAAGTGAAGTCCAAAGGTATTGGTGTAATAAATTCCAGTTAGAGGGGTCCAAGGCTGCTCTCAGTAGGATGAACCACATCCGATTTTAAACCTGGAGGAAAAAGAGAAGAGAGAGCGCACGCCACATAGCGTAAAAAGTACATTTATTTGGAAAGGAAATGGAAAGGGGGAGGGAAAGGTCGCACTCACAAAGGAAGGTGTAAAATAGGTAATTTGTGAAACAATATCACCACCACCCGGTACATCCGCGTTTGTAGTGCGCAATTTGAATCTTCCTCCGTGAGGAGCAAGTACAACAGTCCGCTGGACGACTGGTAAATCCCTTGGTGATCCGCAAGAGTTCCGTTTGGAGCCTCAAAAAGAATCCCGGATGTTGAGGGACTTCAGTCTGCTCCGTGCGTGTTCCGGCCTGAACGTGCACCTGCGTGATGACGTAATGTCGTTGCGTAGTAGCGTACCCTAACGCACTTCGTCGCCCGTGTGCATATACCAAGTCTATAGTATTTTCTTTCACAATACATTCGTCTGTGTTGAGACAGCTGGTGGCTTATTTTCGGACTATATCCATACCATAAGTGATGATATATAGTATTTTTATGTATGCCAAGTATGTCGGAATTTAATGAACAAACAACCATCTGTAATAGGTTAATTGAAAAAAACAGTGAGACCATATGTCACCACTGCCACAATAATGAGCTTTATATGTTAAAGTTGCAGTTCAAACTGGCGTTTTTACAAAATGAAATATATTTTCTCTCATTAAATATGTGCATCAATACAATCTGCACACTGACAAGTGATTAGCTACATTGCAGATCGATCCTTTCTCCTGTAATCGATCGATTGGTCGGGTTAGTTAATTAATTTCATTGCACAGCATTGTTGGAAATGTAGTCCATCAATATAATGTGACTGGCCAGTTACTAGATACAATTGGTGCACTGCCAGAGAGAGGCCGGGGATCAAGAGCCTGAGCCAATCAGAAGGGGAAGGGGCTGTCACTTTGCTAATGCTTTCTACATTATAAACATTCAAAATGTATTTTCTACATTTTTTTTTTTTTTAATGTACAAGTATTTTGTCATAGCACATAAATGATTTATTATTCAATACACACATGTTTGAACTGCACATATTGTTTGAACTGCACCTTTAAGACATCCCGATAGGACTATCCAGCGACCCTATATCCCAGACATCCCAGATAGGACTATCCAGCATCATATACTCCTATAAAACCTTAACAAGTTATATTTTAACCACTTCATAACGTAAGCGGTGACACAATAAGGTCCGAAAGGTCAACGCTTATATTTATTATACTGTGACTCCTACTTTTCAAGACCTCGGGCTCACAACTACACAGCAATACGTGTCAGCTCCAAAGACTCCAGGCTTAACTCATACTGCACCGACACACTTTATTCGAGCAAATACCCGGTATGTACCTGGCAGATACCTGGAATGCGCCGCTCCTCACCTCTGACAAGCCCCGTTGCATTTGCCTTCCCAGCCTGGGTTCATGCCTGGCTGATGGGCGGCTGATCTGTTAAATGATAATGATTAGGATTTAATAGGCTGCAATGCTTCGCGTGTCTACCAGATGGCATAAATTCATGAATTGTAATGCAGTATATATATATATACTGTGCAGTATTGCAGCCAGAGGGAATAAAATGCTTCAATCCCTGCCTGGAAAATACCTCAATGCACTCGGGCAGAAAACAGTCACAAACCTCAATACACCCGGGTATACCCGAATTCGTGGGACTAGCCGAGCTCGAATAAAGTGTGTCGCCAGTGTATGTATAAAAATGCATTTTTTTTTCTAAGTCCCCTCTCAACACTTATCGGCAGCTACTCACCACCTTTCTGCCAACTTTTTCTGGCGGGAGAATTTTGAGAGGAAATCCCTATTCTAGAGCCACAATTAGCTTCGATAAGCAATAGTAATTAAAGGGTTAATACTCCCTCCCCCGCTACCCACCTGGGAGGCCTAACCACCCTACCCGGGGCAACTACCCCCACCCTCCACCCCCACTACTTATTGATTGGCACAATATGATATTGATATGGGCATGCTTTGACACTATGGCAATATATGGGCAAGCTGAAAAAAAACAATCAACAAAAATCCAAAACATTTAAATAAAACCAACTCCAAAACCAAAACATTTAAAAAAAACAAGTACAAAACAATTTTTTTTTAAATAATACCAACTGCAAAACAAACACATTTAAATAAAACAATAAGAACCACTAATCCAAAAGTTAAATAAAAACAAGAACCACAAATCCAAAACAACAAAATTAAAACAATCAGCAAAAATACAATCATTTGCAAAACAATACATTGCTTGTCACTGTGTGTGTATATATATATACACTGTATACACTATATACATTCTGTTATTTCCAGTTATTCTCTGTTTTGGTTTAGACAGCGTGAATATATATTGGTTGTTTGATGCGGTATTCATATTTGTGTGTCATATATATATATATATATATATATATATATATATATATATATATATATATATATACATATATATATATATATAAATATATATGACACACAAAAATTCATATATATACAACTGTATGCTCATCTGCATGTCTTAGGCAGGTCTGCAACCCCCGCCTTTCCCCATTATCACCCAGCACACAGCACTTCCACTGCAACAAGGGATTCTGGGAAATGACATGCAAATGAGCACACAGTGCCACTTTTTGCTTCAAAAACCATTTTAACATGGTTCCCTATAGGCTTAAGCGTGCTGCATGGTCACAGCTTTGAGCACAGCCAGGGTTAAGGTGCATACCCAGAAAACCACCCACATACAGCTGTTTCGACTTTAATGGGTCTCATCAGTGTGGGGTTGATTAACTGGGTATGCAAAGAAGCTAAAGGATGGGCCAACCATAATACTGAGTTAAGTTATGATGAGTAAAAATATATATATGACACACAAATATGAATACCGCATCAAACAACCAATATATATTCACGCTGTCTAAACCAAAACAGAGAATAACTGGAAATAACAGAATACCTCTGCTGGCGGTGCTGGAGGAATAAATATATGAACACAAAAGAAGAAAAAGAAACCTCACAAAAAGCACTCAGACTTATATTGCAAAACAATAATAAATTTATTGAATCAAAATATAAAGAAAAAAAAATAAAAAAAATAACTGAAACCCTAACTACTGGACTCAAAGAGTATCAATGGACAAAAAATAATAATGGGACTAACTCTTGCAACAGAAACATAGGGAGAAAAAAAATAAACAAAACCTCAATCTATAAAACCACTATGGGGACCAAGTACCCATAGTGATTAACAACCAGCCGGTCATATAATGAGGAGATGGTATATAAAAAAAACAATAAAGGCAAATGCCCTAAACTCCAAGAAGAAATATGTGGTGTTAGCCCACCAGGAAAGATGTAATCATAACACAATTATAACACTAAATATTCTGAACCCATATGTAGGGCACTGTGATGAACCCTCCTTATAGCATAGAACTACAGATATAGCTCACATGAACAGGGGAGAGGAACAATAGAAATTACTCAGTGACCCAAACATAAACCTACAATAAGATCACATACAGGGAACTGGTCATACACTTAAAAAATTGAATACCAGTTCATTAACTGGTGAATGCTACAATGGCATATGTGTGAACCAGAGTAAAGAGTATACTCAGCTCCTGATGGTGCATAGATGGTCAGAGTTCAGTGTAGCTTAGAGTCCTGGATGGGGTCACCCCAGCCGGAGTGAATCACCAACATATAGAGAGAGTCTAATCCAAAAATGTAAAGTCCAAACGAGGCCAGCAGTCAGGGCCAGTAGCAAATGAATACCACAATACGTTTCACCCCCACGGGGGGTATACCTCTGTATGTGGGTGTCTTTCTCTGTGTGCCCCATTGCTAAGCGTAAGGTACAATGGGGGCCCAAAACTAGTGCCTTGCCTAAGGTCATGTATAATAATCTTTATCTAACTGTGCTTTGATGTTTAGCAAAACAATTATTAACCCAAAATTTCGAATTTATGGGAAAACAGCACATTGCTGCATTAGCTATGTTACATTCTTGTGATTAGTCCAACCTACTTATCCAAGATAATTGTTGCCATGGCAACATAAACATTTTGTAAGATGATGACATAGACCAGGTGGTCGGGTGGTCCCCACTGGTGTCTAGTGGCCCTCGGGTGGTCCCCGTGGGTTTTTGGGGGCTCTAGAGTGGTTTCCGCGGGTGTCCGGGGGTCCTTGGGTGGTCCCCACGGGTGTCCGGGGTCCCCAATGGCCTGCGGTTCCAATCCTGTGCCTAAAAAAAAATATGCATTCATTCAAATAAATACAACCCCCCCCCAATACATATAGTATAGTAATGGGCAAAATTAATATTATCCATATATGGATAATACCTAATTTGCCCATTATTAAATAAAACATTAGCCAGCCAGCAAAATAAAGTAAATAAATATTTCTACTTACCCCTGCCATCATGAAGGGCGTCCTCGTCAGCATACTCCAGGTCCATGTCCTCCGATGCCAGCAAGAATGCATGAAAAAATACAATCTAATGGCCCCTAACCCCTTAATCACCGAAGCGGTTAATACACGCTATAGTAATTACGGGGTGAACCCAACCTCCCCCGCTACCCACCCGGGAGGCCTAACCACCCACCTCAGGAACTATTCCAACCCTTTACCAAATGATTTGCATAGTTGTACATCATACCCATATAATATGGGCATGATAAGCCACTATAGCAGTCAATGGTCACCATAATAAAAAAGCATGAAGTCCAAAAATACACAATAATAAAAGATATACACAAGCACCTAAACATCCCAATTCAAGAAATAAAAGCACGAGCCAACCAATTTAAATAAATAAAAGCACTAGCCAACCAATTAAAAACATTAAAGCACTAGTCAACCACTTAAATACATAAATAAAAGCACTAAACAACCAATCAATTGAATAAATAAAGCACTAGCAAACGAAACAATTAATTAATTTTAACCACTAGCCAACAAATCAATTGATTAATAAAACCACTAGCCAACACATCAATTAAAACCAGTAGCCAATGCTAAACAATCGGAACATGAAATAAAAACAAGCCATCTAAATGATAAACAATTTAAGCCAAACAGTAAACAGAAAAGTAAAAAACAACAATCAAAAGAAAAAAAAGCATTTGCCAAAAAATGAATTGGCTGTCACTGTATTGATCTGTACCCTAAACGGTCACAGATTAATACATTATCAGTCAATGGGCAATGAAAAACATGAAAATACAAAAATACAATAAAAAAACCTGAAAAATAAAATTCATACATTCAATATTTTTCTTACCTTTAGAAGCGTTGGCTCTCCGAGTCCCAGCGATTCTGCAAGCTCTCGTACCACGACGTCATCAAAGTCAATCCAACGTCATCTACCTTGAAGATCCGGAACAGGTAACAAAATTGTGAAAAGAAATGGTGAGCTTTTACAGTATGATAAACTTATCACTGCTTTGTGAATAGCAGTTACTGGCAAAAAACGGCAGGTTTGCCATTTTTGGGCCTATTGTATGACTTTTTTTTCACTGACTGTTTATGGGTGATAAAAAGCCATTATAGCACAACACTGCACTGTTATCACTGCGTTGTGAATAGCAGAGCAGGCAGTATTGTGCAACAAGGGCGTTTATCGCACTTAAAACCACTTATCACTGCTTTGTGAATAGGCCCCAAAGTGTCTTGCACAAAGTCACAAGGAGCTGACTATGGAGATTTAAACCAGGCTTTTCTGTTTCAAACTCAGTGTAATTTTTTTCAGAGTGTGTGCCTTTACTCACTGAGCTAATTCTTGCATGTCCAAACCGTATGAAAACAGCACTTTAAGTCAGGCTTTTGGTTCTGGCTGCTCAAACATGTGCGGTATGCAAATAGCTAAATTAGGTATTCACATGCTTCTAAATATACTGTGAGATGTCTTCCCGAGGGCCTGCGATTTTGTGGATTTTGCAGAGGGGAGGTTGGAGAAGGAGGCAGACCATTATAGTAATAGCAATCTTTATTTATATGTGTTGGACCTGAAACCCTTGGACGTTACCCTAAGAGGATTCTGGGTAAGAAAATACTGTGTTTTGTTTGAATACTTGGCTAGTGTGAACAAGCAAGGGATGGGTAAATGTTTCAAAGATACAAGGCACGAAAGAGCCATCACAACAGTAAACATTATCTATACAAATGGCCTTGCCAAAGACTCCTAACAGCTCATCCCACACACGCACACAGGGCCAGGAAGATGCGAACAAAGAAGAGACTGTTACAGAAATATTACAAAAGTTACAGGAGATAAGAAGACTGGGAGCTTTGCAGAGAATGCTAGCACGTAAGAATCATGTAGTGTGAGTTTTTAGAAGGTATAAATATTACACCCTGTATAAGATTCCTTTGTCTAAGAACCAAGAACCTCGTCATAAGACAAGGACAGAGCTGTATTATTTATCCTAATTGCTTGCTGAGGCGTGAATAAAATTAAATCTACTGTTAGAAACGTCTGTGTTAGACTCAACTTCCTTCAATATGCCATGAAAATACTTTACCTATTCAACTTATGGTGAGATGTTTTTAAAAGAGAATTATATATGTACGAATATGCATGTAATATGCAGATACAATATATGTATATATATATATATATATATATATATATATATATATTCAAACACAAGAGAGAAGATATCCCTATTTAAGCACTCTGATCAAAATAAAGAAAATACAAAAAGTTTATTTATCAGAACAATGTAGCAAAAGGAGCAAAAAATATAAAAAGACAGATTAAGACCAAACGGGGATCAAAGAAAAGCCAACACAAATAATGTAACACATGAACCACTGTCACTAAAGTGAACAGACATAAGAAACACCAGCCAAGTTGTAAAAATAAACTAAACAGCAAAATAAAGGGAGAATCCCTATACAAACAGTGGGATCACAATGGTTCCCACTGAAGGTAATGACCGGCCGGTCCACATGGCAACTAAAGTACTCTCTGACGAAGCGCTGAAACATGCGTGAAACACGTTAGAGTTGCTTGCTTACTACATCTTGCCATGTTGTCACTCATTCGTTAAAAGATTTTTAATTTAGCTTCAGTATTGTAGCCCTCCGATTTTTGCAGCTGTGCTCCGTTTTTTTCCATACTCCTGGATCCTTCGCATTTACCTGCACAGCGTGAGGCACGCACGAGGAGCCAACAGCATCCTATTGTGAGTACGGTTTGTTTCCTCACCATTTTACTATTCATATACAGTGGGAGAAACATTTTTGGACTATATATTAGCTCTAGGGTGGTGGTCCATTTAGGAAAAGAATCAAACAGTGTTGTTTCACTACAGTCACTGTGTACTATCAACCAAGGACATTATATATACACCTTCCCGCATTTTGAGCATTATATCTTTATAAATAGCCAGACTTCAAGATGCCTTGAAAGTACTGTTTCCTCTCAAGCAAGTGGATACTTTTTTATCAGTAAAAAGACTGTTACCTTGTATTCAACAATTTGGAAGCACTGATCATGGAAACTTAGTTTCTTTTTGCTTAGTAACAGAAATAACAAGCTGGTAAAGTGCATACACATAGTCTAGAACTATATGGGATATGCAATGTTTCTCTAGATCTCCCAAGTCAATACAGTATACCTATATATATAATGGACTTCTGTATATATGTCTCTATTCTCCCATATTGGGTTTCCCCTACTCATGGGGTTTCTACGTATCTGTGGACTCATACAAATGAATTGTCTTTTTTCATGATAGGTCCTCTTATAAGTTCTTTGATTTGCTTTGTTCCGTGCTTTTTACTTGATAGCTAATATGTTTCTACCTTGGCGTAATATGTGTCTGTTTAGTTACAGAGGTAGTCAGCGTCTTTGGAGCCAACACAACTATTTTAGATTATTTACCATTAAAAGGGTTTTAATTTTAAACATGTTCACACTTCTTATTACTGCGAGTGCATTCATTGGGGAACCTTTATCGGTGTATAGGGATTCTCCCTTTATTTTGCTGTTTCGTTTATTTTTAGCACTTTTTACAACTTGGTTGGTGTTTCTTATGTCTGTTCACTTTAGTGACAGGGGTTCATGTGTTACACTATTTGTGTTGGCGTTTCTTTGATCCTCGTTTGGTCTTAATCTGTCTTTTTATATTTTTTGCTCCCTTTGTTACATTCTTCTGATAAATAAATATTTTGTATTTTCTTTATTTTGATCAGAGTGCTTTTATTGGATTTTCTTCTCTCTTGTGTTTGATTATATATTTTTCCCATAGCATCGCCACACTTCTATATCAGTTATACTCTGTGGTTTGTTTGATCTTTATTTATTATCAAGTGATTGTTTGATGCGGTTATCTGTGTTTCTTTATATATGTATATATATAAACGTATATACTGTATATATATATATATATACAGTATATATATGTATATATATATATATATATATATATATATGTGTGATAATACCAAGTGCGCAGAAATGTAGGGGTTAATATCTAGTAGGTGCTGCCTGAATGCTGGTTTTAACACAGAAACCGAAATAGTATATGTGTTATTGCATTTGGCGCAAAGACAAGATAATACCCAATTAAGGGAATGGTGGGGTAAGACTCACAGTATTTTATCCCTAAATTATAAGCAGTCTAGTATGTTGGTATGATATAAAGTACTATGACTAGTATATAGATTGAATTTACATTTGATATACCGCTATGATATGAATAGCACCAAAATGGATAGAGAGATATGTTAATCAAAATAGAAAAAGTTAGATGTAAGCGTAGAAAAAAATAGATAAAAAACAGAAAGAATATGTAAGTCCCAGTTCACACAAACATAGTCTCTAGTGTGTAGGTTGTCAGAGCTTCGTGGTATAATAACCCAAAGTTCAGATGTTGGTTATCATAATGGCATGCGATATTGCACTGTTCTTACTTGAGATAGCCTGGGGACCTTCACGCTGCTTGTACTCTGCACTCCATCCACTCCACAGAGACACAGTTATACTCCAGCGCCTCAGTTAGATTACCAAGTCATCCCCTATCTTGCTACTTCTCCCGATCTGGTGGTGATGTGGGGACCTTCACGCTGGTCGGACTCTGCAACCGGTCCGCTTAGCTGATGTCACTCTCAGCTCCTGCGTCTCGGATCTCCTGCCAAGTCGTGCCCTCTCTCACAGACCGTAGCTCTCGTGGGAAATCACCCGTCTATCTTGCTACGTAAGATGCACCGGTACCACTTTCCTCCTCTCCTTCTCACTCATTGATTCAACACCCAATCTCGTTGTTTGGGTGTGCTCAGCTACAGTGAGATTGCCACCTCTCAGTGTGTCCAACACCTCTTGCTGCTGCAGATCTCCCGATGTTACGTCACTGCAACAGGGCGTCAGCAGCCGACAGGTGTAGCCTTTCAATTGAAATAAGTTTCCAGCTTACAGGTTGCCTCTCAGCATAGATGAGGGAATGGGCTCACTTGATTCAGGGCGGTGGTATATACGTGAGGTAAAAAAGGGAAGAAGACTACCAGACGTGTAATAAAAATAAATAAAATGTATTGTAAATACACAATCATGGATGATACAGATCAAACACATAAAGGGGTATAAAAAGGCCACCCTACGTGTTTCGTCCAGAAACAGACTTCTTCAGGGGTATCATATATATAAATAAAAATCTCCATTACATATATTGTATATGTAACCCTCCTAGCCCGGCGGCTCCTTGGGGAGTTTACATCAAATATCTCTTGATCGTTTGGATCCGTGCAGGCTATGTGTTGGTAATGCAATGATGGGCAGCAAGAACAGCATCTTTATTAATCACTATTGTTGAAGACTCATTTACATTGTACACATTATTTCGTGTGTAGTCCCATCACGATTCTCTGTATGTGCTGTCTGTATCCTCTTCCCTAGCTTACCCCAATCTCAGCCCTACAAACAAAGGGGGATGGGTGAAAGGAGGGGAGGTGCTGAGGCTTGACTAATCCCTGTTACCTACAGTATGTGATCCTTCTGCTGTGTAGCATCAGTAGTACTCTATCTCATTTGGGCCCTGTAACAGGGATTTATCCCTGTTGAAGAAACTATCTCTAAAATCCAGCAGGGATCTGGTTAAGTGAAGCAGGCGATTAACCAGACTCCACCTGGCCAATTAAGTCTGTAAGAAAATGCTCCTGTTGGAAACAGGAGAGAGATTTCCTGAGTTCACAATTGGGCTGACATAGGAAAGCAGAGAAGCCTGCACACAGACACTGTCTTGAGCACAAAGGTGTGCCGAGATCAAGACATCCAGATACACAGAGACCTATATTTCCCAAACACAGAGGACCCAGGAACATGCCAGAGACTCACATGGAGATCCACCTGCTTAAGGTACTTCCTGATACATTGGGGTGATAGGCTGGTAATGGGAGTATCCCTCCAGTCCTGCAGATAGGGTCTGCGGAAGTAAGTTAGGCCTTACAAAGGGATAGGGGTTTGTTATTTTGTTGTTTTTCTATGTTTTGCCTGGATAAAGGAACAGGCTCAACAAAGGCAAGATATAATTTCACCCTAATCGATCTCCATTATATGAACTACTGCACACATCTCTTAAAGGCCCTTATACAACTTGCTCTCAGGTACTGAATGCCATTGCATGGTCACCTGAGAGAAAATCAGCTATAGACACTCCAATGAGGTTGGTTCAGCTATGCCTCAGGGCTGGGGCTTGGGGAGCCCCTTCAGGGCATAGGCTGGCTCAATGTGAATCATTAAAGTAGTGTGGAGCCATGTCTTGGGACGCAATCTAAACAGGGCACTGTCCCTAAATAAACACAATACAGGCATACCCCGGTTTAAGGACATTCACTTTAAGTACACTCGTGAGTAAGGACATTTCGCCCAACAGGCAAACGGCAGCTCATGTATGCGACTGTCAGCACGTCCTGAACAGCAATACCGGCTCCCTACCTGTACCGAAGCTGTGCGCAAGCGGGGAAACTATAGAGCCTGTTACAAATGCGTTATTTACATCAGTTATGCACGTATATGATGATTGCAGTACGGTACATGCATCGATAAGTGGAAAAAAGGCAGTGCTTCACTTTAAGTACATTTTCGCTTTACATACATGCTCTGGACCCATTGTGTACGATAATGCGGGGTATGCCTGTAAAGGCGATCCTTACACTATACTAGACATATCATATTATAAACTTACGCACATTATTCACAGTGAGGTGCCTCATCTGCGACTACTCCTACGCCTGACCTTCTAGAACCTTCTCCATACTGTATGACATCACTATCACTAGGCAGAAATGGGCAGGCCTATGATGTGCCTAGCCACCCATCACCATGTGATAGGGAAGGGACATTACTCTGTGTGGGCCCCAACAGTTAACACGCTAAGGGCATAGTAATCTCAAAGGGGGGATATAGGCATTATATGTAAAAATAAGCAACTAAGTCAACTATTTAATTATCACCCTCTCTCTGTCCGTAAAACTTTCAATAGGCATTGTATGCAAAAATAAGCAACTAAGTCAACTATTTAATTATCACCCTCTCTCTGTCCATAAAACTTTCAATGTTTCCTGCCCGAGGGAGGCAAGAGACACAGATTGTGTTAAATTGAACATAATTTAATGCAAATTAGATTTTTTTTATTGCAATATTTCTACATAGATCCTTTCTAATGAACGAGGCAAAAACGTGTTCATACTCATGTTCAAGGTGCATTCTGTTTTTGGTCGATTTTGGATGTCAAAACATAAAGGGGCCTATGCACTAAGTGCTGATAAGCCACTTATCGAGGCCTCTTCACCAAAAAGGCCTACTGCTATTCAGTAAGCCACGATAAGTTTCCAATAAAAGCCCTTTTCAGCAATTTATTTCTGAGAAAAAAAAATTCGCCAAACGAGCGTCAAATAGCCACTTATTGGCAGGTTTTCAAAATCGTGTAATTCTAGTAGCTCCGATTAGCTTATCGAGGCAAATTGCGGCTCTAGAATAGAGATTTCCTCTCAAAATCCTCCCGCCAGGAAAAGTTGTCAGGATGGAGATGAGAAGCTGCCGAGAAGCGGCGAGAGGGACTTAGGAAAAAAATGAATTTTTCCTGCATCTGATTGATGCTGGGAGTCTCCAGAGCTGATACTCATTAATATCAGCACTGGAGGCCCCCGGCATGAATCCCAGGTGATAAAAATGCATTTACAGGCAACTTCTCCCTTCACCCCCCTCTCTCTTCCTTCCCATCTCTCCTTTCTCTTCCTTCCCCTCTCTCTCCCCTGTCCACTCTCTGTCACTCTCTCTCACTCTCACACCCTTCTCTCCTTTCTCTCTCCCTTCTCTCCTTTCTCTTCCCCTTCTCCCCTTTCTCCCTCTTCTCTCTTTTCTCTCCTTCCCCCCTCACTCCGTTTTCCCCCCTTCTCACTCCGTTTCCTCCTCCTCTCACTTCGTTTCCCCCTCCTCTCACTCTGTTTCCCCTCCTCTCACTCCGTTTCCCCCTCCTCTCACTCCGTTTCCCCCCTGTCACTCCGTTTCCCCCTCTCACTCCGTTTCCCCCCTCACTCCTTTTCCCTCTTCACTCCATTTCCCCCTTCACTACGTTTCCCCCCCATGTCACTCCGTTCACCCCCTACCACTCCTCTCCACTTCCCCTCCGCTAAATTCCATGTTGTGTTTGGTGTGTGACAGGACATTAGATCACGCCCTCTCTCTTCCCATTGGTCAGAGCGGGGTCATATGACCCTGCTCTGAGCTCGAAAGTATAGCTCTCTTGTCTCCCCAAGCACAAAGCATGGGAGAGGGTGCGTGCGTGCGCAGCATGAGCGTGAATGGGAGGATTACCATTCACAAAGGTAAGCGCCCTAAGCGCCAAGCACATAGCGCGGTCAGTGCCAGCGGGGACTCAGCCTTAGTCCCGTCTCGCTGCTCATCACCAGCTTCTTGCCAATTTTTTTTGCCGAGGTCATTTGGCAATAAATTCGCCATTCTAGAGCCCCGATCCGCTGCGAGATGCTGATCGGGGCACATAGAATACAGCGAGTTTGAAAAGCTGGAGATGAGCGGCGAGATAGGGCTTCTCACAAAGCGGTGGGGGATTTTTTTTCCCGCCAAAAAAAACGGCGAGATTTCCTATTCTCACCAGCTTCTCAGGGCTTACTGAATCACAGCAGGCATTTTCGGCGAGAAACTGGCGAGATAGGGATTATCGGCGCTTACAGCATAGGCTCCTAAGTCTTAGGGTAGTAAATGTTTTCTTTCTGTGACTAGTGTTCCTGTAGACTAACAGAGGGAACATATAATTATACATTGGTCTAATATTCAGGAATGGCCTCCACACTGGGTGTGAATTGGTTTCTGATGAGATCACTGAGAATCTGTTTCATACGTCAATGATTAACGTCTTTGGTGAGGAAGTTAGAATAAACATTGCAAAATCACAGCTTTTATGTGTGATGTTGACATTGTCCCTTCCCTACAAGTTGCCTTAGTTTAATTATCTATAGACTTGAAAGCCATGTTACGTCTAGGGGTTGGAGTCATTGGTACACATTGCTACACATTTGCTATAACCCATTGGGCCAGATCCATGAGGCAGACGTTACTTAAAAATGCGATATCGCCAATAAAAGTCCGATATTTTATCATCACATCAACGTTGCACCGCCAAAAATATCGCAGTTTTATGCTAGAAATAACGTCACTTTTTTATCACCTGCCCGAGGCTGGTGTTGGCGTATCTTTCCTATGTATATAATAGACAATCAATGGGGAATTTTATACATAGGCAATATAAGTTACACCAGCATGGAATGGGTGATGCAATTTTTATGTTAATACATTACAGTAACTATTAACCCCTTACTAGCCCAACTGGTCAACTAGTTATGTGTTTTAATGAAGAGCTGACCACTAAGGGCTACAGAAGGCTTAACATGAACAATAAACTACACAACCTACCCACCTTGGCCACATTACTGACTAGTAAACCATTGACGTGATAGTGTACTAACCCCTAAGGATATCAAGGGGTTAGCACGTACCCTCACCCTCACTTTTAATATTGAAAAGTCAGATTATCCAAATGTCGATACTACGGCTTTGGCCATTATAAAACATACCTAACAAATGATGAATAAAGTGTAAAACAACATTGCTACCTTTCACCTACTGATTTTTATGTTGCCTACTGAGGCCCTCTAAATGGGGGTCTAGATAGCCATGGATAAGGGCCGTTCTGATATTCATCACTGAAGCCACTAGGATTTCTGCACATAACTATTAACTGAACAATGATCAAGGCACATAAGCATTCATATGTAACTAATGTATTTTGCACTTATAACACTTCTGAGATACAATATACAAATATGTTCATTGTACTACTTCACATGTATTATTAAATATATTATGTTATATTATGCATCACATGTGCTATCTGGGCAGAACATAAATCAGTCAGGGGACTTGTTAGACCTGTATAACTAGAGATACACTGGGGGAGCAGCCTCTGCCAGGGAGCAGCATACATGTAAAGCAGCCCCTCATTAAAGTAGCCCTTTGTAAGTGACCTACAGTGTGGAGTTTAATGGGGTGAACAAGTACACAACACCTACTGCCCTGAATCCTGGATTTGAACTACGCTGGAAAGGACATTATCTATCTCAGCACTAAATTATTGCTGCCATACCGCCTTTAATATAGCATGGGACCTCCCTGGTCCCCCATCTGCCCCCTACCTCTGGCTGCAGCTGCGCCTGTCAGGGAGCTTGGGGGAGAATGTGAGGTGGTTGCGGTAGGTGACTCTGTCGCCCTTGCAGGGCGCCGCCATCTTGGCTGCAATCGCGCATGCGTAGTGTTAGGCACAAGGCAGCATAGCCAGAAAGTCCCTTGCGGGGACTACAGCCCTGACTCCCCTCAGTTTGTGGTTTCTGTAGGGACCGGCCCATCAGTTAGGGACACGGCCCCTGTAGAACCAGGTTGAGGGAAACAGCCAGGACGCGGCTGCAGATTGGTGCTTCGGTGGTCTAAGACCAGACCGCCATATCAATCAGAGACTTTCTTTCTGGTGGAACCATCCCCGTGGGATACCACCCCACGTAGATGCAGAGGCTACACCAACATCACTGGGATCAGTGGGTCCATATCATCTTCCGTTGCAGTGTTACCGGGTGTCGGTAACACCCGGTAAGGTACTACAAGTGCACCAACTGTGCACACGCTAGTGGAGCAGTGCTGTCTCACACACTTGGGTGGGAATTTCTATTTGTGGACACCATGGTACTTGGGTGCCCAAGGGCCCCTCAGGACTTTGCAGGACTATCTCACCTATGTGAGTGGCCTTGGCGTTGGAGGTTATAGGAGGGTACAGCCGTGCATGGCCTGGTTGGTGGAACTATGTATATATCTTACTCTTTTGCATGCATTAAATCTGTTACTCTTACCAGCATGTGTTTTATTGCATGGGGTCCTATAACGGGATTATCCCACATGGTAGGATCCCGTACAGGTGGAGGTGCTACCAAATGACGACTCAGGTACACCCCAAGCTCCCAGCAGCGGAGGCTCAAGCTTCCTGTGAGCCGCAGGTAACGCACCACATACACAGTAGTCACCATATCTCCCAGGGGGTGAGGGAACATGCGCTACACTAATATTTACATTTTCACTGACCTCACTTTTCAAAATACGCGTTTCTTGCTACCAGCCTTGTTATGTCTCTAACTCTATTCATATATCTCCATCAACACTTCTCTGTTCACATGAACTTCTTTCTTAAATGCCCCCTCTGACACTACACAGCTATATACCTTGCACAAAAACACACCCCTACAAATCAGCCTCACACTTTCTATTTCTATCCATGCTTCTCCTCCTTGATTCTAGGAATATCTCTCCTAATCCTGGTGCCATTTCTACATGTTCTCGTCTTCGCCTTCCACATGCAACTTCTACTCCCTCTGGGGTCAAGCCCTCTAACCTCATAGCCATCCCCTGTCACCTTCCCTCCTCTCTCCCTTTCTCCTGGGCCCCTTGGAATGCTCGCTCCCTTTCTAACAAGTTCCTCTCTGTGCATAACTTCTTTTTCTTTCACTCTCTGCTCCTCTTTGCTATAACTAAGGCCTGGCTCACTCATTCTGACTCTGCACTGGAAGCTGCCCTCTGTTATGGTGGCCTTTCTTTCTAACACA
The DNA here is from genome assembly GCF_040206685.1 of Ascaphus truei. NCBI lineage: Eukaryota > Metazoa > Chordata > Amphibia > Anura > Ascaphidae > Ascaphus > Ascaphus truei. Next base: position 457,008,089 of record NC_134483.1, on the reverse strand, counting down.
CTTTGTGCCCTGATGGCAGGGTTGGAGGCGTGGGCTCCTCCTATCCTCTATCTGCCAATACTGAATCCTTCCTATTCCTCCCTCTCTTGCTTTCCCCTCCTTTGAGGCTCACACTGTCCAGATTTTTTCACTTCTCCCTGTACACGTGGCAGTCACCTATTGCCTACCTACCTCTCCTCCCCCCTTTCTTTCTTTCTCTCTCTCTCACCTTGAATTCTAGCTCTCTTTCTTTCTCTCCTCAGACTCCCCTGTTGTCCTTGGGGACTTCAACTGCCATATTGATGACTCCTCACTCCCTTGGGTTTCCCGCTTTCTCTCTCTAACCTCTCACTTTTGGCCTTAAACAGTTGACTGCAGCTAGCACCTACAAGGATGGCCACTACCTAGACCTGGTTTTCACTAAAAACTTTTCCCACTCTGATTTCTCCATTTCCCCCTTTCCTCTCTCTGACAGCACCTCATCTCATTTCCTCTCTCTCACTTCTGCTCTTCTCCACCTCCATCTACCCCTTATTTCTGCAGAGACCTGCACTCTATTAACCTACCAGCTTTTGATTCCACTTTACACTCCTCCCTCTCCTCTCTCAGCTTTTCTCTAGACCCTGACAACCTGGTCAGGAACTACAACTTTGCCCTATCCTCTTCTCTTGATCTACATGCCACACGTTCTCTCTGCCGTTCTCGCCCTTCTAACCCCAGGCCATATTCCCACATGCGCATGCTGCATTCCTGAACGCATCTGGAGGAAATCTCACACTATCACAGACTTCCTTCAATACAAATGTATTCTATCTTGTTTCAACTCTGTTCTCTCTCAGGCTAAACGAACCTACTTTTCTTTACTAATCAACACACACAAGTCTAACCCACGCCGACTCTTCTCTGTCTTTGACTCCCTAATCTGGCCACCATCTGGCTGCCTGTTCTTCTTCCTCCATCTCACCTCAGAACTTTGCTGAGTATTTCAAGGAAAAGGTGGAATCCATACGTCAGGACACCCCCTCTGTATCCTCCTCCAATCTTACACCTCTTCTTAACTCTCCTCTGGCCTTGATTCTTTTTCCACTTTTACAGAGGAGGATGTATCATTGCTGATCTTCTCTTCTCCCTCTACCATCTGCCCTCTTGACCCCTTTCACTCCCATCTCCTAAAACCTCTTGCTCCTACTATAATCCCTATGATCACATACATTTTTAACTCTTCCCTGTACTCTGGTTCCTTTCCCTCCTCCTTCAAACATGCAACATTTATACCTTTACTCAAAAACAGCAAGCTTGACCCAACTTGTCTTTCAAACTATCGTACTGTCTCCCTCCTGCCTTTTGCCTCTAAACTCCTTGAACATCCTGTATTCTCTCGCTTGCTCCATTTTCTCACCACCTATTCTCTCCTAGACCCTCTACAATCTGGCTTCTACACTGCTCACTCCACTAAAAATGCCCTCACTAAAATAACTAATGACCTCCGTGCTGCCATAGACATAGGACATTACACTCTGCTCATATTACTTGACCTCTCTGCAGCATTTGATACTGTGGACCACCCTCTTTGACCTCTCTGCAGCATTTGATACTGTGGACCACCCTCTTCTCCTTCGCATTTTCCATACTCTTGGTATTCTTAACAAAGCTCTATCCTGGATCTCCTCTTACCTCTCCCTTCATACTTTCAGTGTCTCTTTTGCGACACCTCCTTTTCTCTTTTACATCTCACTTTTCTGTGGGGTACCCCAGGGCTCTGTCCTAGGAGCTCTTCTCGTTTCTCTTTATACACTCTCTCTAGGTGACATAATCACATCTCTTTGTTTGAAATATCACCTCTTTGCTGATGACACACAAATTTACTTTTCAACCCCTGACCTTACACCCGCTGTACAGACCAACGTTTCTCTGCTATATCTTCCTGGATCTGCCGACTTAAACTCAATATGTCAAAAACAGAGCTTTTCATATTTCATCCCTAACCTGGCCCCACTACCTCCTTCCAAATTACTGTTGGAAGTTCTGTCATACACCCAGTAGCACAAGCATGCCGCCTAGGGGTCACACGCGACTCCTCTCTCACATTCTCCTCTCACATTCAAAAGGTAGCTAAAACCTGTTGTTTTTTCCACTAAAATATTACAAAGATACACCTTTTCCTCTGTGGCTCGACTGCTAAATCTCTGACATAGGCCTTCATTCTCTCTCATCTAGATTACTGTAATCTCCTGCTGTCTGGCCTTCCTGCCTCTCACCTGTCTCCCCTACAATCTATGCTTAACGCCGCTGCCAGAATCAGTCTACTCTTTCCTAAATCTATCTCAGCGTCTCCCCTGCTGTAATCCCTCTCCTGAATTCTTATCAAATCCCGCATCTCACACTCAATTCTCCTTCTCACTTTTAAAGATTTACACTATTCTGCTACTCCTTACATCACAGCCCTAATTTCTCGCTATACACCATCCTGACTCTTGCGTTCTGCTCAAGGATGTCTTCTCTCTACCCCTTTTGTATCTAAAGCCCTCTCCCGCCTTAAGCCCTCCTCGCTGACTGCCCCACACCTCTGAAATGCCCGTCCCTTCAATATCCGACTACCAACCTCTTTATCCACCTTTAAGACCCACCATAAAACACAACTGCTTAGTGAAGCATATGAGTAGCTCAGTGGCTGATACTTTACACCTCATACAGTACATAAAGCTTGGCCCCTTGCAGACGCACTCACCAGAACGTCCTCCTACTGTCTCTGTACGTTATTCCTACCTACCAATTATATTGTAAGCACTTCGGTGCAGGGACTCCTTTTCCTAAATGTTACTTTTATGTCTGAAGCACGTCTTCCCATTATGTGTTATCTGTATTATTTGTTATCTATATGAGTGTCACGTATATTACTGCTGCAAAGCACTATGTACATAAATGGCGCTATATAAATAAAGACATATATATACATACATACATACATACATATTTACTGTATATAACAGTGAGACTTCATGTGGTCACTTTTGATGTTCACTTCTTTTAGTCTACTATTTACTACATGTATTGTCATGGAACAAGAACTACATTTCTAACTCACCCTCCTCTCTCCTTTGCAGCTTCTGCATGTCAGATCTTATTCCCAGCTGCACGGAGTTTGCACACACATACTGTGCCTGTGTAACTTACAACAATGTTGCATTTCTTGCCTCCGGGCATGGCATCAGTGAGCTGCTACTGCAGTTTCTGAGATCCTTACCAGAATGGGCTAGTCTACCCCCCCTCCTGTTTGTTCAGAGATAGTCTGCCCCTAGACTATTCCCTTTACCCACACTGCCCTTCACTTCCTTTTCCACCCTGGAGACAGTGAGTACAAGACCCTTCTCTGTTCATCCCCCATGGTGAGGCCATCTCTTTTTACCGGTTTCTAACTAATAATCACCACTACATACCATCCACAAGTATTTGTATCCTGCTGCTTTTCCCAATAAAGTGGAGGAAATATTACAGGGCTTGGAGTGATTTAAAAGGGAACTGAGTTAATGCTATCGGGAGCCATTCACACACTGAACGTGACCCTGGCTTCAGAAAAGTAAAAAGAGGACCGTGTGCCTTGGGGACACACACAGAGGAGCTGCTACCCACAGCCTTTATGCTAAAGAAACAGCAAGCAGCTTATACAGCAAACTGCACACAGCCTGCAGCCTTAACAGACAAGAAGTAGCTCTAACTGCGCAGCAGCTTTGCAAACAAACAGTGCTTCTTACACAAAACCTAATGCCTTTCTGTCTGAGCTCACCCTCTGCACAGCCCCATAGTGAGGAGCCACAATCTCACCTACCCCTGCGCACGTCCCCACGGCTAGCGCCATCAAGGGCCACGCTACCGGACACACCCCAGGACACGGGTCAGAGCCACCGGACACCTGTGAGTACAGCTACCCCTACGCTGCATGCTGCAGGACACCGCTCGGCATCATCTGAGACAAACGCCCATCGCTGACAATGTAAAAGCCCGCACGCCACACGCACTGGCTAAAAGCCTACACACACCTACAGCATGGCAGAACTCAGAGCCTCACCAGAAATCATGCAGGAGAGCGATCACTCAGACACAGAGACCGCTGCACAACTGCAACAGGCGCAGGCAGGCACAAGGCCCAAACGGACAGTCACACTGACACAAAAGGCCCGCGAAAAATATGAGGCTGACATTGAAGTGCACCGCGCTAAATTAGAGAAGGCCTGGGAGGACACTGATCGTGAGATAAGTAATGTCGCAAGTGCTAGCGTTCAAGAAACCCAGATTAAGCAAGCTATTACTCAGATTAAGTCAAGCCATAGACGTTACGTAAAGCTGTCACAGGCATATTTCACCTATCTGACAAGAACTTACACAGAAGACAGCACGCGGGAACGCGATCTGCAAAAGGCGATTGACCTGGAGCGCGATGGCGTCGTGCAGACCGCCATCGCAGATGCCCAAAGCGAGAGAAAAGAGCTCCTCCTGGAGACCGCATCGCAGCGCTCAAGCACATCCAGGCACTCATCAAGGTCAGCAAAATCCGCGCAATCTCACGCATCCAGCGCAAGCACAAACGCTACTAAGGCGTGAGCCACTGCAGAGGCCGCACGTGCCAGGGCCGAATATAGTCGCAGAGAAGCAGCCATAAGAGCAGGAAGAGCGCGCATAGAAGAGGAAGAACAGACAGCCGCTGCTAATGCCGTCGCCCCTGCGGCCACTGCTGCCGCCACTGCTGCCGCCGCTACTGCCACTGCTGCCGCCGCCACTGCTGCCGCCGCTACTGCCACTGCTGCCGCCACTGCTGCCGTTGCTACTGCTGCCGCTACTGCCCCAGCCACTACGCGTAGGAAAGCCGAATTTGATGCGGAACTAGAGGCACTTAACCAAGAGAAGGAAGCCGCCGCCGCCATAGCCCAAGCTGAAGTCCTAGAAGCAGCCGCACTACAGGACGGCGGGGAGCAACCGTACAGACGGATAGCCTCAGAGGATCCAGCCCAACGCACTGAACACTACGTAAGGAGCCTCTTCAGTGTAAACACCAGCGCACCATCTCAACATGGATGGAGCGACTCCACAGACATCAAAGACTTGCTAGGCCCACGAGGAGAAGACGCTGTTCCTTCAATGGTACATGCTGCCTGGGATAGCCACAGCCGCAGCAGTGATCCACACGCCAGCGCGCACACGGATGCACTACAACAGGCTCGCCATCCAGGTACACCCACACGGGAAAACACAGCCCCTCGCACCGACCAGCAGTCATCACGCGTCCACGCCAAGGAAGAGGCGACCGCACAGACCCTCCCAGCAACTACCTCAGAACGGGACAAACACGCCGAAGCCTCAGGCCTGGCAGACATAGTCAAGTACATGATCCGGCGTGACCTGGTGCAAGCAGGACTCACCAGCTTCGACGACCGCCCTGAGAACTACCGGACGTGGAAGTTTACGTTCAAAGACGCAATCAACAGCTTGGACTTCTCAGCAAGGGAAGAGCTCAACCTGCTATTCAAGTTCCTGGGGAACGAATCCAGAGAGCACGCGAATAGACTGCGGGCGGCAAACGCACACCAACACCAAGTGGATTTTGACCTAGTGTGGGAAAGGCTAGAAGAGTCCTACGGCAGCCCCGAAGCAGTCAAGGATTCGCTCTTCAAAAGAGTCGACAGCTTCCCCAAGATCACAACTAAAGATTACTCGAAGTTACGAGAGCTCGGGGACCTGCTGCAAGAACTGGAGTTCGCAAGGAAAGATCATTCCTTAATAGGTCTCAACGTCCTAGACTCAGCTCGTGGAGTGAGACCCATCCTGGAGAAGCTACCCTTCAACCTCCAAGAAAAATGGATCTCACAAGGCTCCAGATACAAAAATGGATCTCACAAGGCTCCAGATACAAAAGGAAGAAGCAAGTCGTCTACCCCCCTTTCTCAGTTTTCTTGAGCTTCATTCGCGAGGCAGCAAGGACGAGGAACGACCCCAGTTTCATCTTGGGTGCGCAAACCACATACAGTGCAAGCAGCCTGAGGAACGAGAGACCAGCGACGAGATATGGTAACACCCAAACACCCATCTCGGCACGCAGGATGGACGTGCCTCCCACGACCCAAACTACTCCCGATCAGTTGGTCGCCGGAGACAAGGAACCAAGGGACCCGAACAGGGAATGTCCCATACACAAGAAGCCACACCCACTCAACAAGTGTTTTGGGTTCAGGATGAAGTCCCTAGAGGAACGCAAGAGGTTACTTGGAGTATTCGGAGTTTGCTTCAAATGCTGCGGTTCCACGACTCACCTAGCCAGGGACTGTAAAGAAGAGATCAAATGCACAGTGTGCGAAAGTGACAAGCACGTGACATCGTTACACCCAGAGGCACTGATACTCCCCCAACTCAAGAACCCATCCTCCATAGCGGAGCATGGCGGGGAGGAAGGAGAAGGAGAGTCAACATCCGTCACATCTCAGCGCACTGAGGTTTGCGGAAAAGAAGGTGACAAAATGTCCTGCTCCAAAATATGCCTTGTCGCAGTGCACCCCCAGGGACAACCTAAGAAGGCAATTCGGATGTACGCAATCCTCGACGACCAGAGCAACCGATCGCTGGTCAGGTCAGAGTTCTTCGACATGTTTAACATACAAGACGGTGCTTCTCCTTACACTCTCAGTACGTGCGCAGGGCGAATGGAGACCACAGGAAGAAGAGTGAATGGCTACACCATATGCTCAATAGACGGCAAAGTGAACATGCCCCTTCCCACACTCATAGAGTGCAGCCACATGGCCACAAACAGGGACGAGATTCCCACACCAGACATGGCACGCCATTACCCGCACCTCAAGGGAATAGCCAACTACATCCTGCCGGTAGAACAAGGCACCAAGATCTTGCTGCTGCTCGGCAGGGACATCATGAGGGTACATAAAGTCCGTAAACAGCATAACGGACCCCACAACGCGCCATACGCACAAAGACTTGACCTAGGATGGGTGATAGTGGGCAACACGTGCACCGACAAAGAGCACGGACGAGACTATGTTGACGCCCGCAGAACGGTGGTAACAGAATGTGGACACACATCCCTCTCTGAATCATGACTTGGCCATCTCCAAGTGATAGGAGGGCCAAGTGAAGAGAAGAGACAAGGTCATACCCCTGAGATCAACAAAAACATTCTCACATCAGGGGGATTTGACAATGGCCTGGGATGCTCAGCAGTCCAGACAGCTAAGGATGATTAGTCGATTCCACCGAAGGAAGAAAGTAACCTCCCAAAGGTGACCGAGAAAGGGATCGTCCAAAAGGCAATGAACGATCAAACAGTCCTCTCGCGAGCAGTGGCACGACTAAGACGTACAGTTGTTCCTCTCCACAGAGTATCAAGTTACAAAGCAACCAACTGCCACGACTAGCATAGCCGCAAAAGATTGCGCCCCACAGGTGAAGCCACAGTGTCAAAAGGACTGTCCTCTCACACATCTAAAAAGAGACAGCCACAGAGACATTTCATAAAGGGTTTTACTAGGGCAAAAGAGACTGTTCTTCGTTACGTCCGGGTAGACAATAACCTCCCGATGGCAGTCAACAAAGAGACACAAAAGCGTTTCACCAAACTACGCGGAGATGTTCTCGTGCAAGAGAAATGCACCGATGACCTACGGTGCACAGCGTTCCAGACAACAAGGGACGACGACAAACAAACACCATTGAGGGAAGCTAGAGGATTCCCGAGGTTAACAGTCAAGGAGCTCGTTAAAGACGGACCGGGCAGCTGGGTGAACCCGCTACCACTCTGTTCACCAAAAAGACGCCTCCTGAACAATAGAGAACCTGTCATCTCTAGGCTCACTTCGCTCCGCCACAACCCACAAAGAGAGCCGGAGACCAAAAGCAACTTTGTGGCCTTCATCCAGAAGAGAATCCTTACCGGCCACGCAAAGCCAGCACTTCTAATGAAGGAAGGTGAAGAATGCCGGTACCTCCAATCATCTGGGGCCTACACCCTCAGGAACCCGATCAAATCCGGATAGTGTTCAGCCCCAGCACTCAGCTTCAGGGAGCCTCTCTGAACGACGCCCTCTTTACTGGACTAGATTCGACAACCAGTCTTCCAGGAGTGTTGTTCCGCTTCCGCAAGGAGCCAAAAGCCATCTCCTTCTGCCAAACGCCAGGTGATAGAGCGACAGGCTACCACGATTGGCATACCTACAAGGGATGCATTCTGTGGGTAAAACTACAGAGACAAAAAGACTGTTCTCTCACAAGGCTAAAAGGAAACAGTGCCAGAGACCTTTACACAAAGACATTGTGGTGCAACCAGCAAACCTGGAGCTGTGCATCCACCCTGCATCCTTTGCCAAAGAACCTTGACCAAGGGACCTTGATACCAGTGATACCGGCCGGTGTCACATCGCTATGTGGACATGGACTCTTGCATCGTTTGAGAATGTGATGTTATCTTTGTTATGCATTGCACATATGTTCCACATAGTCTGTTATATAGTGGTATCTACAGATACCAGACGGGGAGTGTCATGGAACAAGAACTACATTTCTGACTCACCCCCCTCTCTCCTTTGCAGCTTCAGCCTGTCAGATCTTATTCCCAGCTGCATGGAGTTTGCACACACATTCTGTGCCTGTGTAACTTGCAACAATGTTGCATTTCTTGCCTCCGGGCATGGAATCAGTGAGCTGCTACTGCAGTTTCTGAGATCCTCACCAGAATGGGCTAGTCTACCCCCCCTACTGTTTGTTCAGAGATTGTCTGCCCCTAGACTATTCCATTTACCCACACTGCCCCTCACTTCCTTTTCCACCCTGAAGACAGTGAGTACAAGACCCTTCTCTATTCATCCCCCATGGTGAGGCCATCTCTTTTTACCGGTTTCTAACTAATAATCACCACTACATACCATCCACAAGTATTTGTATCCTGCTGCTTTTCCCAATAAAGTGGAGGAAATATTACAGGGCTTGGAGTGATTTAAAAGGGAACTGAGTTAATGCTATCGGGAGCCATTCACACACTAAACGTGACCCTGGCTTCAGAAAATGTATGTGTGTGTTAACTGTTACCTGTGCCATTTATTTATTCTTGACGAGTTGCAGTTAATCATTTTTTTTGTCACTATAAAATAATGGTACTTAGTATGTCTTCACAATAGTACATTGTACAATTGTTTATTCTCTTAACTATTTCTAATTACGTTCAACCTGTATTACTGTAATCTTATTGTACGCAGATAAAATTCTGTAACAATGTAATTGGCTAGCACATTGTTATTTACATGGAATAACAAATAAACTTGGGATATTTACATGTTAATGTGTATTTGAATGATGTGTTTTTCAGGTATGAACAATGATGTGAAGAACAACAATCATTATCAGTGGGTGTGTTTTTCTAATAATTGCTGAGTGAAAATGTAACAACATATTCTACCTCACACTTTATTGTGTTTTCGGATCACGTACTATTATAATCTATGAAAGCAGCACGTCATTTTATTCATGAATGGCACCTGATCATTCACACACGTGTATAATGTAAAGAAGCATGACAGAAATCAGTAAACATTTGGTAAACTTTATAGCCAAGTAATATGGCAGAAAATACTGTGTATGATATATATATATATTGTGACAAACGGCTTACTCCTGTGGCTCTGCCGTCTGTCCGGGACTGTTAGAACACGGTCTTTTAGTGTAGGTTAAATGACGAGGCGTAACGTGCTGTTCCTTTAAACAGGCTACTGCCTGGTTTATTCAGTCCCAGGCACAAAGAAACACAAGCAAAACAAAAGCCTGCTCACCTGAGCAATAACTTAACTGAGGTTTTTCCTGACTAGGATTGGGGCAGCTTGTCCGCTTCCAGAAAACAAAAATAAGGAACTTTGCAATTTGACAAAGGTACAAAATGATTTAACCTGTTTGGGGAGAGGCTTTTCCCCTCTCTGCTTCCAGCAGTCTTCCTTCCTCCAGTCTCTTGGGGAGAGGGGAGAGGGACCAGGAAATCAGCCTTACATACCTGATTTCCACCTAGCAGGACAGGTGACAGAAATCAGGCAGCAGACAAACTCTTGTCTGGATCCCTCACCCCTCAGTTCCAGCACTTGCCAAACTGTGGGATGAAGTGCATGCATTCTAAGGCTGCACTTTCCAGCCTAAACAGAATAGAAGCCGTTCAGTATCCTGAGAACCCTATATATGGAATTTATTACCATCCCCTGGTTTCTGTCACAATATATATACTGTATATATATACACATACACTTTACACACCTATGCATAAACATAGACACATAACACATAAACACACAGATAAAATGTATAACTTTACTGTAGGAGATGCCCGTGGAGGTAATGCCATGAGACTTGAGCTTGGAAAAATAAATATTGGCCTTTATATAGCTGAAGTTTCAGAAACAAAAATACGGTTTTCTCCAACCAAATTTCAGCAGTAACTCATATAGCTTTTCTCAGCCAAAGTTCATCAGTAACTCATATAACTTTTCTCAGCCAAAGTTCATCAGTAACTCATATAACTTTTCTCAGCCAAAGTTCAGCAGATCAACAGCAATAGAAACACGTAGCAGAGAAACGGTAGACATATATATATATACAGCTGAACCCCTTTATAACACGGTGCTTGGGGTCCATATATTGCAACCGCGTTATAATGGGATCGCAAAAAAAAAGGCCACGTGCCCGATCAGGGGTTCTGCTGGAGGGGGAGTGTGTCTGAGTGAGGGGAGGGGAGAGGGGGAGGCACCGGTAGCAGCAGCAGAAGCAGCACCAGTGGCAGCAGCACAATCCCATGATCAAGAGAGGTAGGAGACGTGTGTCCGACTGGCTCCAATCTGGGCATTACCTGGGGAGTTACCTGGGGCTACCACAACTTTATTGTTGTCCCGTGCAGGTGCTCAGCTTCTTTCCTTGCTGGTTTGTGTGTGTGATGGGGTGAGGTCTTCTCTTTTTCTTCCTCTCTCCTTCAGTCCTGTTTGTGTTAGAACAATCTAGAGAGATATTCATGGGAGCAGACAAAAGTCTCAGTCTGAGTGGGTAAAGTCCTTTTGAGGCTTGGGGAGGATTTTGCATCTGCTCTTGTTATTTATGGCTTGGACCCGAGTGCTGCTGCAGCATTTATATTGGGTGTGGGGAAATGTTAGAGTCTGTGGTTAAACTATTGGTCTGGGTTACATTGATGCCAACTCACCCTTAAATTCAGTGAGTCTCCTGAAAAGATTTCCAGTCTCCTACCTTTTGTGTTTTCTCCTGCAGAGAGATGAACAGGCACAGCGGGTGTTCTGTCTAAAGCACCAAGAAAATTTGTTTTTAGTTCTTTAAAATTGTGTTTTGAGGGAATTTTCATTTTAAGAGGAGATTGTAGAGCAATCAGAGGTACTTTGATGCATTGCAGAGCACATATGGTATATGGAATTTTAAGCAGGCTTAACAGTGCAGCAGTATGGCTGTGACCTCTCCATCATGCTCACTTCTATCTCCCAATGCAGTGCCTGCCTCTGGGGATCGCTGGGGGTTGGGCACGCGCTGAGGTCACTTGAGGTTACGCACAAGCAGCTGTAGCATCACTTGCTGGGCAGGACCTAGAATAGAGAGGAGCAGATTGCAGATGGCTTGTGGTCTGGAAATTTCATCTCTGACTGCCGGCTGCTTTCCCCCCCCTCGATTTCTCATTCCTTGGCCCATTTCCTTATTGCATTAAAAAAATGCAATCCTCTGTTTATTGAATAATACGGAGTATTACTAATCATTGATAAAGTGCATTTTACTAATTTGTTTTACAGTGACATCTAGTGGGCAACACAAATAGCAGGCAATGAAAAAAATGCTAGGTCAACATGGGAGAAATTGCAGCTAAGATGTACTTATTTATTTAGCAAATAAATAAGTACATGTAGAGGGAGGGTGGTGGTGTGTCTCCAGACATTTGTCTCGGCAAATCCTGGAAGTTTTTAAAAAAAAAATGTTTTTTTTTAAAAACGGGAGCCACACTCACACCGGGTTGTACGCGGATCCGCGTTGTACTGGTTCAGGCTATAATGGGGTTGAGTTGTATATATTGTGATGCGCACAAAACATTGCAGTCTCTTTAAGTCCCAATTTAAGACAGTAAACACTGTATCTCTCTATATAGGGTTTATTTACAGGAATTAAATCATACACCAACAGGCCCACCGGCCCTTTAAGTCAAAACAAAACATAAAAAAAACACCTATTCCCTTTAGCGAAAATAACTCAACTTTGGTTCAGCCAATTCTAATGACAGCTGGCCAACTATACTGGTTCCCAGATTAAAACATGTAGTACCATATGCACCCCACATAAACAGTCTTAAGCACATCAATATAGTGTTTCTCTTACCTGTTCGTCCATTGGAGCAGACGTCCCTGCTACAGCACGGCCTCATGTCCTTCCTTCCATGGGGAACTCGGCCCCACGTGAGCTCAGAGAAACTCTCCTTTGCAAAATCCAATGCCAAGGATAGGAAATCTCCTCTTCAGCACGGTCTTCCTTATTCTTCCTGGGATTAATGACCCAGGCAGTCCCCGCGGACTCCGCGACTATGGTGCAGCGGGTCTAAGGAACTGTGCCAGCCTTCCTTCTTTAGCTGGGGAGCACTTTCTTTGTCCCCTTCTCTGGGTTAGCATCCAGGGTAGGAAGGGAGCGATGGTATCAGGAACACCCAAAAAGAAAAAAATGAAAAATGATGGTGCTGCAAGTTAACACAATAATGGTGCAGGTAAGTCTTGGCTCTAATAAAATGCATACTTACAACAAGTAAGTGATAAAACAGCAATGACAGGAAACAGGATTGGTGATGATTCTGGAAGACTTCCATTCTGGTTGAAGTTCATAGAAGACAAGGAGAGACCATAGTGTAGATCAAAGTTATCAGGTTTATAGGTTAAAAACGCATAAGAAATGTACTTACACTGTGCACATAGATCAAATTCACATAAGGGCTTACTTGAGGCAGTAGAGGTGTCTGGAGCAGATGATACGCTTGCAGCTTCACTTTAAAGTTCCCCCCGTCGGATCGCGGTGGATGGCGTCTGACGTCACATCCGGTATGGGACTGACGACTTCCGGTTGAGCGAACCAGGAAGCGGGCGGCAAGACAGCAAGGCAGACTCGGCGCCTTCAGTTGTGGAGCAGCTGCGCACTTGGAATAGTGGTACAGCTGTGCAGTGGGAGGCTCTACGCGTTTCGCTGTGCTACGACAGCTTCCTCAGGAGCAGAATCATAACCCTAGTGGGTACACACTATAAATAGTGTGTGTAATTAATCAATAAAATAATCAATTTCACACAGGTTCTCCGCCTTAGAGGGTACATAACACTGTGGTCAAATAGACGGCGCACTAATTACATATGTTAATAGAACAATAAGTATATATTGAAAGCTAGGCTCAATGATTACAAAAAACACAATGGTATAAAATGATTGGCTCATTTGTTGAGGGAGAGAGAGAAAGAGAGTATCAATTAGTCAACATATAATGAGAGGCTCTTGATCAAAAACGTACATAAAGAATAAAACTAGATAGCTAGTAGGGGTCACATTAAATGTGTTAGATGTTAAGGGGGAAAGGCATGTGCATATTAAATGTGGTAAATATCAGATTAAAGGAATGGCGCCACTTCAAAATCAGCATTTAGACCGTTTGGTATTAGGGTATTTAGTCTGTGGATCCAATACATCTCCCTTTTACTTAGATCTAAATCTCTAGTGCGACCTCTCCAATGTTGTGTTACATTTTCAATAGCAGTAAATATCAGACCTTTAGTGCTTGAATTGTGAAAGTTTGCAAACACTATGTGTAAATATACCGGTACCTCGTCTGATATTACTTAGATGTTCTATAATCCGGGTTTTAATGGCCCTTTTCGTTTTTCCCACATACTGTAAACCGCATGGGCATTCTAAAACATAAATGACATATTCTGTATAGCAATTCATATATTGTTTAATTTTAAAATCTTCCTTACGGTTAATACCTCTGAAATTCTTTTTGTCTGGTTGCTTGTATTCACAAGCTTTGCAAGTGGAGCAACCATAGAATCCTTCAAGTTTCTGGAACCATCCCTTATTTGTGGTATCCAAATTTTTTATAGCACTCGGAGCAATAATACTTTTTAAGTTTCTTGCTTTTTTAAAAATTATTTTCGGATTTTCTGGAATTTCATTTTTTAAAACAGGATCATTGCGCAGAATATGCCAATGTTTGCGGATTATCTTACTTATTTTGTTTGCTTCTTTATTAAAGGTAGTCAGAAATGCAGTGTCAAAATTATTATTCATATTCATTTGTCTACTATTTGATACAATTAAATCCTTTCTATTCAAAGCCTTTGCTTTTGTGAATGCTGTGTCCAAAATATCATTACTATAATTTTTTTGAATGAACCGTGTTTTTAATGTCTCGTATTGTTTTTCAAAGACTACTTCATCAGTACGCTTTGAGAGAAGGTAGAGCACTGCTGAAAAAAGTAGGGCTGGAGGCTGAGTAGTGAAAATTAAAAATGCTTTAATAGAGATGCATGGTAGCAAAAGCTACATAAAAAGGGTCCTCTAATGCATTTCGCGCTAAATAGCGCTTTATCAAAGAGTAACCTATGTCCCTGCTAATCCACTTTATATGCCAGTCAATGCGGAAGTAATTTCGCGCCAAAAATCAGTCAGAAAGAATCTGACTGAAACTGAGTCCCTGTAAAAACTACGGTGGCCTCATAGGGTAGAAATACCTCCGTTTTGAAAAGGCAAAGGCGGAAGTACAATACAAATACACAACTCAATAGTAAATCAATATGAAAAGCAAAAACGAAGCAAGATAACAAAAGATTAGAATATAATAATCAAAGCAATAGATGAAGAAGAAAACAATATACTATACAAAAAAAGAAATCAAGAATAAAAACATAATCTAACTATATTAAACTCTTAATTGATAGATGGGGACATATATAGTTATACCCAACCATGAACCCATAACTCATTCCATTATTTTTATATCTTATAGCAATATCTTAATAATATATAATGATGCAAACAAATCTTAAACTAGATAGAAAAGGAAATAAACAATCTTATACTGGAACTAAAAATAATAATAACCATAATATTTAAAGAAATACATATGTATATATGAAATAGTACAAAGAATAAGAATACTGTATATATGTAAGATTTACTAAAAAATAATAAACCATATAATAAGTATAAAAAATATATCAAAGCTGGTGAATCTTCTAAACACATCTAGAATCAAAATATGTGAATGTATAGAATAGATTCAAAAATGGTATATAATAAGAATGTGTAAAATATAATACTTTAATACTAATAATATAGCAAACTAAATAACCCCCAAGGGGTGGAAGAATAGAAAAATCACATATTAATTCACATTTAGCATGAATATAAATATAAATGTTAGGACATTATATCTTAAATTAAGACTGATCTTAGAAATGAAATAATTTTATAAAAAGTGGATTAATTCCCAATCTTGATTAATCCCGTTCGGGTATAGGGAATCCATGCTGAAGATCCAGAACATCTCTCGTCTATTGAGCATGTTCAGTCTGTCACCACCCCGAATGGGTGGAGGAACATGCTCAATAGCCGAAAAGGAGAAGTTCTGGATACCCCCCTGAGAACAATGGGCAAAATGACGTGACACTGGATGTGTAATAGTACGATTTTTTATGGCTCTAGCATGCTCCATTATCCTAGCTTTCAAGAATCTCTTGATGCAGTTAAAACTCTTGAACGTGCTGATCTCTTTATTGGTAAAATAAAGCGCTATTTAGCGCGAAATGCATTAGAGGACCCTTTTTATGTAGCTTTTGCTACCATGCATCTCTATTAAAGCATTTTTAATTTTCACTACTCAGCCTCCAGCCCTACTTTTTTCAGCAGTGCTCTACCTTCTCTCAAAGCATATTTGATCTACACAACAGACGGATGCACGCGTATATGGAGCATAAGGGGTCTATCATGTGAGTCATTTATCTGTATTTCTTACATTGTGACTGTGACTATAGGGTATTTGCATGGCTCCAGCCTTTGGTTCAGGACACCATCCCTCTCTATAGTGAATGCACTGGGAGTCCTTCTATATAGGGGCTGTTTTGTGAATTCATTTTGAGGGTGGTTATATGCTTTCTGTCCATATCAGGCTTTATTTGGTGAGCTATATACCCTGTCACATATATACATTTTTTCATTGATTTGACTCAACCCTTGACTCCTGGGCTATATTGCCTTCATTGCACTATTCTGGGAATTAGAAGCACCATACAGAGATTCATTTCTCATCCTTTGCTACTTCATCAGTACAATTTCTACGCATCCTCCTATATTGGTTATATGGGACATTGTCCATCCATAAGTGGTGATGACAGCTAGAACGTAGAATATATTTATTACTGTCCACGTCTTTGAAAAATGACCTGGTTTTAAGATAGCCCTCTTCTATATAAATTTTTAAATCCCAAAAATTTAGTGAGGTTTTACTAGTTGTAGACATAAACTGTAGGTTATAGGTATTGGTATTCATGTTTGTTAGAAGCATATCCAGATCATGTTGGTCGCCCTGCCAAATTAAAATAATATCATCAATGTAGCGCCGCCATAGGACAATGCCCGCCCCCAGAATGCCATTGGTCCAGATGTTATTCTCTTCTCAAAATCCCATAAAGTGATTGGCATAACTGGGGGCAAACCTTGTTCCCATGGCGGTGCCACATTTCTAAATATAAAATATATCTTCAAACCAAAAATATATTTTTTCCAATATAAAGGAAATACCATCTATAATAAATTGGACTTGTGTTTCCTGAAGTTCAGGGTCTTGGCCTAGAAAGTATCTAACGGCTTCACATCCCAAATTTTGCAGAATAGAAGTATATAAAGATGATACATCTATAGTTGCCATGATGTAGTCTTCCTTCCAGATAATAGTATCCAGAGGTTGGAGCACATCTGTGGTATCTTTCAAATAAGATTTTAAAGACTTGACATAGCCTTGTAAAAAGGTATCAATGTAGGCTGATAAATTGCAGGTTAGTGAGTTAATTCCGGAGATGATTGGTCTACCCGGGGGGTTGGTTAAACATTTGTGAATTTTCGGTAGTATATAGAAAATTGGCAATTGTGGTGTTTCATTAAACAGGAATTTATACTCATGTTCCGTTAAAATGCCTAGATCTTTACCTTTTTCTAATAGTGACTGTAATTTCTTAGTAAATACCTTCGTCGGATTCTTTCTTAGAATTTCATATGTGTTATTATCTCCCAAAAGACGTTTGGCTTCTTTGAGGTAATCCTCTCTATTCATAATGACCACCCCTCTCCCTTGTCAGCCTGTTTTATAACTATGTCGGTATTATTAGTTATCTCTTCTAACGCTTTTGTTTCTTCCTTAGTGAGATTATTTCTGGTTTTGGATTTTTTGTTATTGGATAAATCCTCAAAATCCTTAATAATCAGATTGTAAAAAACTTCAAGATGATTACCTTTGTAATGTGTAGGATCAGGTATAGCAATCTCTTTCTGTCTGGCAGATTCCTGTGTCTTTTAAAACACTTCCTCATTCACTCATGAGTCCAGCCTGATTAATTAGGCAGCAGCTGCTGCTGGGTTCTCTAGGGAGATTTACTCTGTGTGTTGAAAAAGTACTATAGCTGCCCTATTCCAGCCCCAAGTGGACTGTGATGGTTAACAGACCCCAGAGTCAGTGTCTGTCTTCAGACCAGAAACAGCCACCACTGGACTGCATGCTTCTTTATTTTAATTGTTCTAGCACAGGTGGCTCCTTAGTGCCCATGTCTCCACTGGGCAGGAGTTAACTATTAGATGCCCAAATAGTCCTAGGCTCTTGTCAACAGGATTGACCCTGTATACACTCCCTCCCCCCCCATTTGTGGCTAACCAGGCTATCCGCATCTGAAACTCATCCCTCCACTCCCTCTCAAGTGATATATTCGCCATTGGTATTGTCTCTACCTGGTCTGTGCCGAATCTCGAAGGAAAAAGGTTGGAGGGACAGATACCATCTTTCAACCGGGAGTAAGATTCCTTCATAGTATTTAATCATTTTAATGGGGCTTGATCCGTCACTTGGACAAAGTGGACCCTTGCTAAATAATATCTTAGGGCATCTATTGCCCATTTCAATGTTAAAGTCTCTTTATCTATGGCTGCATATTTTGTTTCTCTTGGGAACAACTCAAGTCTGAAGAAGAGGATCGGGTGCTCTAAGCAATTTCTGTGACAAAATGCTGCAGGTGGCGGCTCGCTGTGGAGGAGGTACAGTAAGAGCATGCGTACGCAGACGCACGCACACACACAGGCAAACACACAAGCACCCACTTCTGCTGGTCACGGGACGCCACGCACCCTCCTCTCCCTCCTGTCAGCGCTGGGATCTAACTTCCAACAGTCCCTCGACTAGTGTAAGGATTCTATTCGATACATTCTGGGTTTTGCTGCGGTTCGGGTTTTCCAAGTCACCTTCCCTTTCTTCTCACTGTGGCCATTTTGGGTACTGGCAGCTTGCTATATAAGGATGCAGTTCCTAGTTGGAGTCGCCGACCAATGTTCTATGTTTGCAGTTCCTATTTGTCTTCGTTGTCACTCCTTACCCTTTCGTCTGTTTGGATTCGCCAGTTGGCGACCCCGGACTGTGACCCCTACCTCGCTGCTTTCTGTCTGCCCTGACCATTTGCCTGTTTACTGGACTTTGCACCACTGCCACCAGCCCTGAACTCTACCTGCTTACCGACTACGGATACTATTACAAGACTCTGTCCCTGGGCTCTGGTCGGTTTATTTGCATCTCTACCTCAGCCTTGCGGGTCCACTTCCTGATTTGAGACGAGCACCATCACATTTTGTTCGGCCAAATATGGACCCCACTGAGGTAGCATGAGCCGTATTTCTCCAAGGAGAACTACTCAGGGATCATGAGACACATCTCGCCCAGCAAAACCAACAGATGGCACTCATTTCTAGCCAACTTCAGGACATTATCATCTGGCTGGATACACTGCAGGTGGGTTCTACCCCTGCACCGACATTGTTGGCAGCATCTCCGGTGCTAGCTCCGTCCTCCCCTATGCTCAGGGAACCATGGATCCCGACGCCTCCATGTTATGGAGGGGACCCTATGACTTGTAGAGGATTTTTGAATCAATGTTCGATTAAGTTCGAACTCTAGCCCTCCATGTTTTGCACCCATCTATCCAGGGTAGCCTATGTAATTTCTCTACTGACAGACGAGGCTTTGGCCTGGACCTCTGCTCTCTGGGATAAGGAATGCCCACTGGTTAACGATGCCGCTGCTTTTCTCCAAGCATTTGAAAAAGTGTTTGATGCTCCTGGTCGCGGGTCTTCTGTTTCTGCTTCGCTCCTTTGAATCCGACAAGGAACCTGTACTATGGGCCAGTATGCCATTGAATTCCAAACCCTTGCTGCGGAGACAGGCTGGAACAATGAAGCTCTGCTGGCAGCATTTTGGCACGGACTTTCTGAGGGTTTAAAGGACAAACATAATTGCCGGGACACCCCTAAAGATATGGAAGAGTTAATTGCTCTCTGTATCTGAATGGATCTCCGGATGCGAGAACGACAGACTGAGTGAAACCGATCCTCACAAACCCCAATAATCCGGCTTGCCCCCCCCACTTTTAGACCCCTCTTTCTACACCTCGATCTGAGGAGGAACAGATGCAAGTAGGTGATACCAAATTACCTGAGCACGAGAGAACTTTGAGACGTGCCAGGGGGCTGTGTCTGTACTGTGGTATCAAAGATAATTTTGCCCCAAATTGTCTGAAATCAGGAACCTCCAATGCCCAATGAAGATAGCGAAATATTCTCTGTGCATTTCTTCTATTCCGTCTCCGTCATAACCGTCACTGCTGCTTGTACCAGTTTCACTCTCCAGGGGACCAGCCTCCATTTCACTCAGGCCTTTGTGGATTCAGGAGCCGCAGGGAATTTCATTACCACGCATATGCGGAACTCCACTCCCTTCGTCTCCATACCAGGCAGATTCCGTTAGCTGTAATGGCCGTTGA
Organism: Ascaphus truei; assembly: GCF_040206685.1. NCBI lineage: Eukaryota > Metazoa > Chordata > Amphibia > Anura > Ascaphidae > Ascaphus > Ascaphus truei. The sequence goes on along the minus strand of NC_134483.1, from coordinate 456,987,993 downwards.
TGGAAGTAGCTGTGACCATCACCCTCGAGACTAATCCTTTGCTGGTTATGGTTGGGGCACTTCACAAAGAGACACTGTCATTCTATGTTATTTGCTCTTCCTCAACTCCAGTGGTCCTAGGACTTCCCTAGTTGCGGCACCACAACTCTAAGATCGAGTGGGCGACCAATCAAGTGACAGCCTGGGGACAACATTGCCATGGATCTTGTCTTCCGGTGTCTCGCACTATTTCTGAGGTTTGGTTACCTACTGATACTTCCTCGCCATATCTTACAGTTTCTTATCAGGAGTTTGCCGATGTATTCAATTAAAACAGGTAGTGGCGTTACCGCCTCACCGACCTTATGATTGTGCAATCGATCTGCTCCCAGGGCCATTCTTCCTGGAGGACGCAGGTACCTTCTTTCGGAACCAGAAACCAAGGCTATGCTGGAATACATTTCTGAGAACCTTCAGAGTGGGTTCATTCGCAAATCACTCCTTACCCTTTCATCTGTTTGGATTCGCCAGTTGCTGACCCCGGACTGTGACCCCTACCTCGCTGCTTTCTGCCTGCCCTGACCATTTGCCTGTTTACTGGACTTTGCACCACTGCCACCAGCCCTGAACTCTACCTGCTTACCGACTACGGATACTATTACAGGACTCTGTCTCTGGGCTCTGGTCGGTTTATTTGCATCTCTACCTCAGCCTTGCGAGTCCACTTCCTGATTTGAGACGAGCACCATCACATTTTGTTTGGCCAAATATGGACCCCACTGAGGTAGCATGAGCCATATCTCTCCAAGGAGAACTACTCGGAGATCATGAGACACATCTCGCCTAGCAAAACCAACAGATGGCACTCATTTCTAGCCAACTTCAGGACATTATCATCTGGCTGGATACACTCCAGGTGGGTTCTACCCCTGCACCGACATTGTTGGCAGCATCTCCGGTGCTAGCTCCGTCCTCCCCTATGCCCAGGGAACCATGGATCCTGACGCCTTCATGTTATGGAGGGGACCCTATGACTTGTAGAGGATTTTTGAATCAATGTTGGATTCAGTTTGAACTCCAGCCCTCCATGTTTTGCACCCATCGATCCAGGGTAGCCTATGTAATTTCTTTACTGACAGACGAAGCTTTGGCCTGGACCTCAGCTCTCTGGGATAAGGAATGCCCACTGGTTAACGATGCCGCTGCTTTTCTCCAAGCATTTGAAAAAGTGTTTGATGCTCCTGGTCGCGGGTCTTCTGTTTCTGCTTCGCTCCTTTGAATCCGACAAGGAACCTGTACTATGGGCCAGTATGCCATTGAATTCCAAACCCTTGCTGCGGAGACAGGCTGGAACAATGAAGCTCTGCTGGCAGCATTTTGGCACGGACTTTCTGAGGGTTTAAAGGACAAACGTACTTGCCGGGACACCCCTAAAGATATGGAAGAGTTAATTGCTCTCTGTATCTGAATGGATCTCCGGATGCGAGAACGACAGACTGAGTGAAACCGATCCTCACAAACCCCAATAATCCGGCTTGCCCCCCCCACTTTTAGACCCCTCTTTCTACACCTCGATCTGAGGAGGAACAGATACAAGTAGGTGATACCAAATTACCTGAGCACGAGAGAACTTTGAGACGTGCCAGGGGGCTGTGTCTGTACTGTGGTATCAAAGATAATTTTGCCCCAAATTGTCTGAAATCAGGAACCTCCAATGCCCAATGAAGATAGCGAAATATTCTCTGTGCATTTCTTCTATTCCGTCTCCGTCATAACCTTCACTGCTGCTTGTACCGGTTTCACTCTCCAGGGGACCAGCCTCCATTTCACTCAGGCCTTTGTGGATTCAGGAGCCGCAGGGAATTTCATTACCACGCATATGCGGAACTCCACTCCCTTCGTCTCCATACCAGGCAGATTGCGTTAGCTGTAATGGCCGTTGATGGAAGTAGCTGTGACCATCACCCTCGAGACTAATCCTTTGCTGGTTATGGTTGGGGCACTTCACAAAGAGACACTGTCATTCTATGTTATTTGCTCTTCCTCGACTCCAGTGGTCCTAGGACTTCCCTAGTTGCGGCACCACAACTCTAAGATCGAGTGGGCGACCAATCAAGTGACAGCCTGGGGACAACATTGCCATGGATCTTGTCTTCCGGTGTCTCGCACTATTTCTGAGGTTTGGTTACCTACTGATACTTCCTCGCCATATCTTACAGTTTCTTATCAGGAGTTTGCCGATGTATTCAATTAAAACAGGTAGAGGAGTTACCGCCACACCTACCTTATGATTGTGCAATCGATCTGCTCCCAGGGCCATTCCTCCTGGAGGACGCACGTACCTTCTTTCGGAACCAGAAACCAAGGCTATGCGGGAATACTTTTCTGAGAACCTTCAGAGTGGGTTCATTCGCAAATCAAGTTCTCCCACTGGTGCATGTTTCTTCTTCATTTCCATAATAGACGGTTCTCTCAGGCCATGTATTGACTACAGAGGCCTAAATAAAATCACCGTAAAAAATCGGAATCCTGTACCCCTCATTCCTGAACTGTTCGACCGCTTACGCAAGGCTACAATCTTCACCAAACTGGATCTTCGAGAAGCTTACAATTTAATTCGGATCAGAGAGGTTGATGAGTGGAAGACAGCCTTTAATACCCGTGATGGACACTACGAATATCTAGTCATGACATTCAGCTTATGCAACCCACCAGCCGTATTTTTAAATTTCATCAACAAGCTTTTGCGGGATGTACTTGACCAATTTCTCATGCTATATCTGGATGATATCCTTATTTTTTCCAGATCTTTGTCCGAAAATTGGGCACAGGTTAGACTGGTCCTCCAAAGACTTCAGGACCACTTCCTCTTTGCCAAGTTTGAGAAATGCCAGTTCGAACAGAAGAAGATTTCCTTCCTTGGATATTTCATCTCTTCCCTTGGCTTTGAGATGGATCGTGCAAAAGTATCGGCAGTACTGTATTGGCCTTTACCAACAGTCCTCAAACCAACTCAATGATTTCTTGGGTTTGCCAACTACTACCGATGTTTTATCAGGAACTTCTAAAAGGTGGTTGCACCCATTATGGCTCTTACTAAGAAATGGGCAAACCCTAAGATATGCTCCTCTGCTGCTCTTCTAGCTTTTGAGAAGCTCAAGTAAGCCTTTTCTTCTGCACCTGTGCTGATCCATCGAGATTTTACGAAACCATTCGTGCTTGAAGTGGTGCATCTGATCTGGCAGCCGGAGCCATTATTTCCCAAAGGAAGGAATTTCATGGGAAATTCCACCCTTGTGCCTTCTTTGCTAAAAAAAAATTCTGCCGCAGAAAGAAATTATGATGTTGGAAATTGGGAACTTCTGGCCATGAAAATGGCTCTAGAAGAATGGAGACATTTGTTTGAGGGGGCAACTTCTCTAATCACAATCTTTACAGATCACAAGAACCTCGAATATATTGAAGGAACAAAAAGTCTTAGGATGCGTCAGGTGAGGTGGCCTCTCTTCTTCACTCGGTACAACTATGTGATCTCCCATCGTCCAGGATTAAAGAACATCAAAGCAGGTGCTCTATCACGACAATTCTCCCTAGACGACACCAAGGAGATAGAGCAGGGGCCCATCATTCTATCTTCTCAGATCATTTATGCAGTTTCTTCTTCACTCGTGCAACAGATCTCATAGGTCCAGGCAAGAGATGAGCACCGTCACATCCAGCTACCCCCTCCAGTCGGATGAAACTTGGATCCTAGCGCTGACAGGAAGGAGAAGAGAGAGAGGAGGGAGCGCGGGCCTCTTCTTGCCCTAAGGCCAGCCCACAGTACCACAGTTTTGGTTTCTGAGTGCAAACAAAATGATCTTAGGATGGCTAAGACTCTGGAAGAAAGCAAAGGAATGGAAGCAGGCACACGGTCTTTCTAAAGGTGCAGTTTATTGTGCCACCAAAGGTCCAAGGTTTCGGCAAATAGATTGCCTTTATCAAGGAGAGGGCCTCTCCTTGATAAAGGCAATCTATTTGCCGAAACCTTGGACCTTTGGTGGCACAATAAACAGCACCTTTAGAAAGACCGTGTGCCTGCTTCCATTCCTTTGCTCGAGTACTTCTGGGATGTCTGGACATCCCTGGATACAGCGCACCGGCAGATAAGTACCCCCCTCCAGCACCTACCAGCGGTGTGCATGTGCTTCTATATAAGACTCTGGAAGACCTTCTTCTGAAACAGTAACACAGTTTTGAATATGTCCAAATACAAAGATATATATATATGTAACGGTTTCCCCCCCCCAATCGCAGATTATAGTGTGGGGGTGCAGGAAACATACAGTGTTACTCAGGTGTGGTGCATAACCTGTTGGCTCACAGGAGGGCTGAGCTTCCGCCACGGGGAACCTGGGGTAATTATACTAGGGTACTCACTTACAACGATGCAGCGCCTCCACCTGCGATGGCTCCCACCAGAGGGGGAGTGGTTCCTCGCAGGACAATCAATGATAACATACACGGTGAGGTATAATAACTAAGGACTTTACTAACATGCAAACAACGTATCACGGCAATACCACACTATAACCTGTGTCCCTCTCTCGAGGAGACACCTACTGCGTCACGCAGGACGCTTCCCCAACACCAGGTGATCCCACCCAGTGTCCCAGGAACCCCACCCAATGTCCCGCACTCTTGCAGAGAGTTAATGGGTGACTGCGCAGTCACTATTTATACTAAGGGCCCGTTGGTGCACTTGTGTAGTAGATAGTACCTGCCGAGCACTCCCGTGCTCGGATCTCCAACGGGCTTCACAAAGGATCAGTCGTATGATGGTTCCGTCTGATTCTACACCGGACTCCTTGCACGCGAACCGCCAGGGGTGGTCCGATCCTGGTGAACAGTCTCTGCGGACCCCAACGAGGGTCCGAACCTCTTAGCAGGAACCGCAGCGTCTGCTGTGTCCCTGTCTAATCTAAGTGGCACTAACGTGACAGGAATCCTAACCTAGGGCCTGTCCCTGTAGTGCAGCAACCTGAAGTGGCTTGGGGAACTCCTATGGGCCTGCAGGGGTAATGACCTATCCCACTCCCCTAACTACCCAAGTCCCTCGCCTCACTACTATCTAACTAGTCCCAGCGCCTACAGCAGCAAGCTGTAGCTCACTGGATCTGGCAGCCAACGTGCTGCGCAACAAGGTGCCTGCCTGTCAGACCTCACAGCACTAACAGCCGTGACTCTGACAAGGCAGCACTCTATACTAAGGGCAGCGTCCCTATCTCGGGCCTCCCTCAGCACTTACCCATTAAACTAGTGGGGAGTTTGGGCCTACCTGGGGTGTAGGTACCTATGTGGGGCAGGAGCTGCACTCGCTCCCCGCACCCTTCCTTCCCTCACAGCTCCCTGACTCCAACTCTCTGTAACCTTCCTTTCCCAGCTCCCACTAATGTAAGTGGCAGGGTCCCTAACCTGAGGGCTGTCCCTGGCAACACTCACCTTACTGGGGAGCTGAGCTATCTCGAGCCCTGGGGGTGCTGGCCTAGTACAGGGAGTCCCCGACTCCTGTACCCTACCTCCTTCCCTGGGCTGCTCCGGTCTCTGACTGCCTAACGTGCTCCAACTGACAAAAACCCTGTCTGCACACAACATTGTTGCAACTCTGCAGCATGAGAATCTGCCAGCTCTATTGGCTTCAATGCTGCCTGTGACAAAGGTGAAAGTGCAGTCCCTAGAGGCTGCTGGGAATTGTAGTTCTTGGTACAGCTCTTTTCTATGGGGACCGCGTGCGTGATCTTTACTGCGCATGGGCGAAGCTCGCCATCCCTTTCCCCCACTGCCACAGGGGTAAGACAGGGGCAAAGGAAGATCAGGGGAACCGGGGGTGACCCCCTTACATATATATATATATATATATATATATATATATATATACTTACATGGATGAGGGTACTGTGAAAAACATATTAGACAAAAGGATGAGCTGTTACAATTAATGGTTTCTCGAAAACATACACATGCCTCTACTTTATAAATAGGATTTTCTGCTGATGATAGAGATCTTTACTGTGTGAAAAAGTTAAGCTATTTATAACATTCCTGGAATAAATGTGAGTGTATCATGAATCATAAAGAGAACAATAACATTGTCTCTATCCACTTAAGCTGCATTATTGTCAATCGGAAATTATTAACCTTAAGTTTCACATCAACTTTACAGTACATTAGTCAGGCAAAACTTAACCTTCGATTTGTTTTTCAAATATTTTGTTATGAAAGATTCCCTTTTGCAATCTCAAAATGCCTTTGGTTTAATGTAAATATTTTTCTGTTCCAGATTGTACTTGTAGTGTATTTAAGAGTGGTTTTTTTGCATTCCGAAATACATTACATGATAGACATGCTTTTGTATGTTTTTATTATTATTTATTATTTACTAGGGGACAGGAAATAAGTATCAGAGGTCATCAGCAAAAATAGCCTGTATTAAATATATTCAATCTCTGTCCCCTTGAATATCTCCAAGGAATATTCTTCTAAAAATATTTGGACAGGTACTAGCTGAACAAAATATTCTAACCACTTTGGCAACTTCAACCATTTAATAATACGCACGTTTGCATGATATATAATGAGACATACAAGGTTGCGACCATGGTGTTATAATTCCATCTTCCATGGGAGCCTTCCCATTCTTCATGGATTTTGTTGCCTTTGCCCCTTCGGGTTGAAGGACGCATGATACATCATTGGGGGTCTCTTCTCTCTTTCCCTCTGCTGAATTATGCTCTGTGATATGTGTTCTCATAAAATTTCATATAGAAGTCCTCAACTCTCTTTATGATAAGTGTACGTTTTTTTATTGTGGATCCATTGTCTTGTTTGAGTGCTATGATTTGCTTCTTCCCATTCATAAATCGCTGCTTTGTCTTCTATAAGCTTTTGTTATCGTTGATATTGTTCTTCATCATATCACAGTTTACATCTTCAGTTATACGTTTGCGGATTATCTTGCACAGCTCTGCAAATTCAATTCTAGCCTCTTGGGATTGCTTAATTTCCTGTCATCTCCTCAATAATTCCTTTGTCTCAACAGTTATTTTCTTGTCCTGTTTTTTCTAATGAGTCCTCATTTTTTTCCTGCGCTTTCAACTACAATCTTCATAATTCTTTGTTAAAATGTTCCCATGCATTTCAAGCACTCTTAAGCGATTTTTCAGCAATACTTGAAAATCTCTGCTGCTATTCTTGAGGTTATTGATGTTGATTGTTTTTGTCTTTTTTCTAATCCATTTTCTTTTTTCCATCTTTGCATTCAGATTTCATTTGCAGCGAATCAATCAGTGATCACTCCATGGGCCGGATACATCAAGCTGTGATAACCTGAAAATGCGCTATTATTGCCCAAAAAGTGCCTTATTTTTATTGTGCAATACCTGTACATCTGTGTTGCACCATCAAAAATATCGATTTCGATAAAATCAGTCATGACAGCGCACTTTTTAAGATTGTGGTATACGTCAAATTTCTATATATATGTAGCATAGCCTCCAGCTGCTACCTTTTTCCTTTGGCCCCTAACAGTATAAGTCTTGCTAGGGGCAGGCACTGGAGGGGTTAATTCCTCATGAAGGCTAGTTTGCTATTGCAGCCTTGGATACACTTACTGTATCCAAGGGCGGGCCTAATAACAACCTGAGTGTCAGTCTGGGGAAGTATACTGGTGTCACGGGAGACTCCTGTGGCGGGTAGGATCTCGGTGGCCGGAACAGCACGAGCGTAGTAGGGGTCACAAGCAGGGGTCCGAGGCAGGCGGCAGGTAGCGAAGTCAGGTAACAAGCAGAGGTCCGAGGCAGGCGGCAGGTAGCGAAGTCAGGTAACAAGCAGAGGTCGGCAACGAGGAGACTGGAACAGGACAGGCGGGGCAGGACAGGTCCGGGAGCAGGGACTGAGAACGGGGAGCAGGGACTGAGACCGGGCAGCAGGGACTGAGACCGGGGAGCAGGGAACAAACAGGGACAAGCCAGATTACTAATAAGGGCCTTTACTGTGAACAGACTACAAATACAGGTACAGGTATAGGAACAGATCAGGAATCAAAGACAGGCATGTGTATAGGAGTCTGACTTGATGCAAAGGCAAAAGCAACAGACAGGAAGCAGAGCTATAAAGGACAGAGACAGGAGCAACAAGAAGACAGTCAGGCAGACAGAGGAACCCAGAGGAAACAGAAGACAGCAGCACACCCAGTGGACAAAGAAGAACTATGGCTAGGCAGGAGGTCTAGGAGACCCTGACAACTGGCTGGGTCACATGAGTTTTATGTGACACCTGTTAGTATCAGACCTGCCCTGTTATGAGGCAGGGTTACAAGCCCAACCACCAGGGTATATACTGGCACTCTCCCAGAAATCATAGTGTTTCTTCCCTCTCCTGTGGAGTGGACAACAACTACCTTGTAGCCCACAAGGGGCTACATGAGAAGCACCAGAAGGGACCTAGATGGGCCTCAAGCCTTAAGGTAACCTTCCAGGGGAAGCAAAGCATGCTGTAATATCTGGAATATGCAATAATCATCCATTGAACCATATGTTTTTGTGATTCACTGCCTTGGAATAAAGAGAAATGTCAGCATGGACAATCCTGCAGACCCAGGATCCTTGCTGACTGGAGGCGCTGCCAAAGAGAATGAAGAACCCTAAAAGCCTGTCCTGAGTCTCCCCACACCATCGCAGAGCAACTCAGAGCCCTCCTCACAGGTATGCACAGCACTAGCAAACATACAGGTAGCGACGCAATCTCACGTAGGGTGGGGGTAAAGGTGCTACATATATATTCGAAATGCTGTTCACGCTTGAAATAATTTTACTTTTTTTGTTTTATCACCTACTCCTGGCAGGCGTAATGCATATCTTTCAAATGTATATAATGGACAATCAATTTATAAATGTATACATAGCCAATATAAGTAAAACCAGCATTGAAAAGGCGTGTAAACGTTTTTTTTTTAACACATTTCAATATATATTAACGCTTTGTTCCCCAAGTGCTACATTGGACTTAATATATTGTTAAGCTACACTACCTACCCTGTTCTCTCCCTTAGTAGCCACTTAAGCATTGTCATGCAATCTTGTATTAACTGGTAACGTAACCAAGGGGTTAACCCCTGCCTTCCCCCTTGGAGGCCTTACCACTGTTTATCGAGAAATTACCCCATCAACCCCCAAAAAACTCCCCCCCCCCACAATACACTATTGGTCAAATGTGGCTAATGGTGATTTTGTCCATTTAAACATTATAACAAATATATAATTAAACACATACAAAATATCATCTAGTGGGCCTTCCAAATGTCATGGGTGCAATTGATTGCACCCATGTAGCGTTCGCACCACTAAGCTGGTGCAAAACTTTTAAGCTGGTCTCATGACGGATGGATGGCTCGTAGATAAGCCCAGCGAATATCTTTGAACATCCACAGGGACAAGCAACACATTTACTAACAAATATTTGCAGGCACTTGTAGAAACAATACAACAAGGGGGAAGGGGAAAGGGGTAGAAACCCTCGCATCAGCCTCTAATCAAAAAGAATCGACAACGGTGCAATAAGGGGAAGGAGCAGAATTGTAACAAATAAACAAAAGACACCCAGTGGGCAGCACTCGTTGTATGCAAATATGAATTGATGATAGACTTAAAATTAAAATGCTTTAATAGTATAATTTAAAATAAGTGTCAAAATTGTTGAAAAAATGGGCAACTGACTGTGGTGACAAAATACAAAAAACAGACAAAAATATATACAATACTATAACTGAGATCTAGGGGGAGAGGTGGAGTACCCACCTAACTGCTAATTGGCAGAGATAAATCAAGGACTAAATAGTCAACCCCCTAGTTCAGCAATGACAAGGTTAAAAGGCCTGTAAAATAGATACAGGTGACGGAGAACTACCCATGCAAAGGTATATGCCAATGTGCTATACACAATGGGCGACAATAAAGTGAAAACTCACTGATGGTAGTTTGATAGTCCACAATGTAAAAGAGACTCTGATTGTGAGGAGTACCCTCAATGAATGGTTAAAGCAAGCCTAACTATAGGAGAATAAAAAGAATAAAATTGATAGGCAATGTATTATTAAATATTGTGCACAAGAGCTCACAAAGTGTGGTGCTTAGCTCTGGGGCACGGATCATGTCCGTATCCAGTTATAGCCCCCTAGTATAAATGTGCCACTCAAACATGCTTAGTAATACCTCACAAAATACATTGGTCAGTCAGTGACTATCAATAGCTAGGTGCACAGGAGCTTACAAAATGTATTTTTCAGCTCTGGGGCACGGATCTAGTCCGTATCCTAGTTCAAATGTGCCACTGTAGCAGATAAGTAAACAGACTGTGAAAACATAGTGAGCAAACACATGAATGAGCCGAGGGGAGAGGGATTATATGCAATGCAAAAAGTAGTCAGGAGCAATTACATTTACACGTGCTGGTTAAGGTAAGGTAATTAAATATGTACCGCAACTCTATTGGTTTGGTTAAGCCCTCGTCAGAGCTGATGCCGCGGAGTAGCGCTGACATATGCAGTTTTACCTGCTCAAAATCCTGCAGTCAGAAAATACCTTATCACATACCTGGGGTCTATTGTATACAGACCTAGTCTCCCTTCACACGCATATCGGCACTATACAGTGCCTCTCACCCTCTGCTCGGCATGGAGACGTCAATGCGTGATGACGTCAGTTCTGTAGCCGCCTCCCACCTGACGTACGTTTCGCTGGGGCGCTTTATCACCTTTGACGTCCGTGACACGTTCACCATGTCCCCGCCACGCCCCTGATCGCCTCCCCAATTTACAGCAGCCTAGTGCACACATTGCTGGGGCTGCAGGAGTGCGCACGGTGGCGCACACGGTAGCGTGCGCCCGCGTCGCCCCCATGAGCTCAGCCTTAGATGTTTCAGTTTTAGGCAAAACTCACACTGACTGACACACACACACACACACTGGCTGATGGACTGACACACACACACACTAACTGACACACACACACACTGACACACTGACAGACACACAAGGAATTCACAGTTATTATAAATATAGAAGTGCAAATAGCTAAAACACGTGTTCTAAGTCAAATTTCTCTGAGTTTCGGCACTGCAATTGTGTTTTGATTTTTAATTTAAAACATCATCATCACAAATACAATTACTGTGACAAAACAGTGACAAAAAGCAAAGAAGTTTCACTTAAAATGTGCGTGCTCGGCACACACACCATTTTTGTGTAGGCCGCACATTGACTGTCCCGTAGTATTCTTGCATCCCTGTCTCGTCCGGAGTCTCTTGGATTGTGGAGAAATTCCTGTTCTTAAAAAAAAGGAATATCATAGTTTCTTGTATTGGAGGTAGGAGGTTCCCCATTAGAGGAATCAAAATCAGATGTGGTGAAGCCAGAAGATGCATTCTGGGTTTTAGTGGGGATTCTTGTATATTTCTTGTTAGTGTAGCGCACTTTCCCCGACCCTATGGGAGATATGGCAGCTACGGTGTGTGTGGTGCATTACCTGTGGCTCACAGGAGGCCTGAACCTCCGCCTGGGGAGCATGGGGTGTACCTTATTCGTCTGGTGACAGCGCCTCCACCTGCAAGGGACCCCAATGGGGAGGGAGAAGCCCCTTACAGGAACAATGCCAATAATACACACACACTCAAATATATACTAACAACCTTACTGAACACAATAATATCGGTACTCTGTACCGCAGAGTAACATATGCCCAAACCTGATACCACCAGTGAGGCTCCCCAAAGCACATTGGGTGCCAGGCACCAATACCCTGATGTCCCTTTTCCCAATATCAAGGCCCACCCAAAGTGTAGGAGATAGCACTATCCCGTGAAGTGTTGGTGCACTTAGATGGGTACCTGCCCGGGAGCTCCAGCACCCGGGTGATGCAGATTAACAAAGAGGATCCACCTGATCCTACGTTGTCATCTGCAACGGCGTCCGCCTCCACGTGGGGTGAATTCCGGCGTTGATAATATCACCTTGAAGCCTCTCAAAGGGAAGTAGTCTGGTCCTAAACCACAGGCCGCAATCACCGTGCGGCGTCTTCACTGTGTCTCTGACACTAGACAGTAAATGGGTAAGCGTCCCTATCTAAGGGGCCTTCCCTGAAGCAACTACAAGCTACTGTTAGTCGGGGTCTAATGGGGGTCTCTGGCCTACTGCAAGGGCCTAATGACACCCTGCACCTACACCCTTACCCTCTGATGTCCCAGCTCCGACTGACTAGCGTGGTGCAAGCGCGCCAAATGTATCCAGTTCTCAGCAGGGGAATCCTGGCACCCTAGTGGCTGCTGTGTCACCTAGCTTGCAGCCTCAGTGCATTCTGGGGCTTGTAGTTCCCCTGCGGGGCCTGTGTATCATAGCCGTTGCTAGCACTAAGCAATGCGCATGCGTGACTATCTGTAATGGCCGCCGCAATCTCTTGCACCTGCGCGAACCTCTGCGCATGCGTATGCACACCCAACATACCCCGGGAACCGCCGGGGACCTCCGGTGGCTCGGTCGCCTTTCCGACTGAATCTCTCCCTCTCCGCACCTCCCCAGCACCTGCCAGATGCGCGCACTCTGCTGCTGGCACCCCCACGCCCCACGGAGGTGAGGGGGGCCCAGGGGGCTCTGCTATATTAAGTTTATTAGATGTATAACTCCACTTGTAAACAGTTCCAGAATAAAAGTCCAATAAATCTCTCATAAATTATTTTTTTTCGAAAGCAACTATATCCTGCTCATATCTTACAGTTTCTAATTGAGTAATGTAAGTCGTATCAACTAGTTCCAAAGTTCCTTTGAGAATTTACATTTTCTCATAAAGGTCTGCTAATATAGATTCATCATGTAAAATTAATTCGGATGAACAAGTGTAAAGGATAATTTCCCATTTAGCTTTTAAATTTATGTCTTGGAACTCAAAAGATGGAAAAACTTGGATTCTTAAACTTTGTGGTATCAAATGCGGTGGTAAATACCTATCAAGAGATGTTTTATTTGTGTGTAACGTCAGGGACACAGTGGTCGCTGCAGTTCTTTATCAGAGGTTTGGGACCAAACCTCCTCAGAGACATTTATATCTACCTGGGTGGGATCGCCCCGGAGGAACATCACGGAAAGCATCGCGTCTGCGGATCCTTTGCGAAGATTAGTCTGCTGGTCCGAGCGCAGGAGTGCTCGGCAGGTAACTCTACACCAAAGTGCACCAACTATAACACTCTCACTCCAGTGGCCATGCGGTCACCACACACTTGGGGGTTTGGGTGTGGGAATTGGACACGGTGTGGGGAACACGGTGGATGGTCGCGTCGGGCGAGACGCTTTGGCTAGTTGTGTCTCTATTGGGAGGAGTATGTGAATTTTATGCATATGAGTCTATGATTGCTATTAGTAAAGATATCTGTTATTTTATGTACTGCGTGTATATCGTTATATTGGTGTCCAGCGAGGGACAACTCCCGCTCTGTTGGGAGCCATCCCAGGTGGAGGCGCTGCATCTGGTAAGAAACCATATAAATATATATATATATCGCCCCAGGCTCTCCGTGGCAAAGGCTCGGGCCCTGCGAGCCAACAGGTTATACCGCATTAGTAGTCTTCCTGTAATCTAGGGGAAACAGGGCTACACAGAAGACAGACATAAGGTTTAATTGCTGATGTCATCCTAGAAGGTAGGAGGAGATATGGCTGTATCTTATACTTAGCTATTTAACAGTGTCCTGAGAATGTGACACTTGGAACCTAAAGCTTCAATTATACCAGAAACTGCAGAGCGATCCGGTGAAGTCATTGTAGCGATGCTACATGTGCACATGCAGACGCGATTTGTAGCACTACTGCAGGGAGACACACCAGATCATTTCTCTCTCTCTCAATGTATCTATCTATCTATCTATCTATCTATCTATCTATCTATCTATCTATCTATCTATCTATCTATACAGGGCTTGACAAATTACCCAAAAAATCTACTCACCACCAAGCCCCGCCCCAAGCCTCACCCCCACTAAAGAATTGAATAAATTCCTTATAAGAACTAATAACAACATTCATTTTGACATAACAGTTTATTGTATTACATTTATACTTTACTACAATTTCTCCTTGTTACATAGTTACGTGTATACGTGTGTGACAGATTGTGTGTGTGTGAGACGGTATGTGTGTGAGAGACGGTGAGTGTGTGTGTGACACTGGGTGGGTGACTGGGTACGTGACTGGGCGGGTTACTGGGTGTGTGCCTGGGTGGGTGACTGGGCGGTGAACGAGGGGGGGGGTGACTGGGTGGATGACTGGGTTGGTGACTGACTGGTGACTGACTGACTGGGTGACTGACAGAGTGGATGACTGACTGGGTGGGTGACTGACTGGGTGGGTGGGTGAGTGACTGGGTGGGTGAGTGGCTGGGTGAGTGGGTACATGTATGTAGACACACCTGTGGCAGCCCAGTCAGGCCCACAATTTCTACCCTCCTGCCACTACCGCACAGTCCGACCTCCGGTGCACCAATGTATAGGCTGTGTACCGTCGAGCACCTTCGGGCCTATGACGCACGGCATCCAGGCATCACGGCTGTAATCTAGACCCAAATCCAGGGCCCAGAGTCCCCACGGGTGTCTTCACCTCCACCCCCTGCGCCCTTCCCCAGCAGAAGAAATAAAAAAGAAAATAAATAAGTGTCCAAGAGGAAGGAACTCATTGGCCTGACCTGCTTGTGGCTGCCAAGCGAGGCCCGCAGTGAGAGGCGAGGCGGCCATCTTCCCTCCAGGGGCCCGCTGGTTAGTTGTCAGCACGCCGTCGGAGCGGAGTACTGTGCTCCTTCATCAGAGGTTCAAGCCCCATTAGTGAGCTGTGAAAGTTCGGTGGAGCCTCCCCAGACAGACATGTTATCTACACTTGCACTTTATAGCTTTGCCCATTATTTATGTATGGGTAATACACGCTTCCAGCCCGCCTAGAGGTGGTAATTACGTCTCAATATTGCCAGGAGCAGAGAGATTGTTTTTTAACTTGTTTTAGTGACTATTTTTGTAATAAATTATATATTCTTCTTGTAAACCAGAGTGCTCCTGTTTGAAAATAAATAAATAAATATATATATATATATAAAAGAAAGAAAGAAAGAAAACAGTGAATATCACTGTGCAAGATAACAATAAATAGATATATGAAAAATGAAATAAATGAAACTAAACAAAATGTCTATAAATATAAAAGATGAAATCATTGCCAAAAATAAAAATGCCGTTGATGTGGTGAATGAATACAGACACCACCTAAAACACAAAAGTGAAAAACAAATGACAAACAAAAAACAAAAACAACATAAATAGACAAAAGACAAAGATACACAAGGATGGTAGGAAGGGTAGAAAGGAAACAAACGGATAAGCAAACACCAAAAACAAAAAACGGACCAAAAGGAGCCAATGAGATTAAAAATGAAAAACTGGAATCAAAGAAAATAATAAAAATATTATAAAAAAACCACTGGAAGCACCAGTCTGCTCTCCACAGTATCACACCAAATCCACCACTCAATCTATAAGACGAAAAAGGAGAGCGCAGGCCCCATAGCGTGATTCCGTAAAATATAACCGTTTATTGGCTTCAAAGAACTCTAAACTACTCAAAAATGTAGCTGAATTAAAAGAATTTAGAACTAATGGGACCATTCCATGGGTGCCAGGTAGAGGCTGGTATCAGAACACCGCTTCCTAGTCTGGTCGGTGACACGTATCTGCTTCCGGTCGCGCGGAGAGAACACACAGCTCTTCCTCCAGAACTGAGTGCAGAGGTGCTGTTCCTCGGCTCCCTGGTTCCCCTGTGCCAATACGTGGAAAATTCTATGATAGTCCCACAGGTGGATGTAAAACACCCTACGCGTTTCGTCAGCAATGTTCCGACTTCATCAGGGAATAAAACATGAAGGTACCCTGCCTAGGAATCCTAGTGGAGGTAGGAACAACCACATTCACAAAGGCAGTGCAAGGCCTTACAGTGACAACAAAGAGGGGGAAACATATGCCTCTTCGGGGAATGCTGTGTGTGCATCCCAAGGAAGAAGTTTGTATGTGATCCAGTTAAATAAAGTTCAGCAAATGTTCCTGGCACCTTCCATCTTTATTTCACTCACCATACCAGCCCTGCACGGTTTTCCAGCACCCTGAGAACATGGTATCGCTGAGTATCTCTCACACACAGTTGGGAATGTTTTGGTGTGGCCCCTCTTTCTTGGCTGGGGGTAGAGGTGTTACATTATAATACATGTTTCATTCTAAGCCCTTTGGAGTGCTGGCGATTGTGTTTCCTATTTAAGGAGAGATGACATTGTTACCCATTCTGTTTGTATGCTATAGGATAATCAGGAAAATATATGTCACTACGACATCTCTATTAAATGGCTACTGAAAATGATTTTAATGCAATTATTATTGACACATTGGCACATTGTCGACTAATGTGCTATTGGACTTTTAAAGGCAAGCATAACGTGCATCGCTCAATAACAGGAGGAATCGTAATCTGCGACAAATCCCGTTTTACTTACTGATCAAAAATGGATGTCTGTAAATGGCATTCCTTTGGATGTCCACTAGATGGTGCTCTATAATTATAAAACTAAACAGCAAATATATTTTCTTTGGTTTACTTTAAAACTTGTGTCACTTGTTATATTTTTCATTTTATGCATGGACTGTGCGGATGAAGTAAGCTCAAATAGCGTGTCCTGATAAAGAGTACCTTTGAAGAGTTAAAAGAAAGAATACATTAATGTAACCTGTTTAACATAAATAATTGTGGTTTATCTAAAAGTAATTGTTGAATTTCCCCGTTAATTAATAAAAAATAAAAAAAAGGGTAAATCAGCGGACAAATACAGGTAGTATGAACCAGAAAATACTATACCAAACAATGTGGAAGATTCTACACCACAGAATTAATATTAATTAATATATATGTAACCCTACCTGCCTGGCTCCTATGGAGTTTACATTGGATAGTCTATGGATTTTGATGGAGAAAAGATGGGTGCCAGGAAGTTTATAGTTATGAACAAGATGGTCTTTATTTACATTTCAGAGTTATACAACTTCTTCTCCAGAAACATTAATGCATTCCTGGAGAGGCACATTCCTTGAACAGCTGGTTAGTTGTGTGGCTATACATCATCTTATGGCATTCTTATTTTATTACTTCCAGGGTTCCTACCTTGGGCTACCCTTCCCTCTTTTTAGTAAAGAGGTCTTAATCTCTGCTATGTGCCCTGCCCATCCCACGTGCATGCTTTAGTGCAGGGATCAAGTAGTACAGGATATTCAGCGCTCTGCTACAGATGATTTGATAAAGGAAAATCCCCTTGCTGCACGTGTGTGGAGCGTCTCCCTAAACAGCTCCCAGGTCAAGGTGATCCCCCCTAAAAAAGGGGGGAGACACCCTGAAAAACAAGAAGAAAAAAGTGCACACAATGCGCACCAGGGATTTGGAATATGTCATTTATTAGTAAAAATAATAATAATAATACTGAGGGGATCCAACCCCACCTCAGTAACAGAAGTTACACAGCTAGGTTCAGTGACAATACACATGAGCCCTGAGATACATATAATGTTGATACATCCCTAAACAGTATAACACATAAAATACAATTAAAAGCAAAAGTAATCAGTTTGTACAAAACAATAATCCAAAGTAGTTTGAAGTGAAAACCGCCATAGAGGACTATCTAAAGCTGACAGGGGGAGACGGATACTCACACTGAAGCAGAAATGCGGGACCACGGTGACGTATGAAGATCCGGATCATGGCACCGCAGAGATGGAAACACCGCATGTGCTTCTTGCAGGCACCGTCTCAGCCCGTCAGCAAACACGCGCAGGATGACCTGTCGTGACCTCTACGCGTTTCGCACTACGTGCTTCGTCAGGAGGATGCGCAAATGGGGGTAGGTAACACAACTCACGGATGCCGTCCGCAACCTGATAGCACCCATATCAGCATGTGGAGAGGCTCACTAAGCGCAACACCCGCTGCCAGCGATTTCGAGTGCTGTCAGCGCTACAGGACACTCACCTAGCGTCAGGAAACTACGGAAGCTGAACAGGCTTAGTGAGCCTCTCCACATGCTGATCGGATTGCTATCAGGTTGTGGACGGCATCCGTGAGTTGTGTTACCTACCCCCATTTATTGTAAGTGTGGGTAGTTTGTGTGTTTTTTAACTGTTTGTATTAAAGTGTACTACGTACTACACCATATTGTGTCCTAATCCCTTATCCATGGGGGTGCTGTACCTGGTTTACCTGTGAGTGCAATCGCCATCCCAAGGGAAGGAGCAACACGTTAGATCACGTGGGGTCCGTGGATCACCGTGTTGGAGACGGGACGCAAGTACAGATTCTCTCCCCTGTACCAATAAGATATTATCTTGTGAGTAGGGTTTTTCTAGTTCTAGATAGGGGCTTGTGACTTTACCTACTGCGCAATTGGTGTGTCCTTTTGTTTCTGTTATTTCAGAATCAGTGTGGATTCAACCCCTAGGACACCCTCACCCATCTGGAACTTTTGGATTAGTCCATCCACCTATCCAGAGAAGTCTCATATCACAGACTGTCTATATTGGACTACGGTATCTTGGACTTTATCATTAGCGCCGGGGACACTTATTTTGTGTTTGTATATTGTTTAGCAGGTTTGGAATGATCTGTTTTATGTAGTTCCCCTTGACAGCTTATAATTTCACTTTTCACTTTATGGTTGATAATCACGTGAATTCACAATTGTTTATTTTCCATTTGATATTTGTGTAGGTTAGCACTTGTAGTGGGTTTATCACCTTGTTTGTTTAGTTTACACATACATATATATAACAGAAAAAAAGAAGAAAAAGCGCCTGATCTTCGTGTATTAACGTAAATAAAATGTAATAAAACATGGACATCACGATTCAAAACTCACAAGATTCCAAATATTAAAAGCATTGTATGAGTAATACTCATGCTCTGACCAGTCGTGTGTTGCCGCCGCGGCACCTCTGCACCACTGGAGGTGCTCCGGACTGATGTCACACCTCTGTAGATGGTGTTACACCTTGGAGGTTCCTCCGGCAACTCCCGTCTCTTGGGTGTAAGTTCCCTTCGTGGTAAAGAGTCCCATTACACCGGAACAGGGTCTGGCTTCATTCTCACACTGGCACTAATACTGAGCACTTGTAAAATGACAGTTGTTTTACATGGACTTATCTCATTCAACTGATTTTTTAATCATTTATTGTGTTTTTTTACATTATTATAATTTTTTTTTTTGGTATATGCATAGTATTACATTAAAGTATATATTGATTTAGTGCACTTTATCTGTCAGTATTTAACATCATATTGTGGTTATTCTCAAAATATATATATATTGTGACAAACGGCTTACTCTGGGGCTCCGCCGTCTGTCCGGGACTGTTAGAACACGGTCTTTTAGGGTACGTTAAATGATGAGACGTCACGTACTGTTCCTTTAAACAGGCTAGGCCTGGTTTATTTAGTCCCAGGCACTGAGACTGCCACAGTGCAAACAGAAAACAAAGCCAAACAAAAAGCTGCTCATCTGAGCGATAACTTAAACTTAGATATCCCTGACTCAGAGTTGGAAGTGGCTTGTCCACTTCCACCAACAAAATAAGTACCTTTGCAGTCTTAGACAAACAAACAGAATGATTGAACCTGTTTGGGGAAGAGGCTTCCCCCTCTGTAGTTCAGCAGCCTTCCAGCCTCCAGGCTCTTGGGAGAGGGGGAGAGGAAACAGGAAACAGGTCTTATATACCTGATCTCTAATCAGCATGACAGGTGACAGAAAACAGGCAGCAGACAAACTGTGGAATGGAGTGCATGTACCACGAGGCTGCCCTGTTCAGCCTAGACAGGACAGAAACTGTTCAGTATCCTGGGAGCCCTGTATATGGAATTTATTACCATCCCCTGGTTTCTGTCACAATATATATATATATATATATATATATATATATATATATATATATATATATATATATATATATATATATATTGTATATGATATGAAAGGTTATTAATTATACATTACTCTTTGTTTTCACCCCTCCCTGTAATGCTATGATGTCTCCTGTGTCATCCTCTCCTTGCTGTCTCTTTCTCTCTGTCTCCTCATCCCTTTGTGGTCTCTCTCTGTCTCCTCCCACCCTCTCTTCTCCCCTCTTTGCACTCCCTGCCTTACTGTGTCTGTTCCTCTCTGTGCACACTACACTCCCTCCTCTCCCACTCATCCGTCTCCTCCTCTCCTTGCTGTCTCTCTGTTTTCTCTTCCTACTCACCTTGCTGTCTTTCCTCCCCCATGTGAACACTGCTCTTTGCTGTCTCTCTCTGTCTCATCTCCCCTCCTTTCTGTCTTTCCTCCCCCTACATCATGCTCTGCTCCTCTTTGCACTCTCTCATCCCCTCTCTTTGCCCTCTCTGCCTTACTGTGTCTGCTCCTCTCTGTGCATGCTACACTCCATCATCTCCTACTCATCTTGTCTGTCTCCCTGCTGTCTGCCACTAAGATCCCCTCTCACAGTGTTTCCTGGGTGAGTGAGAGGGCGCTCAGTCTATCACAGAGGGGGAGCTATGTAGTATTTATTTATATAGTGCAGACAGTGTCCTCAGTGCTTTACAAAGATAATACAGTTAGGGAGACAAGATTTCCACATTTTAAATTGGGACACATTATAGTGGTATTTGTCTAATAGCCTCCCTATGTATACTGTATTATTCATTCTCTCTCTCTCCCTCCCCCCTCACCATTCTCTCTCTACCTTCTCCTCCCATTCTTTCTCTCCCTTCTCCCCCATAATTTCTTCCCTTCTCCCCACCATTCTCTTTCTCCCTTCTCCCCGCCATTCTCTTTCTCTTCTCCCCACCATAATCTCTCTCTTCTCCCCTACATTCTCTCCCTCCCTGTCCTGCTCTCTCTCCCCCCTCTATTATGCCCCCCACCATTCTGTCTCTGACCCCACTATTATCTCTCTCCCCCCAGCCATTCTCTTTATCTCCCCTCCAGCCATTCTCTCTCTATCTCCCCCAGCCATTCTCTCTCCCCCAGCTATTCTCTCTCTATCTCCCTGTCATTCTCTCTCCCCCCACCCATTCTCTCTCCCCCCAGCCATTCTCGTTCTCTCCCCCCAGCCATTCTCTCTCTATATCCCTGCCATTCTCTCTCTATATCCCTGCCATTCTCTCTCTATCTCCCCCACCAATTCTCTCTCCCCCAGCCATTCTCTCTCTCTCCCCACCCATTCTCTCTCCCCAACCATTCTCTCTCTATCTCCCCCCACCCATTCTTTCTCCCCCAACCATTCTCTCTCTATCTCCCCCCACCCATTCTCTCTCCCCCCAGCCATTCTCTCTCTATCTCCCCCCCCCATTCTCTCTCCCCCCAGCCATTCTCTCTCTATCTCCCCCCAGCCATTCTCTATCTCCCTGCCATTCTTTCTCTATCTCCCCGCGATTCTCTCTCTCTCTCCCCCACCATTCTCTCTCTCTACCCCACTATTATCTCTCTCTCCACCCCCCATTCTCTCTCTGTCTGCCCCCAGCCATTCTCCATCTCTCCTATCACCATTCTCTCTCTCACCACCCTTCTCTCTCCCACCACGCTTCTCTCTCCCTTCTTCCACTGAACAGGGCTGGCTGGTGGATTTTTGGGGGGTAAGTGCATCCTATCAGCCCTGATATTAGGGGGCCACTGGCTCCCACACATACAGGTGTAGCTGACATTATTGCACCCTGTAACAGGGGACTTATCCCTGTTCACCAATGTGCCTCTAATCCAGCAGTGTGATGGTTAACTGCTGGTAGGCAATTAAATAACACCACCTGGCTGATTACAGGTGTTAGAAAAGTCTGCCTCTGAGACAGGAAGGGAGACTCCTGAGCACACATGTGAGCTGAACAAGGAGACAGACAGAGGAGAATTCCTTAGTCCACAACTGGGCTAAACCAAGGAAGGACAGATGTCTTGAGCGGCAAGCTGACAACAAGACACAGTGGATAATACTTCTATACCTGGATCCTGACATTGCCTTATCACACACGGGTGTGGACACCAGGAGAACAAAGAAGCCTTCCCCTACAGCAACCCAGCTAACAGATAAGACTTTTCTTTTAAGACTATTATCTATGTCTATCTAAGTATATGAATGTCTCTATGATTTGGGCTGGTGAATCGCTGGGCTAACCACGCAGTTAGAGAGAACTGAATCACAAGTGTATATATACTCCAGAGTGGAGCAGATTTTGTTTGCTGATTTACATGTTTGCTGTGTTTAAAGCAATAAGCGCAATAAAGCCTTATTTTAATCTCACCTTAAAACAGTCTTCATTGGGAGGCGCATGCGCGAGAGTGAGACGGATGGCAGCATAAGCCTTGAGCTCCATCCCTCACCCCCGATAAAACACTAATAATTCGTGCAGAACAGACCTTCGGCACTCCTAACCACCCTAACACAGGCATTAAAACTGTAGGGATGGCACTGATGCAGGCAAAGAAAAAAAAAGAGGGAGATCTCCGCAAATATCTGGGCCGATCGAGCTGACGGAGCGTGGCAGCAACAATAGCGCCAGATTCGAATGCAGGCTCCGAATCAGAGCGGGATGAAGACACAGCTGAGGGCCCGGAGCAATAACCAGTCTGCCGCTGCAATTTTGAGCGGCTATACAGGGACATGAAAGCCCTAATTCACCTCGAAATGCAAGATCTAAAAAAAGAGGTGCAAGGACTTGGCGAGCGCACTGGTGTACTGGAGGAGAAAGTGGTAACCAACTCAAAACTTATCAAAAAAGCGGACAAACGCTCCACATATCTCCAAGCACAAATTAATGAATTGGCGGACAGACAGGAGGACGCAGAGAACAGGGACCGCCGTAATAACATCAGAGTGCGCGGTATCCCTGAGGCCATCACTGATGTGGAGGACTTCATCTCCCGATGGCTGGCGGAGCTGCTCCCTGACTGTCCGGCTAACGAGCGAATTATGGATCGCTGTAACCGAGCCCTACGAAGCAAGCCAGCAGAGACGGAGCAGCCGAGAGATGTAATTGCCCGGCTGCACCACTTTCGCACCAGGGATGCCATTCTCCAGAAGGCCAGAGTGGCAGGAGCCTGCAGATTTGAAGATGTCACTATGCAGCTCTTTCAGGATCTCTCCCCGCTCACCTTAGCCAGGAGAAGGAAACTCCAGCCCATCACCAAAACACTGAGGGACTGAGCCATTCCGTTTGGACCTTTCCGTTTGGCCTTTTGGTCATCCGAAACGGAAGGGCCATCTCCATGAAGGAGATAGAAGAGGGGGACGAGTTTCTGCAGAAGCTGGGGGTCAGAGAGAACTCCCCCGCGAGCCCTCGCGGGGAGAAGCCCAGAGACGCGGACTGGCAGGTGGTAGGGGCAGCAAGAGAAAGTCAAGAGGGAAAGAAGAGATGATAGCACCCTGCAGCACGTCGCGAAGAGAGACCACGCGCCGCCGCTCATGCAGAGAACAGGGAGCACCAAGACAGCTGCTGAACCAATAAACATTGTTTTCACACAAACACTTCTTTGCGAACAATCATTCCCCTCGTGTCTGGGCCCCTAAAACAAATAAATACTACTAGACTTGAGAGGTCGGGAGGGACATAAAGACATATAGATAAACCCCAATAGCAGAATCCTAGGAATAGGGGGAGGGGAGGAGGAAAGGGAAGAGGTGAGCTGGACAGATCAAGCTGTCATCTTTTCAAAGGAAGGGGAGGGGAAACAAAAAGGGGAAAAGATGCTAGAAAGTTAGGGGAAGAAGTTGCAGTAGCACAGTTGAACTGCCAGAGGATGTGTTCTGTTAGGATGAAGGGAAATAAAAAAAAAAGGGAAAAAATTTTAAAAGCAAAAAAAAAATAAGAAAAAAAAAAATCCTTACCTTTTACAATCGGGGGGGGGGGGGAGGGGAGGGTGCCCTCCAGTTTCACTTAGGGCATGAGCCTCCACATGGGCGCGGGGGGTAACCCCTCCCGGAGGCCCATGCAAGTCCCCACTGGACCAGCAAAGGGGAGCGGTAGAGGGGGGTGGAGGTCCATCCCGGACTACGCTCGTGCTGTACATCCAGGAGGGGCAGAGAAGGCGATTGGGGGAGATGGGTCTCGCCCAAATGCCAGATGTGTTGACATTGTATTTACATGTCTTGTTATATGTGTTTATTTGTTCCCCCAGTGTGCATTCCCTTGTTTTTCCCGGCTGCAGTCAGAAACCACAGAAAGATCTGGACGGTTCCCGAAGATGTGACCCTGGGCTCAGATGAAAGCTTACAGACAAGCAAAGGTTTGGAAATACACACATGAGTAAGGGGATTACTATTATTTCACATAATGTGAAAGGCTTTAATAGCCCAGGGAAACGCAAACTAGCCATGGCGGACTACAAAAAAACAGACCCCGACATAGTTTTACTACAAGAGACACACTTCTCTAAATCCAGCACCCCGAAATATATAGACTATAGATTTAAGACTTGGTTCTCAGCCTCAGCCAGTAAAAAAAAAAGAGGAGTAGCCATACTACTTCATAACCGTTTGCCTTTTGCGGTTAAGACCATCAAAAAAGACAACAACGGCCGATTTCTTATTATCATCGGTGAAATACAAGGTCAGCCGATCACATTGGCATAGGCATAGGCTTTCCTAGAATGGTTCTTCTCCGTCCTCCAGAGCAGGGGAGCGCAAACTTTTTGTGCTGCGCCCCCCTGTCACTCTGCCCCCGGCTCTCGCGCCCCCCTGCCTACCTTCATTCGCGTCAGATGACGTCACGCCCACGCAGCGTCAAGTCACATGGTGCCATGGCGACACAACACAGACGGCTGAATCCCGGTAAGTAAACAGTTGCAGGGGCCTCACGCGATCCCCCGGCATTTAATTTAAATGCCTGGGGGAAGAGCGCGGGGCCTCTGCAACTGCCCGCGCCCCCCCAGCACAATCTCCCGCCCCCCCTGGGGGTCGCGCCCCCCACTTTGCGCACCGCTGCTCCAGAGGATAGCGCAGGGCTGCGTAGTACTCGGGGGTGACTTTAACCAGACACTAGATCCGGTAATAGATAGATGCACCCCGAGCGGTAAAACTAATTCGAAGTTCAGACAAACCTGGAACAGGGGGCTGAGAACCAATAATCTCTTAGATATATGGCGTGAACAGCATCGACATGACAAAGGATTTACATTTTACTCCCACCCACACGATAGATACAGTAGGATAGACTACCTCTTTGTATCTAGCAGAATGGTTTCTCAGATCTCCCACTCGGGCATCCACGATATTTCGTGGTCAGATCACGCGCCGATAGAGCTGCGGTGCTCGGATTTTATTCTTGACAGACCAGGAGCGAACTGGAAACTCAATAAAGTTTTACAAAAAACCGAAATTTCACAAAAAGTGGGGGATAGAATCAGGGAATACTTTCAGGAGAATATGGGAAGCTTGACTTCACAAGTTACCCTATAGGAAGCCCATAAGGCAACTCTGAGAGGAGAGCTCATAGGGATCGCAAGCAGGTGGAAGAGGGAGAAGGACAAAAAAATTAATCAGTTACAAGCAGAATTGGCAGTCCTTTCAGCCCTACATAAAGATAACAAAAATGCAAGGACCCTTAAGGAGTTGCTAGACACCAAAACTAAACTTAATATCTTGCTAGCCTCCCGTGCTGAGAAGGAGCTGACATGGTCCAAGCGGAAATTTTTTGAAAAAGCAAACAGGCCAGATACCCTACTTGCCAACAAATTACGAGACAGAAACCAAGTCTCCAAAATTCAGACAATTCGAACAGAGCAGGGGGATCTAACCTCTGACCCTAAAAAAATCGTAAATGAATTTAAAACATATTACGAAACCCTATATGATGGGGCAAAGCTGGCACATACGCCAACCACAAAAGCCCGACTAAAGACGTTCTTAACAGAGGCTCAGTTACCAAAAGTGACCAGAGAGGAGAGGGACGCACTACAGGCAGACTTTACTATAGAGGAAATCCTAGAGGTAATGAAGTCATTGAAAGCAGCCAAGGCCCTGGGCCCTGATGGCTTTTCCAATGTCTATTATAAGAAATTCCGCAATTTATTAGCTCCTCACCTCCTAAAACTGTGTAATTCCTTTCTGGATGGTGCCCCCATCCCGGGCTCGATGCTCCAGGCGTTTATCTCTGTGATCCACAAACAGGGAAAGGACCCAGCGGACTGTAAAAGCTATAGACCCATCTCATTGATAAACTCAGACACAAAAATCTTTTCCAAACTACTAGCTAACCGCCCAGGTGTTGCCCAGGTTGGTCCATCCTGATCAAGTAGGGTTCAGATGTGGTCGACAAGCGGCAGATAACACCAGACGGATTATAGATCTAATTGATTTGGCACAAAAAAAACACATCCCGTCTATGGTGCTCAGTCTAGACGCAGAAAAAGCGTTTGACAGAATTGACTGGCCCTACCTGAGAGAGACGCTGGGAGCATTCGGCTTGGGTGGGAGAATGGTGGAGGCAATTCTCGCTCTGTATCAGGGACCGACGGCGAAGGTCAGGCACCAGGGCTTCCCCTCGGGTGAATTTCTGATTAAGAGCGGCACCAGACAAGGCTGTCCTCTATCACCCCTCCTCTTTTCGCTATGCATTGAACCCCTGGCGGCGCACATCCGCCTCAGCCCGAAAATAGCAGGAATCCAAATTAGTGGACAGCCACATAAAGTGGCCCTGTACGCTGATGACGTGATACTCACATTATCACAGCCCCTCACCTCTCTGCCGAATGTCTTTGAATTACTGGGGGAATTTAACGTGATATCAGGGTTCAAAATTAACCAGGCAAAATCAGAAGCCCTGAATATCAACCTACGTATGGCCACCGAGAAAATGATCACGGTGAACTTTGATTTCAAATGGCAAACCTCCTCTATTAACTACCTAGGGATAAATATCACAAAGCAATCGGGCACCCTATATAATGCAAATTAGACTGATACGGACACTGAAGGAAGATCTCCGTAAATGGGCAGGGTACAATATATCCTGGATTGGCAGGATCCAGTCTCTAAAAATGAATCTCCTTCCTAGAATCCTGTACCTATTTCAGACCCTACCGGTCCCTATAATTAGGGAAGATATCCTTCGGTTACAGTCCGCAATGGTGAAGTTCGTCTGGGGTAATAAAAACCCCCGCATCAAAACTAGCACAATGGTTAGGCCCACAACAAGAGGAGGGTTGGCGGTACCTTGCCTGTTATCGTATTTCAGAGCGGCCCAATTAACCCAAATTATCCAGTGGCACACCCACCCTAGTCTGAGGCGGTGGGTGGAACTGGAGGCGGCTTGCTGTGCCCCGGTGGCACTGCAGGACCTGATCTGGCTTCCAAACAAGGTGCGCAAAACCTTCAGTCACCCGCTCTCCGCGATTGACAGCTCATTAACAGTATGGGACAAGAGCAAATATAAGTTCGTCCTAACGAGACAACACTCCTTGATGACCCCAATTCTGGGGAACCCTGATTTCGCTCCGGGCCTGCAGAAGCAAGATTTCACTATCTGGACACAGAAAGGCTACACACGCCTTCTACACCTGGAGGGTAGAATATCAATCAAACCTTTTGAGCAAATTAAATCAGAACAAACAGTACCAAATGCAGAATTTTTTAAATACCTCCAGCTAAGGGCTTTCTATGATAAATTCCCCATCCGCGCTCAACGGACTAATTTTGAACAGCTCTGTTCTAGAGGAACAGGAACCAAGGGACTCATCTCTGTGATGTATAAAGCGGTAGTCTGCCCGACCCCTGACGCCGACGTGACACTTAGTTACAGAACCAGATGGGAGAGAGATGTAGGGGAAACACTAGATGACGAGGATTGGGACTATATTATCTTAGCAGTAGCTAATAGTTCAATCTGCACGACATTAAAGGAGAACGCGTATAAGGTCCTGATGAGGTGGTACTTGACCCCGCTACGATTATCAAAGTTTGTCACGGGTTATCCCCCATTGTGCCCCAAACAATGTGGGGAACAGGCAGACTTGCTGCACATGCTGTGGGGTTGCACCAAGATACTTCCATCTGGGAAGACATCAGGAATTGGCTCCAGAGAATTCTCGATTGCACGATCCCTTTGGACCCCTGGTTGTTTCTGCTGGCCAGACGCACCCCGGGGCTAAACAGGTCAGAGCATAAATTAATTGCACATTTTGCAACTGCCCTGGGGTGCGAAATTGCAGCATTGTGGAAGCAGCCCGAGATACCCAATATCCCACAAATCAGAAATAGAATTTGGCATGTTTGTCGGATGGAGCAGTTAACGAGTCTGGTTAACGACACCGGCACAAATTTCCTAAAAGTCTGGGCGCCCTGGTTAGCCCTGAACGATATCCCAGGGATCAATGCCTCCAATATAATGCTTTAATAGCTCTAGACGCGTTCTCCTTGGATGGGTGTGGATGATTAGGTGATCCATAATAGAGACAGGAGGGAGGGACAATCAGAATGGGTCGCAGGATGACTAGTCAGTGTCTGTAGTACCCGCCCGAAGACGTTCGAGAACAGTAGGCGAGAAACTATCCCGGGACCTGGTAGAGCTGAGTTCCCCCATGAGAACCCAGAGGTCTCGGAATTATCTGCGGCAGCTACCTCCCCCCCCCCCCCCTCCCCACCTCCCGAGAGGAGAGACGGTGCTGAAGCAGGTAAACCTTACTTGCCTATCACAATAATGTGTAATATGGTTGTTGGAAAAGGGGCTTTGCCTTTCAGCCGTAGTCAGGGTTCAAGAAGTGAGTTTAGCGCTCCAGAGGAGCTAGGCTTTGTTTATTGTTTTCTTTAAAAAAAAAAAAAATTGTGCTGAAGCAGTGAATACAGATGGTGACCCACGAGCGGTACTGATTCTGCAAGTTAAGGGACCACATAGGACTACCAGCTGTGAATGGAGTATATGCAGGAAAATGTGAAAATTGATGCAAGACTGTGCTGAAGCAGGGGAATTTTCAGCAAACAAGTGCTGAGTGTAAAATTGCCCTACCGGGTAAAAAAGGAATTGCTGAACTGTGTAAAAGGTAACCCAAAGCCAATTGCTGAGTGTTGAGTCACCCTGCCGGGAGTGAAAGAAATATTCCACTGCAAAGAATATATGTTTTTCTGCAAGTAAAGTCTGTCTATGTATCTTGGGAGTAAAACAGGCACCCAAAGTGTGACGAGTGAATGCCATAATACCAAAGATGAGACTGAAAATTACTGAACTCAAGCAGAAAACCACATTATTTTGCTGAAGTGGAGGGATTACCTAGCAAGTAAATGGTGTAAAGCAAATATAAGTTTTTACTTAGCAACTGCACATCCAATATACCTAATGAGAAAGAATGCGTGCACAGTACTGTTGATGTTGTAAAACTTACTAAAGGTAAGAAAAGTCTACGGAGATGCCTGTGAGAGCTACGACCTCTACAAGCAAAATATGCCCACCGGTAGGACTATCACAATATGGGGTTCTAGAAAATACACTGGCAAAGCTGCAATAGCGCCACCAGAAGTCAGGAAGAAAAATACACCTGCTAGCCCCAAAATGGAGGACAAGATACGGCGTTCCTGTAATGAACCCTACCCCACGGAAGAGTGGCCCTTCCAGTGCGATGAGGAGGAAGACATCTCTTACGGGGAACCCAAACCGAGTCACACCCACAAAACACCCCAAGAATGGTGGGGGTGCCTGAACTCGGTACAAACCGAAAAGACCGCTCCTTATGATGACGAATATGATCGGCAGGAGAAAGAGCGGGAGCAGCGGATTACCGAATATTTCCGTCAGCTAATACAGTTGCAAGAAAAGCATGGTGGATCCAGTGAAGCTACTAAAATTTCAAATGATGATGGAGACCCCAGAATCCCTGAGGGGACGGAGTCATCCAAAACAAAAAGGTGAAAAAAGAAAAGCGGTTCTTCACGTACCGTGGAAGGAACAGACACGTCCGCAGATTCCGTGGAGAAAAAGGGGGACCGAGATGCCCTGCAGCCTAGAAAAAATGGAGGATTCGTCATGCGAATGACCAAATATCCAGAGGGCCCAAGACAGAAGTCGGGTAACCCAAAGAAGTATCTGTCCGGTGCCAACAGTGAGGAACCCTCAATCAACCATCCCAGGGAAGCGGAGCCAGTACCAGTGAGTGACGATCCCTTGACCAGCCCTGAAGATGGCCTGAAAATTGCCAGGCATTACGGTGATCTGCTCTGGGAACGATTGAAACTGAAGAAAGATGGTTACGCAAAGCTACTGAAAATAACGTGGAGCTGCAGAAGAATGTGCTCACAATGTACTCGTTGGCCAGGACAGTATTGGACGATCTCAAGACTGAGCTAGATACTGCAAACGCTACTATTACCGCCAAGGCTGAAAAGCTTGGCCAATCTGATAAAATGATGGCTAAGCTTAAGCGGAAGTATGAGGAGGCACTGAAGGAGATTACAGTCTTTCAGCAAAATGTTCACAATCTTCGCGCAGCACTGGATGCCTCACAGCATGAGATCAACAGCGGACACACAAAACTGGATGTCTTCAGAAAGGAACTACACACTCTCTCTGAGGAGCTGGACAATTCTAAAGAAACAATTGTCAATCTTAATGCAGATCTCAATGTCTCTCAGAAGGAGCTTCAGACCCTCAACCTAGAGAAGGAAATCTCACGCCAGGAGACTGTCATTCTCAAAGCAGATGTGCGTAAATGGAAGGAGGACTACATGGAGGCCCTGAAAATTACAGAGACTGCAAAGAGAGAAAATTTAAGACTGAAAGAAGAGAATTCTCATTTGAGAGACCACGTCAAGGAAAAAAATGAAAAGCTGCACGAGCTTAAAGAAATAAATAAACTTTTGGAAAAGGAAAAGTTTGAAGCAGAGCACCGACTGCAGAACCAACTGCAAGGTCTGCATACGCACCTCCAGAATGCTGAGGAGAAGCAGCAAACTCTGCAGGAAGACAATCTGCAGGCTGAAAAAGAAATAAAAGTACTGCAGGAACGTCTGATTACCCATTATGTTCCCGCAAAGCAGCATGAGAAACTGAAGGCTACCCTGAGCATCACCAAAGCATCGCTAGAGGCCAAGCTTAGAGCCCAGGTGACTCGGCACAAGAGGGAGCACAAGAAGGTCCAGAAACTGAGACAAGTAACTGTGGCCCAAGCAAAGAAATTCACAGTGCTTCACAATACAATGAAAATGTGGAAGCAAGCTCAGAGAAAGCAAAGTGCACAGATAAATTCCCTGAGAAGAGACTTGCATGACGCAGTCAAAAAACAGGGATCTCTAGCGGATGAGATTACAATACTACAAGGACAAGTATTGACCCTGACCAAGCATCAGTATCCCACAGCCACAAAAAAACCCAAAGGAAAAAGGGTACAGTGAGAGCTGGGAGCATCGCTCGCCTAAAAAACATGGTTGCAAAGTCTGAACCACCTAAACAAGCACTAGCTAAATCTTCAGCCACTGAACAGGCAACAAAAAAAGGTATACGTGCAGAATCAAAACCAGAAGAATCCTTAGCTGATGAATCTGAAAAGATGGGACATTCTCTGGGAGTGGATGTGGAATTGCAACTCAATCCCAAAGAAGCTGAACTAGCAACTCAATTGAGTGGAAAAAGTGCAGAGAGACAGCATCAAGAGCGGAAAACTCAAAGGGCTATTCTTAAACGCTCTGCAACTGTTGCCATACAGTCTGCCTACAATAAGAGGAGCACCCGACGCAAGGGAAATCTCATGACCGCGCATGCAGTAAAAAGACTATTCTTGGAAAAAGTCCTCCTCGAGCGACTGAGGAGTGCTGATCTCAAGCACCTTCGGGAGGAGACGCGAATAAACTGGAGAAAGGGCTTCAATCCCAGTGGGACTAAGGGTTCTCTTCCTCCATCCACTCTCATTCAAGTCACAGAAAGATCTCGAATGACAGTGGAAGGATGGGCTTTGGCCGTGGCAAGCCCGAGCTTCCCACAAACAGGAGAGGTATGTAACAGGGGACTTATCCCTGTTCACAAATGTGCCTCTAATCCAGCAGTGTGGTGGTTAACTTCTGGTAGGCAATTAACTAACACCACCTGACTGATAACAGGTGTTAGAAAAAGCCTGCCTCTGAGACAGGAAGGGAGACTCCTGAGCACACATGTGAGCTGAACAAGGAGACAGATAGAGGAGAATTCCTTAGTCCACAACTGGGTGAACCAAGGAAGGACAGATGTCTTGAGCGGCAAGCTGACAACAAGACACAGGGGATAATACTTCTATACCTGGATCTTGACATTGCCTTATCACACACGGGTGTGGACACCAGGAGAACAAAGAAGCCTTCCCCTACAGCAACCCAGCTAACAGATAAGACTTTTCTTTTAAGACTTTTATCTATGTCTATCTAAGTATATGAATTTCTCTATGATTTAGGCTGGTGAATCGCTGGGCTAACCACGCAGTTAGAGAGAACTGGATCACAAGTGTATATAAACTCCAGAGTGGAGCAGATTTTGTTCGCTGATTTACATGTTTGCTGTGTTTAAAGCAACAAGCACAATAAAGCCTTATTTTAATTTCACCTTAAAACAGTCTCCATTGCGTACCTCTGAACACGTCTCTTACACACCCGTTATCACACCGTAATGGATGCCATAACACCAGCTGTATTTGTATATAAGCACCATAAATACAAACACACACCTGATACGTCCACCACATACAAATTAAACACACACACACACAATGTGTTTCCTCATTTACAGAAAACTAAAAACAGCGGCATTTGATGCTGTGAATCAGAAGGAGGAGGGCGGCAGAAAGGAGGCAGCCGGCATATGAAAGTGCCTATGAACTTTAGATATGAAATCATAATTGGCTGATTAACTTCAAAGTATGCAAAAGAAATGGCTGCACTCAATGTTTATAAAGAGATAGATAAATCTTTAAAGGGGCTGGACCATACAGTCCTGTCCTGTCCACACTATCTATGGATATATGTAGGCAAGGAAGATTATATTAGAACACAATAGGTAGCGCTAATAAAAAAATGAATATATAAATTAAAAAATGAAAAGCAGCCTAGATACAAGTCTGACCCCATGTCAGATGATAGCATGGAACTGGAATATGTATCAATGGCGCTCACAAAGATATATAGGTAGGTAAAGGATATATATACAACCAGATGGGGTTTGACGGATCCAATGATGATCTCAGCAGACGGTGATCAGACATGAAATATAAGAAAAAGACAACATAGTGTAATACTGTAAACACTCAAGGACAAACTAACAAAACTAACAGTGTTGCTGAACCACACAGATGACTGAATAAAAAACATTTAATATATCATAAAAAGCATATAAGACAAATGCGACAAAAATATAGGTCCCAATGGTATCCTGTGACTAGCTGGAATGCCCGCTTACCGGAGCCTAGATGGTAAAAGCAATGGATAATTCCGAGAGTATCCCCTCTCATACAACGCTGGTACAGCTCCTGCGCGTCTCTCTGGCGTCTGCCACGTGTGACTCCATCTACCTACTCTACTGACTGCAAACAGTCACACGTTAAATGTTTTTTATTAAGTCATCTGTGTGGTTCAGCAACACTGTTAGTTTTTGTTAGTTTGTCCTTGAGTGTTTACAGTATTACACTATGTTGTCTTTTTCTTTTATTTCATGTCTGATCACCGTCTGCTGAGATCATCATTGGATCCGTCAAACGCCATCTGGTTGTATATATCCTATACCTACCTATATATCTTTGTGAGCGCCATTGATACATATTCCAGTTCCAAGGAAGATTATATGCAGTACCCTGAAAGAATCAAGCAACATTAATGCTTCAAAATACATTTATTGAAGCTTAGACTCGCAGGCCTGCACAACTCCGGTCCTCGAGGGCCGCAAACAGGCCAGGTATTCGGGATATCCGTACTTCAGCACAGCTGGCCCAATTAGTGGCACAGTCATAGTGAGCCACTAATTGAGCCAGCTGTGCTGAAGTACGGATATTCTGAAAACCTGGCCTGTTTGTGGCCCTCGAGGACTGGAGTTGTGCAGGCCTGGCTTAGAGCTTAGTGCAGGACATCCCCAGTGGGTGTGATCTGACGAAATAGCTGTTGCCCTGACACGTTATCAGTTCTGTTTTCTGCCCTGCACTAAGCTCTAAGCTTTAAGTAAATGTATTTTGTAGCATAAATTGTGCTTCATTCTTTCAGTGTGTTGCATACATTCTTCCTTATCCACAAAGTATGGCCTAGTTCTGATTCCCTGAGGTTAGGGCTAAAAACCACTGACCTAATTTATTACATCTGTTGTAGAATGAATCTGCGTGTATTACTCTCTAGAATAAAGCACGGAGACCTAGCAAACAGTGTGAGGCATTATGACTGGGTTTAATTTAGAGAAACATGCGATGTGGTACAAAAAATGCAAAAATACAAATAAAAATAAAAGCTTTTACAAAGATTGCTGCAAGGTAACAAAATAGATTTCATAATGTGTGTGAAAAGTGTAGTGGCCACTGTACTGTACAGAATTGTGTTATAATACAAAGAGATTTGGAAAAGCTATTAACATGAGTGGAAGAAAAATAACTATACTGTATATGCATAGTAAATATTCTCACACATAAATCATCTGTACTGAGAGTATACTATAGTTAGGCAATAATGGATACTTAGCATGAACCATTGCAGTGTCCTTGCCAAGTGAATAAAATATATGCTTTTAGAAGGACGTAAATCATCATAATAATCATTTGTTTTATTATAACATTGTGCAATAGTAATAGGAAGTCAAAGGTTAGTGCCCACTGTCCAGTGTAACCTGCTTCATAGGACAGAAGTAATGTACACAGCATAAGACGTGTTCA
Source organism: Ascaphus truei (assembly GCF_040206685.1). NCBI lineage: Eukaryota > Metazoa > Chordata > Amphibia > Anura > Ascaphidae > Ascaphus > Ascaphus truei. The sequence goes on along the minus strand of NC_134483.1, from coordinate 456,953,053 downwards.
ACTTTAAACCTCACACACAATATATTGCGACTTTTCATATAAAGACAGCAAACTGCCCTATTCACTAGGAAAGCAAACATAACCTCACAGATATCTATTATACAGATGCCACATCACTTTCTAATAGGAGGTTCAGTCTAATATCTGGCTACTGCCACTATCACTCTCACTGGTACTTTCAGATGGACGGCTGCTTCTGGTATCTAGAAGCCTTATTGCTGGCTGGCGCATGTCCTTGATGAAGATCCTTTGTCTATGTCCGCTGCTGAACTTTACATATCTTACAGTGCTGTAGTGCTTTGTGGGGTATTTCTTCTTTCCATTGTTAGAGCTTTCATGTCTGATGAGGCTGGGACCCGAGTCTAGTTTGGCCTTACTCCTACTGTTACTTTTCTCTCGTGTTACATGTTTGTAATAGCCCAAGCTATCTACACTAGAATTGGGTACATAACCATTTTTGTCCGGGATTGTGCTAGAGGTTCTTATCACTGATGTTTCATTCTGGATCTTTGCTTCATAATGTCCCAATTTTCTGGGACTTTCTTTTGTGTGTTTTGTAGAGTTCCAGCAAATCTGATTATACTCAGGGCACACTATTGAATTATTGGTCTCCACTTCAAGAAATGGAAAATGAAAAGTATCATTTAATTTTTTTACATCTGCATAGCTTTTATTGCCTAAAATCTCAGTGTAACCACTACCTTCTGTGTTATAATAACCATTATTACCACTATCATCATATGTTCTATGGACGTCTCTGTTGCGGGTGTCTCTTGCTGTATATGTACTTTTCTCTGGAGCTGTGTCATTGCCAGAAAAGTGCTCTATGTCAAATGGTATATTATTCCCATAGAAACTAGTAGGTTTCTCGGTTCTATGAATATTTCCTTCATCTTCTTTTTCATCTTCTGTATTCACAAACAAGCTGTGTTCACCTCCTGATCCATACTTCTTAGATGTAGTTGCTGTGCTCTCTTCTTCTTTCTAAATGGTGTGAAACATAATAGATGGTCACTTTTCTTCATCGTCTACATTTAAACAAAAGTAATCTATGGTCTTCTAGAGTTGCCCCAGTGCCCCTCTATTTCCATATGATCTGTTGTATGTTTTCATTGTCTTGGAAGCAAATATCTAATCGTTACACAGTCTAGTTAAAAGCTCCATGCCATACACAGAGATAATACGGAAGATGTATGAGAAAAACACGTTTTTATATATTGAGAAGTGGTCCATTCTTGAACATTAGAAAAAGAGGGAAAATTTGAGCCAGAAAAAAATTAGCCTACTATTCAATGTGTAGCTTCAGTCCTTTCCACATTGCAGTTCCGCTGCCTGAGTCTTTCAGAGGTGATTCACCAACCTCTGTATGAATATGGGTAGAAAAAGGGTGAAATGTCCTCGGGCGCGTCACTCTGCTTGCGGCTCCACGACGTATAATACGTATAAAGTGGAAGAGAAAAAGGGGAGGGCCACAGTAAGAAAAACAGCGCAGAAAATTATGCACACTTCTTCATTATTAATGTAGTGTGCATAATTTTTTGTGCTGTTTTTCTTACTGTGGCCCTCCCCTTTTTCTCTTCCACTTTATACGTATTATACGTCGTGGGGCCGCAAGCAGAGTGACGCGCCCGAGGACATTTCACCCTTTTTCTACCCATTCTTGAACATTGTTGCATGCGACACAAATGAACACTGCACGAGAAGGAAATATTGTATCGTACACCATGTAGGATACAGATGTAGCATGACTTGCTTTCTCTGGTGCCGCTGCCAACCACTGTCAAGCGAAAGCGGTGGGTGCAGCCCCAGAGGATTAACACTGCGGGGATTCCCATTCAGAAGCATGGACCCCCTGTAGCGCGATCACGGCAGCCACTATCGCTAGTGCAGAAGACTTTTGCTTCTTCGACAGCGGAGCCGGAGACAGTAATTCATAATATACCTGTATGATGTTTCAGAATACATAGGAATAAAGCAGACACGTGGTACTTATCAATTATCTGTATTTAATAGTTAACTGATAACTTATAATTCAATCAGAGTGCTATACAGCCATCTTCTTTAAAAACAAAGCTAAACATTTGTTGTTGTTTAAATATTGCAAATGCATTGTGTTTTAATCCTCATGAAGTGCAATGTTAAAATGAGTTCATAATAAATAGCACAGATGTATTGTGGCTACAGTAGATTGCTTGCAGAATTGGAAATGTGTTCCTAGCTGTAAAGAAGGTACTTTTCTCTGGTCTAAAAGCTCATGAATCACATCTATTAAAAACTGTCGTGTTGGTTTCCCAGAATCTTTGTTTCTATTTACAAAAACGAAAGTATTTAAAAATCAAAAATAGATATTGCAGTAGATGGGCTTTTGGTAGGCTGATTGGGATTTTATGAAACACAATGGGTAGGATAATTAGGGTGTTTTTATAACCCCTCGGTTACCTTAGTGGCCATGAAAGCATGTACAGTATAATGCCATGAAAGCAAGGGGTTAAGTTATGTATTTTATTATTGGGAAGGAAGATGACTGGTATATATCGTTTGCATTGCAATGTATATCTGGCATCTTCCTTATCCTATGGCTAAAATGAGACAGCATTACAGCCAGTTAGCGCCAGGATAGCGCTTCTCCCGACATTAGCTGGCTAACGCTGCGTTAGCCAAATAATATCACTTTAGCTAGATAACGCCACGTTAGCCATATGCAAATGAACGGTCTAGCGGATGTTCATTTTGCATGAAATTAGCTTTGAGGTTACTGTGGCAAACGGCTCCCTTTATGTAGCGCTGCTATTTGCCCAGGCTCTTCGCGACACAGTCATCTAGGGTTTAATTTGTAGAAAAGGGGGACAAACACGTGTATACACACAAGGGCACTCAGCCCTCTACCTTCAGTGGTATATTTTTTTCAATAGTGACACTAAACATTTTAAACATCGTCACTTTAAGAAACAAACGAAATCATAAAAGGAAACATCTACTCCTGTCAGGAGTCTAACTCACATGCATATCCATATCTGCAATGTTGGCTGGGTAAGCCAGTTACAACTTTAAATAACACACAGATATAACATTGAGAACATAACTGTCAGTTGGGGACAGCATCCCAATAGATCCTCAGATGCTGCAACATGTGGGTGGGCTGTCTACTCCAAACTGGATCCTGGAGAGCAGCGTCCTCCCAGCCTCGAGAGACTGAAGAAGCCAAACTAACTGCAATATATTCCTCTTCCTCATTTAGGAGAGCAGGTGAGTGAAATCCAGAACTACTGTAAACTCTGGCCTGGAATTTCGATCCCACAATCTCAGCAAATGTGAAACTGTGGAATGGATCACTGTTTCTCTTTTTTGCACTATCTGCCTTAAATCGGACAGACAGCTGCCTAATATTCTGGGACTATGTCACATATCCTCCCCCCCAGCTTACACCTTCTGGGGTGAGCGACCATGGATATACAGTATACAGAAGTGTCCCCTCTAAAACACTTGAGCTAATTCCCACACATTAAGCATTCACTGGAAACTAATATGAACCTTTTCCTAAGAGTTCCATTTGGCTATGTGCAGCAATTACTGACACCATGTTACGTCATAGCACACTATTCTTGACGAACCTATTTTGTTGCCTTTCAACCAGGAACCATTTTTCTTAGTAACAACAACTTCCTATACCCCAGGATATGATAAACCTTATCTGTTTATATATTCACAAAACCGGACAGTTTCTATCACCTCCTTGGGGTTTTCCTACTCTAGAATATGAAAAATATTATATAAAAAGGGCCATTAACTTTTTACATTACCTAATAATCTTGTTAAGGGTCGTCAACCCTGTATACCAACTTATGGTATAAGGTCCCGGTGGACCTATGTCACAAACCTACAGTTGTAGTTACTGCTCTCTAAAGTGATCATTCATAAACATGCTTGTTAAAGAAGCTCACAAATTTGGTAGCCACAAGGAGAAACTTCTTGGGAAGTCTTCTGAAGTCAAATCTGTAAATCTCCATCTTTGACAACCGGAAATATGATTTTCTTGACATATTAATAAGACAAATTAAAAAATTCATATTGTTTAATACATTTTTTACTGTATATAAGACACCATCAAATGAATTTAAAGTTTCTATAATGACTAGAGTGCATAGGTTTAACCAGGCAAAACATCTTATTGTACAAACTTTGCAGTGCTGTTCTGCATGCAAACCCAGCTTTGTTTTGTGATTTCTGCTCTTTCCTAGAGAAAATAGCAGGGGGCACAAGATTATTTTTTTTTGATAAATCTGTGTACTGTGTTTTACATCAATACAGCAAATTATTTTAGTGCAAGGATACTTTAAAAGCAGCGGTGTGCAAACTGGGTGTCCCGAGACATTTCTGGTGGGGGGGGAGCAGCATTTACAAAGACCCCGCGCGGAGAGAGCGAGGCCTCTGTAAACGTAATTACCAGGCTCTGGTCACACGTCTCTATGATAACGCGGCATGAAATGACGCCCGTTGCCATGGAGACGTGACATCAAACCCCACAGCGTCATTCGATGCATCATTAGACGCGAAGGGGGGCGCGACTGAGGAGGGAGCAGGGGTGGAGGAGGGAGCATTGGGGAGGAGGGAACAGGGGGGGAGGGGGATGCGGGGGGGGAGGGGCATGCAGAAGGGGGAGGGGGGCGCAGGGAGGGGAGGGGGGCGCAGGCGTGGGGAGTTTGCACACGGCTGCTTTAAAGCTCCCCAGTCTCCATACCTGTAAATGTTTAGTGAGAAAAATTACATTTACTTTATGCACTCCATCTTTATTGTAAAAACAGCAATAAACCTCCTGAAGAAATGTAGACTCAAATAGAGACCTAAGCTCTCCTAATACAAGGGAATCGGCACAATAAAAAGTATCGTGAACCTTTCCATCTAACGTACTCTGTGTGCCTCGGTGGACAAATGCTGTGAATGTTTTCTCTTTTAAAATTAAAGTCTTCATGGTTTTACTGGGTTGTGGGGAGACGTTCCAACTGTTAGTTGTAGTCTAACCATGCAATGGAAATCTTAATATAGCTGCTTTGAAGTCGCCTGCTTTAAGAAGAATGTTTCTGGCTCCAAAACAGCAGTAATTGTTAAAGGAAAACAAATCTGGGAATGCAATAAAAAAAACTGAATTTAGATTTAAAGGGGGGAAAATACTTTATATATTAACTGTACAGTGAGGAGCATGTTATCTTCTATGTACAGTACAGGCATACCCCGCTTTAAGTACACTCACTTTAAGTACACTCGCGAGTAAGTACATATCGCCCAATAGGAAAACGCCAGCTCACGCATGCGCATGTCATCACATCCTGAACAGCAATACCGGCTCCCTTCCTGTACCGAAGCTGTGCGCAAGCAGGGAGACTATAGAGCCTGTTACACATGCGTTATTTACATCAGTTATGCACGTATATAACGATTGCAGTACAGTACATGGATCGATAAGTGGGAAAAGTTAGTGCTTCACTTTAAGTACATTTTCGCTTTACATACATGCTGCAGTCCCATTGCGTACGTTAATGCGGGGTATGCCTGTACAATGAAAATAGCAGCCTCCTCACTGTAAATGGGGGATCACTGAACCCGAAACAAAAAAATACTGGAACACACAACAAGCTTTAAACAACATCCATGAAGGGAACCAAATAATTTATATTTAACATGTGAAATCAAATGGTACATTGTAGTTAGATATACAGAAAGGAAATCACCGCTCAAACAAAATATCTAGTAAACGCTATAGCGCCATACAGGGGTGCGTATGGGAGAAGACGTACTAGAATACATAGTCTGATCGAAGAAGATCAGGATAGATCCCAAAATGTTGCACTCAACCTGATAAATTATTAATTCCAATACCCTATAATAGGTGTCGTGTAAAGTAAATTACTAGACTTCAGTAGGAGAAATAAGGAGACTGGTTACAGTAGCTACCTCTCAAGGGATGTTATACAACAAAAATAATAACATTTTATTTAACAATGATCAACTCTGGTGTGTATTTACACAATGTGAATATATAAAACCCGGTGGTGAGAGACCGGACATGATACCACTTGGTTGGAGAATGGTACGCTGATACGTCACACACATACTTTAGTAATAAATACTTGGCTGTAAAAAAGCACAATCAAGTATACTTAGCGTGCTCATTCACGCGAAACGACGTCGGGTTTTAGCGACTCCACTACGGTGGTGTCTGGTGGTGAGATGAGATGTGGAGGCAGACGGACAATAAGATGATACACATGAAACGGGTTGTATAGCTATATATATATTATGGATCAAAGCAATGCCTGAAACACATCATAAACTACATTATGCTTTTCAATTATTAAAGTGATATGTTTGTGTGAACTAATTTGAAATATAATATAATAACGATTGTATAAAAATGGGCGTACAATAATGTATATCCATACATACTTAAACAATAAAAAATCCTATTTCATTTGTATTAATGTACAATTAAAATAAATGAAGGATTTAATCCCTTCATTTATTTTAATTGTATATTAACGAAAATGATATATTAATGAATATTGTTTAAGTATGTATGGCTATAAATTATTGTACACCCATACTTTATACAGTCATTATAACATTATACACCATATAATTAAGCGAAAACGTTAATAAGTGTAAAAATGATACATTTCTCAATAATATAAAAAGATTTATATTAGCTTGTGGTAATGCATATGAAAATCTCCATTAATAGCGCTGCCTTAATAACTCACCATAAAGTTTAACCAATGCGCATGTGCAGTGTATTAGACTGCATGGGTGCGCAAAGTGGGGGGTGGAAGAATTTTCAGGGGGCGCAGCGGCTACAGAGGTCCCGCGCATTTAAATTAAATGCCGGGGGGACCGCGCAAGGCCTCTGCAGCTTCTCCTACCTGATCTACGGTGCCGCATTGCCATGGTAACCGGCATCAAATGACACCACGGGGTGGTGACGTGATATGATCCCATGGCGTCATTTGACGCTGGAGCTGAGGAGGGGGCGGGGAGCTGGCGGGAGCCACGAGGTAAGCAGGTGTGAGGGGGCGGGGGGGCAAGGTTAAAAACTTTGCTTTCCCCTGTATTAGAGAACATGTCTGAGACATGAAAAACACAGCTAATAGCACTGCTACTATGATGAACAGCCATTATTTTTGCATCTCATTAACTTTGAGGTTACCCATTAATAAGAAGGAAAAGAACGTCTGCTCCCAATTTAGTTAAAGTCACGCTATTACAGTAGGTAAAAATTACCGGACCTCTGAGGATCTACCCCTATGCTTTTAGAAGTTACCAGGCAAACAGGTCCACTAGATCTGGTATAACTGGTGAACGCAGGTTCTAACTGCATTGCTAATTCTTTTGAGAAGCATGAGGCAAAGTATGTACAGTACAGTATACTTACTGGAAATGCATATGCTTCAGCGATGAGACACAGCCAGAAAAGTGTTAATTTCATCTTTCAATGTTCCTGTGAATGCACACACATTGGTGTTAGGTTGTTTAGCTACTTTAATAAACCAGGGGTATATTGTCATCCTTATATGCTAGAGGGGCCTCGAAGAGGCTTCTACTACTCATTGGGGTCCTCAAAAGGGGGGTGTTATGGATCATTTTATTCCTTAAAGTGCTCGAATGTTTAATGCAGCAATGTTGAGCAAGACCCAACATTTATGTAATTTCTAAATATGTCTTTCATGGTGTTCTTCGTCTGTTTTGCAAGCAAAAAAAATTATATAAAGGCACGGTAATATTAACTGTATTTCATCTGCGAGAAGCATATGTTAAGAACACAATATAGATTCACAAGACATTTTTGTTGAATCTAAGTATTTTTTCTCATGATGGAATTCTGGAAACGATGAAAAGTCCCTGTTTTAAACCAACTATATTGGTTTATTTAGAAGGAGCAGTTTTCATCTCAGTCTCTACACTTGGTCACTCTGCCCCATACAGGAAGGATGAGTGGAGTAATACATTATGTTTATAACCGTAGGTAATGAAAAACGAATACACTGTTGAGCTGACAGGTTGCATGATACATTGATACCCAAAGGGAACACAATCTAATATGGTATCCTGTAAGAACAAATAGAAAAATGACCTGGCAATGACCTTGGCACTAAGCATTGAATCACTTCACTTCAGAGGGCAGTACATTAGCAACAAGGCAATGTAATTTATTATTCATGTGATGGCTGCATCCAGCAATGATGGTAAAGTCTCTACAAACAAAAGGTTGGGGGCGCAGAAAAGAGAAAGAATCACTGAGTGTTCAAAAAGCATAATTTTTTTTATAGTAGCATAAAAAAGTACAAAGACTTACAATAAAATAAGGATCTTATTGATCCAAATACACCAGGCAGGTATAAACCACAAAAGGAGCTCCGTAGTCCATGCAAAAATCCCCCTCTCCGGATCGCAGTTGGTATGTGCTGAGGGGAAGTTCCAGACTGGCATCAACTTGTAGTCTTCCCTGCACTCGTGTAAGCAATGTTAGGTCTACAGCGTCATCACATTCGTACGCAGCATGCAATTGGCTCGCCTACGCGTTTCGTGTCACGTGGGACACTTCGACTGGTAATTTCAACCCTTCGTAGAGCTGATGAGGGGTATCAACTCAAAAAGTATAGGGGGAAGTAAGGACATGAAACTAAGAGAAAGGAGCAATGAGAAACATTAAATAAAAGACTACCGTCAAATAATGGCTAACAGCATATAAAGTACATTTAGAGAAATGGCAGCATCCACTTACAATATTTCTTAGCTGAATACAAATGTGAAAAAGCTGTTTAAAAAAATAAATTGCAGTGTTGTAGATCAAATCTACTAAAGAGCATAAAATGGGAAGTATTGCATTTAAACAATTTCAGTTCATGCTGCACATTTCATGGAGGTACATTTTTGTGCATATGATAAACAGAAAAAAAAGACAAATGAAATATTTCTGACTACAATTTAGATTAGATCATCCATTTATGATACGTCAGTACATTTAAGATTTAGAAGGACAATATTAAGCAAGTAGACGAAGACCAAAAAACATTAAAACATGGAAAAAAAGAATAGTTACCTGGTGTCGTTCATCTTTTCTACGTATCCTCAGCTGCATTTATAGACTGGATATCTCGTATCTCAGAAACGTTATGCTTGTGACAGCCAATCAGCTTTTTTTCAGGTGGAAATCTAGGACGGGAGCTCTCAGAAATCATGATGGGATTATTTTAAACTAAAATAGTTTTGCGGTGAAAAATAATGAAAAAATCCAGAAGCAAAAGACATACAGTATTGCTAAACAGTGTATTTTGTACCCAAAGTTAAACGAACGATTGGAATATTTTTAGATTTCACCTTGTCTTAGTAATGAATGTGAAACTTTGTAGTGCTGTAAGTCATTTGAAGGCATGACCTAAAGTGCAATAAACATTGACCACATTTTTAAACAGAAAGCAACACTTGTGGTTTACTTAAACTACACCCCATAGTACTGGGAAATAGAATCAATAATTTGCTGTACCCTCTGTCATTAGAGTGGGCCTTAAAATGCAATTTTAGCTCAATCAGTTTCCGGTTATTTGTGTATCACTCGACATGCTTCATTTGTTGTGTTCTGAAACCCTGTATTATGATCTCTTCTACAATTAATTCCCAGACACATAGATCATTTCTCAGTTCCATGTAAATATATTTGGACGCCAAAATTAGAGCTAGCACAAAGAAAATCAGACTAGAGAGAGAGAGAGGGTGACGGAGATGGTGACAGAGTCAGAGAGAGGGTGACAGAGTGAGAGCGAGAGGGTGGCAGAGTGGGAGAGAGAGGGTGACAGAGAGAGAGAGTGAGAGAGGGTGACAGAGAGAGAGATTGAGAGAGAGAGTGTGTGAGAGAGATGGTGAGAGAGAGTGACGAGAGAGAGAGAGAGGGTGACAGAGAGAGAGAGAGTGAGAGAGAGGGTGACAGAGAGAGAGAAACAGCACTTACAAAGACTCTATAAGAGTCCACTAATATATAAATAAGGTGATAAACCAACACAAAACTACTGTAGTATAGCTAAATATAAACTAAAACACCATACAGATAAATGTAATAAACCTAAACCAAGTAAGAAAAATAAAAAACAAATATCCATGAATAATAAGAAATTCAAAGTCCATAATGAAGGTATAAAAACCAAATAAATGTCCTTTAGGAGTGTCCAGGTTGCTTCCTTAGTGGGGTGAACCACTCCCGACAATGAATCTAAGAAAAGGGGAAAAAAAGATAGAAAGCGCACACTCCTAGTGTATTAAAGTGAGGACAATTTAATAAATAAAATGAATCTGCAATGATCGCACTCACAAATGCCGACAGCTCACAGGCATGTATGAGTCAAAAATGGTCAAGATCCTTCTCAGCTATCCAGAGAATCAGGATATTTTCCATGCTGCAGCTCCCCGCCGTGGTATCAGACATCCTTGGTGCCTCCGAAATTGGAAATGATGTATGCACCTTTAGGATATGTCCTACGTCCTTCGGCTATCGGCAGCACTGCTTGGTGGTTCCCACTTGTTAGGGGTTCCTTCTGGATATCTGGTCTGTGGTGAAGTGCCGGTTCTCGGCATGAAACAGAGATTGGGCTTCCTAACGCATTTCGTCATTAGCACGACTTCATCTGAGGTGCCATCCTCATACGTCACGTGCGTACGGCATTGAGAAATGTGACCCTACGCATTTTGTCACGCTGGTGACTTCATCAGGGAAATATATATGCCATCGATTGTTAGATGAACCATCAATTTAATAACAGCTTTACTGGAGAGAAAAAACACTACATTAAATTTACACATTGTTTTTTTACTGGTCGACAATAGCATAGTCCTGTAAAGCACTTGATTGTTGCTTTACAAGAAAATATGGAAGTGCAGTCATTCCTCCAGCAACTAATAATTGCTTGATTTATAGTAAATTTACCTTCCGCAGCTCTATTTCCGTGTTCTTCTGCGTAGACAATAACTTTACATTTCAATGGTGCACCATAGTGTCATTGAAAAAAAAAGACATTTTAAGTGACCATTAGGGATCCAAATGTAAGTTAAAATGTGTGGTGCTACCAATTGAAATAACTCAATTTATGTGACAATCGGATAAACAGATACCTTCTACGCACGGCTAAGTTTGCACATGCATAGGTAAACTACATCACAACTTACTTCTCTGCCTGGCGGCTGGTAAGTTTCTTTTCACATTGATTCTAACATGAATTTCTGATTGAAAAAATATTAAAATGTGAAAAAACGTGAAATACGGTTAAAATATGAAATATTTTCATGAAATAAAATCAAGCAAATATGGTATATACAGTATGTATGTGTGTGTGTGTGTGACATAGTTCAAAGATGTTAGGCAGCTTTCTGCCCCGTTTTAGGTCAGAAAGTGCAGGAATAGTTAAAAATGATCCATTCCACAGCTTCACATTAACTCAGACTGCTGGATGGAAAATCCAGACCACAGATTACAATGGGTCTAGTTCTCCCTCACCTGCTCTTCTAATCACTTGCACAGGTATTTAGAACAGAGAGGTCTGCATTTCACTCTCTCTCCTTAGAGCCTGGAGGTTGGGGGTATCGCTGCTCCCCTGTATCCATTTTCGGGGTGGACGGCCCCTCCAAGTATCACAGTACCAGAGGATTTACCTGGACACTTGGGACCGTGTTCCCACCACAAACAGATAAGACAAAACAAATGTTTATTGCTGTTGCTAAAAGACTGTGCTGTATCTAGTGACCCTAAATGAGAGGGCATTGTTTTAAGCTGGGGAACCAGGTTAGTTGGCCCAGCCGCAGTTAGAGGATGATTCTGATGTGTAGTTAGATCCCTGAAAGGGATAGGATTTCTTTATATGATTTGGTTTTTTATTCCTTAAAAGTGACACTGTGTGAAATGTTATAACACTGATATGAGTAAACCGCTGAACGAAAATATCTGAGTGCCTCTAACCTACACATGTTAAAGCTGCAGTCCCTTACTTGGATGAAAATAAAGCAGGCAGAAGCCTGAGTTAAGCAATGTAATACTTTGCATGATCCTGTTTTTTGTATAAATAACCCTAGAAGACTGTGTCGGGAAGAACCCAGACAGACATCAGTGCTACAAAAGAGGGGCGTTTGTCACATATGGTGGAGAATGCGGGTCAACACTAAAAAGTCTGTGGGTTTGCAAATAAATGCGGGGCTTTAAAATGGCCGCCCAGCTGAACTAAAGTACAGATGCTATGAGTGAAGTCTGTCCCACTGTGTATATCAGTTGTGCTTCTAGCATACACAGAGAATGTGCGAAGTGTGGATGCAATAGCACCCTGAACCCAAACAGAAAACCAAAATGATTTGCTGAAGAAAAAAAAAATTGCATCTAGCAAGTGATGTCTGTAAATCTAATGCCTTTTGCTGAAGTGAGTGAATTTGCAGCTAGCAAGTGCTGTATGTAAGTTGCTGAAGTGAGTGAAATTGCAGCTAGCAAATTGTCCCTGCCGAGTTTCTAAAATGGCCAACGTGAAATGTTTGTTGTGTAATGTACGTAACCATACAAAACAGTGTCCCTTCAGGCCATACTATGATCACGACCCTGGAAGAGAGCCGTACCCACAGATGAATTTAGTATGCTGGGCCTGTCATGAAGTAGGTCACATGGAAGATGTGTGCCCCAAAACTTTCAAAGACAAACAGCTGCAAAAGCAAGCAACGCCCTGTGAGTGCAAGCAAGATGTGGAAGCTGATACCAGTGAGTGTGTTCCCAGTACCACTGATATCTCTGGAGCTAATAAAGCAAAAAGAAAGAAGAAGAAAAAGAAAACTGTTCCTCAAGTCACAGGGGAAGTGACCGAGCCACTTGAACCTGCGCTGTCAGGACATGCGTCAGAAAGGTGCCGAGATGTGCTGCAGACCGGAGTGACCGGCAGAATTGTCACGGGAACAGGGGCAAAGGAAAAGGAGGAGCAAAGGGAAGCTGAATCCTTGAACCAGGATAAAGAGGCTTTGGTTTCTGCACTCCAAGCTGCCCGCCATGATTATGAAGTCCTGTGGCAGGATTTGGTGAAGGAGCGAGAATGTTGGAAGAAGGAGCAAGAAGCTAACAATAAGGAGCGAGAAGCGAACGCCGAGTTACAGAGGTGTATACTCCCAGCTTTACAAGAGCACGAGGCTTTGAAGAAAACAGAGTCTCTCTTACGGAATGAACTGGAAGAGGTGACGACTAGTATGGAAAAGGCCAACACCGTAATTGCCACCATGGATGAAAAACAGATTAAGTGTGACAAATTGATTGCTATCCTAAAACAGAAATACGGGAAGGCTCTACAAGAGGTTCACGTGCTCAGCACAGAGGTGCAACACTTACGCCTGGAGGGCCACGGTCTGAACACAGAGCTGGGAATATTGAAGGAAACCTGTGAGAATGCCTTGAGCAATTTAGAGACTGTAAAGAGAGAGAATGTAATTCTAACACAGAAAAATTCAGACTTGACTGACCAGATCAGTGAAGGTGATAAGAAGCTTCACCAAGCAGGAAAAGTGGAGAAGCAATTGATCCAGGAAAAGCTAGAAATACAGGAAGAGCTGCAGAAGCGGATGGCTGAGCGCGAGATACAGTGTGCCGAAAGGGAGGAGGTGTCTGTCCGTCAGGTGGTCAGCCTGACATTGCGCTATGAAAGCGAGATGGCCGAAATCCACAAGCAGCTGGACCACACGGCAAATGAGGGGGCCCGGCTGCTGCTGGAGCTGGACAAGGCCCGGGAGGAGCACCTGCAGCTGCAGGTCAAGAATAGAGAAAAGGAAACAGAGTTAAACCTTGCGCTGAAACAGATGACAGATATGGAATCGCGACTCAACTCCAAAGAAGTTAAATTAGAAGCCGCTAGAGTGGTTCAGTCGGGATATCAATCCTACCTCTTAACCAAGCAAGCTGTACGTTCCTATACGCATATCTTCAATGCTGTTGCAATATTACAATTTGCTATAAAGATGAAGTTGGAGAAAGAGATTCCAAGGCTGAAAGAGACACGGTCACAAAAGGAGACCAGGGAAAGTAAACTCGATGCCCCCACTGATGACAAAGAGGAAGGAGAAAGAATTGACTTTGATTGTGCTGCTGTTATTCCAGAAACAGATAGGCACCCTCCTGAGAATACTGAGAATATACTCCCTGATCTGGGATTCAAAAATCCAGATCCTCAATTTCATTTATGTTGTCCAGAAGATTATCAAACTAGTGAACACACCCAGGCCGCCACAGAAGATGTTTTAGCCAAGTGGGTGGCAGTTCCTGAAAACACAAACTTGATGGAAAATGCTGATGACATTGTTAATATGGACTACGCTTATACAGAGGCAATTAGGTCTCCAAAACCCAAAGGCCTGGTAATGGCCCGAAAAGGGAAATCAAAGGTTTCTGATGAGAGGAGACATCTCAGTAAGAAGTACCATAAAGGTTCAAAGGTTGCAAAGCAAAAGCGATGAAGGTCAACGCTGGCCTTGAATTTTTCCGGATCTTGCCACCCTGGGCCACAATATAAAGACAAAGACTATCCGGCCCCAGAGTTCCGTCAGAAGCTAAAGAAACAGTCCAGTCATTTACAGGTTGCAGCGGGCTATGAAATAAAGTCAGGGGATGTAATGGACTGAAGGCAAAGAAAAAAAAATGTTTGGGGAATTGACCGATATTTTTGTGTTATTACACGTGTGGACTATGTCACGGACATTTAACCTTGCAAATAAGCTAGTGTAGTTATGCTATTTTAGGCCTTTAGAATAAGCATTTTGGCAATATTGCAATGTTATATTGGTTCTCTGTGTTGAAAATGTAGCTAAACTACAAATTACTATACAGGGTTGATGGCCCTTTTTGTTGGTAAATATAATGAGGTACATATTCTAGAGTAGAAAAACCCAGGGAGGTAATAGAAACTGTCTGGTTTTGTGAGTATATTTAGCATATCCTGGGTTATAAGAGTGTGTGCTAGACATTTATTTTTCAAAATAGTTCCCTAATAGAGAGCAACAAAATATGTTTGCCAAGTATAGTCTCTTATGACGAAAACTATTGTCCATAATTGCAGTGAAAAAAAAAAAGTTAATATTCGTGTCGTGAATGTTTAATATTGTACTGCAGAGTTAGCTCAAGTATTTCAGGTAGGACGCTCACCCCAGTGAGGTCCATGGCCGCTCACCCCAGTAGGTGTGAGCTGGGGAGGGGGATATGTGACATAGTCCAAAGATGTTAGGCAGCTTTCTGCCTCGTTTTAGGTCAGAAAATGCAGGAATAGTTAAAAAATGATCCATTCCACAGCTTCATATTAACTCAGACTGCTGGATGGAAAATCCAGACCACAGATTACAATGGGTCTAGTTCTCCCTCACCTGCTCTTCTAATCACTTGCACAGGTATTTAGAACAGAGAGGTCTGCATTTCACTCTCTCTCCTTAGAGCCTGGAGGTTGGGGGTATCGCTGCTCCCCTGTATCCCATTTTCGGGGTGGACGGCCCCTCCAAGTATCACAGTACCAGAGGATTTGCCTGGACACTTGGGACCGTGTTCCCACCACGAACAGATAAGACAAAACAAATGTTTATTGCTGTTGCTAAAAGACTGTGCTGTATCTAGTGACCCAAAATGAGAGGGCATTGTTTTAAGCTGGGGAACCAGGTTAGTTGGCCCAGCCGCAGTTAGAGGATGATTCTGATGTGTAGTTAGATCCCTGAAAGGGATAGGATTTCTTTATATGATTTGGTTTTTTATTCCTTAAAAGTGACACTGTGTGAAATGTTATAACATTGATATGAGTAAACCGCTGAATGAAAATATCTGAGTGCCTCTAACCTACACATGTTAAAGCTGCAGTCCCTTACTGGGATGAAAATAAAGCAGGCAGAAGCCTGAGTTAAGCAATGTAATACTTTGCATGATCCTGTTTTTTGTATAAATAACCCTAGAAGACTGTGTCAGGAAGAACCCAGGCAGACGTCAGCGCTACAAAAGAGGGGCGTTTGTCACAATATATATATATATATATATATATATATATATATACTGTGTGTATATATATATATATATATACTGTGTGTATATATATATATATATATATATAACAAACAAAGAATAGACTGCGCTCCTCAGGTGTAAAATCAGACTAATTACCAAATGATTGTATGAAATGGATATAGCAAAGATGAATGGCAAAAGTGAATGCAATAGTATTATGGATAATTGACTCACACTAATAAAAATACATGCAATATGTTATAATAAAATGCTGAGTGCCAATGTTTAAAAAGCTGCTGTAAACACAAATATATGCCAGTGAACAATACAAATATAATAAAATGGCATGTGTTGGTAGTTATGACTACTGCACTAATGAATCCCTCCTGAATGATACTAAATGAATGATGAATGGAAAAATACAGAAAAAATGACACTAAGTGTGTCAAAGATAAAAATAAAAATAAAAAATGTGAAAAATGTAAAAATATATCAACCAAACCAAGGGTCCATGCTAGGATCTGGCTGCTCTCATCAAGGACCAACGAACTCCCAGAAATCTGTGAACAACAAGAAAAGAAAGCGCCCGATCCTAGTGCAGCATGAAAAAATACAATTTAATAAAAATGAATATGAATAAAACCAACAAATGCGAACTCACAAACACAGGATAAATAAATGCATATAATGAGTATACTCATTCGCCAACCGCCCACGTTGTGCCTTGGATGGCGCGCCCTCTCTCTGTCTGGGTTTTCTCAGCTCTGCTGAACCGACATCCAGCAGGGGATACAGGAAAAAGCTCACCACAATGTGACCCGGAAGTCCTCCACAATGTTAGTGTATCCGGATATGAGGTCTGTAGTCCGTGACCCCGCGATGCAGGGGCTGATCAGAGAAGTCTCTCTGCACTCCCAAAGGCAGTCCGTAATGAGATGGGCAGTGAGGATAGAGTCAAAATATATATCACAGTGTGACAGCAGCTAAAAAACGCTCTTCTCTACGCGTTTCTTCACATAAAGTGATTTCATCAGGAGATCAATGAGTATACTCATTATATGCATTTATTTATCCTGTGTTTGTGAGTTCGCATTTGTTGGTTTTATTCATATTCATTTTTATTAAATTGTATTTTTTCATGCTGCACTAGGATCGGGCGCTTTCTTTTCTTGTTGTTCATATATATATATATATATATATATATATATATATATATATATATATATATATATATATATATATATATTTATATATATATATATATATGTACAGTATCTTCAGTATTAGGTGAAGCTTTCGAGAGTTTTCCTCTCTTCCTCAGGTCATTAATACTGATATACAAAGGTTTCTATGACTTAGACAGGGATTTAAACAGCATAAGGGACAATGTTATATGGTTTTGAAGCAAAAGGTGGCACTGTGTGCTCATTTGCATGTCACATCCCAGAATCCCTTGCTGTAGTGGAAGCACTGTAAACTGAGTGATAATGGTTAAAGGCAGGGCAGCAAACCTGTCTAAGACATGCAGATGAGCATACAGTAATATTTCCATTTGCTATATGCTTTACTGTGGAGGGTTTTTGTCACTTTTTTTTACCCACCATAACTTAACTAAGTATATATATATATACACATATATACACACAAATACTAATTTTAGCTAATTGCAAGAGCTGGTAATGGCAGATAGATATCATCTGTAAATGCTCCGCTGCTTCTCTCCTGCAGCACAGCAATTATGCTTATGGGAGGCATTCAAGACAAATGTTGAATCTCCTTGCAGCAGCATTACATGTCCATTCAATTAATGTAGGATCATTCTTGGGCAGACAAGCTTTCACATTTAATTTGTCTCAGACCAAAATTCTCACTAGGATTCCAGCATTTGAATTCTAAGGTGGCCCAGGAAGAATAATTTGTCTCGTTTAGTAATTCCACTCCTATAGTATCTGTTTTTCCTTTCTGTATGGCCAGCACTCTGGCATTTACTAATAGTCTTTACTAATAATCCCTAGGGTAACCTCCATGGGGTGGGCTTTCAATCATGACAGTTGTCGCTTCTATGTTTTTCTTCAGTGTCAATTTTTCAGTTATCTTCTGTATACTGTTGGGAGACACTTTTATAGACAGGGGTCCTACCAATGTAATCTCCCCCCAGGGTCCCTCACTCGGAGCCTTGTCTTTTACCTCTGTAATGGTGTTTCCGGCCTGTCCCAACCACCCAATCTCACATTGGCCCCTGTGGTCTACTGGCCCCATTACATGTAGGTATAGTGTGTGGTGCACCTGCTGGCTTACAGGACTCCTGAGTCTCCCGCTGGATGGTAGTGGGGATATCAGCACGACAGGCATCTGAAGTAGTGTGATCTGAGTCTTACTCACATACGATGCAGCGCCTCCATCTCACAGGATCTCTGCGGCTGCAGGGAGAAGTGTCTGATGAGGACCTCCTTCTGGGTGCCTCCTTCTATGTAATAACTTCACTCTCACACAGCAAGGGTCTTGTGAAACTGGGCATCTTTATTAGCATCATCCTGGACAGACTGCCCCTCATAGCGGTCGGTTTAGCCGCTCATTTCCATGCAGTGCATCCCTCTCAGAAAGTTCCTCTCTCTCAATAGAGTTGGTTCATCTCTCCCCTAAGGGAGATAACCATCTGTGTCAGATCCCTGAACACAGTGTAGGGTATGCTATCAATTGAGTCTGACAGCTTTAACTGCTGCAGACACTCCTTGACCTTGAACCCAGACTTAACACTGGCACACTTGAACAACTAACTTTTGGCAGTACAGTGTCTTATATAGACTCAGAAAACAGCCACACCTCTTGTGTCACTAACAGTGGACACAGAGCATGTTACCACTCCCCTTGTTACATATGACACATCACCAGGGTGTGAGGGCAAACCTCCATGATTGTTGCTGGCAATCCTGTAACTTACCAGGTTTACTGCCAACATGAGAAAGAACTGTATACCATTTTTATACATGGCTACACCTCCATCAGCTGGTAAGCCTTTAAACTCAAAGGGTGGATAGTCAATATCTGGTCATAGTCAATGCAACCCACGCTCTGGCACCACTTAGCTAATTGCCCACATGCTTGTGGTGTCAGTAAAAGGGACACCACACCAGGATATATATAACAGGTTATCAGTAACCATGTGATCCTTAGGACTAGGTTCACTACATCCAAAGTACAAAACAAATACTAACATCACAGTACAACCCAGCACTGCGCATGTGTGTGTGTTGTCACTGTATCAGGCATCCCAATCCTGGGTGATCAGGCCGTGCTGTGTGATACTGGTATCTCGTTGGAGCTCGTGTATGGAAATATAAGTTCACAAACACATGTAGTGTGGTACTGCACCACTTTCCTCTGACTCCGCGGGGGATCCCCTCCGTCAGCCGTATGTTTCCTGCTCCACTTCTTTGGAGCTGGGTTCACTCGTTGATCAGCTCTCCTGCCTCATCATTGGACACTTGCAGGTTCCACTGTGCAGGAGGCTCTTGATTCACCTCCTCAGCTCTGCACAGATCTGATCTGTCATGGCTGCCCCAGATATTAAGGCTCAATCCCTCCTTCTTCAGCAGCCTTCTTACAGGCTTAGCATAGTCATACTGTATAGCAGGGGTGCGCAAACTGTTGTCCCTGCGCCCCCTTGCCTGCTCAGCCCTACCTGGTATCCAGTGTCAAATGATGCCGCTGGGTCATGTGACATCACATAATGTCACGTGACCCCACTGCGTCATTTGACGCCGTGTTGCTATGGCGACTTGTCGCCCGAAGCCGTTGGAGAGCAGGTAAGCGAGGGAGGTAAGTGGTTAATGTGGGCTGGGGGGAGGAGTTGAGAAGTGAGAGGTGAGAGATGTTGTGCGAGGAGAGTGTAGGTGTGCAGTTTCAGTTAGGAAAGGGGTGTGTGGTGTGTGAGTGTGCTGAAAGCAATCTATGATTGATTTAAGTTAGAAGACAACTCTTCACTTCAGATTGATTGTGTGTGTATATTTATACAGTATATATGTGAAAGATTTAGAACAAATCAGCGCTACAGTGCTCAACTAATATGTATGTGTGAAATGGAGGGAATTAGTGCTGGACTAAAATTAACTACTTAATATAAAAAAAGGAATAATTCAAAGTATCAATTGGTGAAAATATAAAACAATCAAACAAATGGAACAAAATACTGGATCAGTGTTCATTTTCTTTAATGAAATTGCTGATCTTCCATCGAAAACAATCACTAATCCAAATAGACAAACTGATGAAATCAAAATCAAACTGGATCCATTTAAAGATAATGAGGAGTTGACTGATTTGGAACCTGTAGTTAAGAAAAGATTGGACCAAGTGGAACAAGAAATAGTGAGCACGAAACAGAAGAAATTCTTCCGTGACAAAGCCGATTACGACACGGTTGTCATAGGCGTTGGAACAAAATTTCTAGGGAGAATCAGGTTAGAAGCATATCAAAAGATAATAGAAATCATCGTGCCAATTCGACACATACCTGGACTGAAAAGGGAGGGCATTCCCCAGTTAACCCAAAAAGTGTTGGGCCCAACACACATCATGGTTGGTCGAAAATCGAGCTCAAAAAACCACAGCATGATAAATGCATTCTGTGCAGCAAAAAAGGATGACAGATAGTAACAATGTTCAAAGTAATCAAGGGGCGGGAGTATCAATATCAGATACTCTCAGGAAATAAAGTAGCATTTTCTTTTTTAGAGTGGAGAAAGGAGAGGGAACACATATTCCCAGAGGTGGAGATAGTAAAAGCCCCTATAGATTCTCTCCTATCCGCGAATGCAAAAAAAAAATGATGCAGATGTAGAAGAGGGGGCATCAGAAGAAATTGTGTGAAATTAAATAACGAATATAAAAACATTTTCAACATCAGCAAATATCAACTAACTGACGTTGAACGTAGAGTGCTTGGGAAAAGTTTAACTTTTTCGCCAGTATGTGGGCCAAATAGTTTTCATTTGTACATTGACATAAATAAATTTGCTAGAAAATTGGATTTAAAGAAGTATTTTTTAAGAGATACCACTAGCAACCAAATTAATCCAAGCACAACCGCAATTACTTCTATTACTTCTAACACTTCCCAACACGGAGTCTTTAAAAAGCAATCCACGTTTTATCCAAAGTTTACACAAGGTCATTTAGTGAGAACTTTTTTGGATATGGTTACCAAGGACTTGGAAATGTCAAGTCGTGCTTTCAAAATACGTCATGACAATCTGAGTATCCAGGAGAAAGTGGCATTGACTCAATTAGAGAACAATGAGTTGATAGTTATCAAACCTGCCGACAAGGGGGGAGGTATTGTGGTGATGGACAAGGACTATTATGTCCAAGAGTCCATGAGATTGCCTGGGATAATCCCTCTGAAGGCTAGTCCTATCAGTAAATTCCATACTGAATTTATTGTTTTACTGGATGGTGGACTAGCTAGTCGGGCTATCACTCAGGATGAATATGATTTTCTACATATTTCATTTACACACACTCCCCTTTTTTACTTTATCTCAAAGATTCACAAGCACTTAAAATATCCACTTGGTAGACCTTTAATTTCAGATATTAAATCACTCACATCTCATTTGTCACAGTTTATTGATTTTCACTATCAACCCTTTGTCACTTGGGTTACATCATATTTACCCAACACAACACATGTGTAGCAAATTCTTAGAGAGGTGGAGTGGTGGCCAGGCTACATTTGGGTCACGGCAGTTGTAACATCTTTGTATATTGTCATTGACCATGGGCTGGGCTGCCAGGTCATATCTCATACACTACAACTAGATAGTAGTCTGACTCCAACCCTTAAGGCATTTTTATTGGATAGTATCCAATATATTTTGACACACAATTATTTTTGTTTTAATTCACAGTATTTTCTTCAGATGTGCGGTACAGCCATGGACACCAGGTTTGCACCTAGCTTGCAAACTTAGTTTATGGGAAGGTGGGAGGTGGATTTTATTTGGAATAGCTTCCTCCTCGGTGCAAACCTGGGCTCTGTCACCGCTACATCGATGATGTGATTTTGATTTGGTCAGGGAGCCTAGAACAGCTTGACACATTTATTATTTAGCTCAATAGTAATAATAGAAATCTCCGGTTTATGTGCCAATATGACACACAACACATTAACTTTTTTGGATTTAAGTATTTATATTATTAATAACACTTCATTCAAAGACTTATTTGAAGTCTCTGCGGGCCAATAATTACCTGATGGCGGATAGCCATCATAATCCTCTGTGTATTAATAATACACCCAAAGGCCAGTTCGTTCGCCTGAAATGCAACTGCTCCGACAATGAGACATTTGCTGTTCAGGCTAACAAAACTGAAAAATAATTTAATTAATAGGAAATATTCTGAAAGCCAATTAGATAAATCTTTGGAACAGGTAGGACAGATTAATAGGTCCACATTATTAGAAAACAAAAACAGTTCACAATGCACTGAGGTGAAAAATCGTTTATAATTTATTTCACAGTACAATCAAATGGCTCCTACAATTAGAAAAATATTCAATAGACACTGGCCGATTCTAGTTATGGATGACAAGCTTGCACAGATTCTTCCATCTAAACCCAGTATTATTTTTACTAAAGCCACTAATTTGAAGTCCAGGCTAGCACTCAGTCCTTTAACGCATTCTATATCATATTCGTCCAATGCCACTAAAGTTTTTTTCACTTGCACAGCATGCACAGTATGTGCATATGGTGTGACTAAAAAACAAACCTATAAGTCTAATGCCACTTCTAAGGTTTATTCGATTAAATCATTTATAAACTGCCATTCCACTTATGTGATTTACATATTGCAATGTTCATGTGGCTTGCAATATGTAGGAAGAACTGGAAGGAGAATATATGAGCATGTTTATAACACCAAGAAGGTACTTATCACACATAGTGTATCACATAATTTCCTAACACACCATAACCAAAATGCAGCTTGTTTGGTGTGTCAGGCAATAGAGATTGCACCGTTCAGTTGGAGGGGGTGGGGGGGGGGTCGGGGTAATAAACTCAATTTGATCAGTAGGCATGAGGCCTACTGGATCTATGAGTTGAAGACTCTCTCTCCTAATGGACTTAATATTGACTTTGAGTTGGGAGTGGTTGTTGAGAACTAATAACCTCCTGGGACCAGTTTTTTCTCTCCGATACTCTGTTTTAAGGGGAGACTCTATTTCTCCAATCAGGTTTAAAGAACAAATTAATTCTTTTAAAATAATGGTTATGTATATATCTTCCTCATTATACACTGTATTTTATGCTGTTGCTGAGGCTTTTTGTCTCTCATGCAGATTCTCCTGGTAGCCATTATGTGTTTCACATAGGTATCGGTTTGCTTTATATATATTCTTAACAATTATGTATTATGTCATATCTGTGACTGCTTTTTATGTTATTGTAGCCGTTTGTGTAATTTGTTCTGTTGGTTTCAGTTTTGTAAGCATTTTTTATAGTTTGTTATTGTTTGTAAGCTGTATTTTTAGTGGTAGCTGATTGGTTAGAATTGAACAAATCATAGATGTTGGATGGGTACAAGTATTTTGACCTATCATACACTACTATACCCCTGAGGATGTGACATAAAACGAAATGCGTTGGGTCGAAGTTCAAGGCTATCTCGGAGAGGCTGTTTTCAGTGTGTCAAGTGTGGCGTATATTTGCACTTACTGTGCGAGTGCCTGCTTTCCCTGACTAGCGCATCTGGTGTTTGAGACCAACTATGGAGTGTATTGGCGGTATTGGGACGGATCTTCAGACGTCCCTCGCTGACGGAGGAGAGACAGGTAGTTGTTTGCCCCAGTTGGACTTACTCGCTTGTTGTATTTGCTGTGTTGTAAGTAGGACTCTGGTTTTACCACCAGATCTTCATCAACAAGCCATCTCCATTTTATGGACGTTTGTTGTTTATTATATAGATTTTTAATAAACTAGCTTAACTGTTTATACAGCTTGTGTTTGTTTCTATGTTATATGTTGTGTTTTGTCTGTTTGTGCTGTAGGTCTGTCCTTGTTAGTGTTTGAGGTGTGTTGGCTTTTAGTAGCAGTATACACTATGATTTTTATGTCTGTTTGATTTCACATATCACGTGACGTCATCCACGGAGCTCCCAAGTACCATTCTCTACCTCTACACCACAGACTTGGTGTAATAAAACAGACTCTATAAATATACTTAACCTTAACAGCACATTGCAATGGACTGCACTGTTTACTATGTATACTGTATGTTAAGTTTGTTATTAGAGTCTGTGACATCAAACAATCCCTGTGGCATAGAGAATGGCACAAGCATATGAAAGGTCCTGGGTTCAATTCCTAGTATGATATGGTATCATTTATAATGTCTAAATTATAAAATAAATGAACATTTATAAATTATACAATATAATAAAAAAAATTATTTATTTAATTTTTTTATCATTTATAAATTATAACATATCATACAGGAATCTAACCCATGGGGGGGGTTGTGTGTGTGTGTGGGGGGGGGGGGGTTGAGTGTGTGTGTGTGGGGGGGGGTTGAGTTTGTGTGTGTGTGTGGGGGGGGGTTGAGTGTGTGTGTGGGGGGGTTGTGTGTGTGTGTGGGTGGGGGGTTGAGTGTGTGTGTGGGGGGGGGGTTGTGTGTGCAGGGGGGTTGAGTGTGTGTGTGGGTGGGGGGGTTGAGTGTGTGTGTAGTTGTGTGTGTGAGTGTGTGTGTGCAGGGGGGTTGAGTGTGTGTGTGTGGGGGGGGGGGGGTTGAGTGTGTGTGTGGGGGTTGTGTGTGTGTGGGTATGTGGGGGGGGTTGATTGTGTGTGTGGGGGGGGTTGAGTGTGTGTATGTGTGTGGATGTGTGTGTGAGTGTGTGTGTGTGGGGGGGTTGTGTGTGTGTGTGTGTGTGAGTGTGTGTGTGTGGGGGGGTTGAGTGTTTGTGTGTGTGTGGTGATTGAGTATGTGTGCTGTGTGTGTGGTCTATGACTGTGTGGGTGTTGTGATTGAATGCAGCGGTGCACAAACTGGGGGAGGGGCGCCCCGGGCGCAAGATTATTTAGACGGGGCGCGTGTGGCAAAACCTTGGTGCGTATGCGAAAAAGATGTGCACGGGTGGCCAAGAAGATGTGCGCAGGCGAGCAGCCGAAGATGTGCGCGGGCGGCCGAACAGGATAGTGCAGGTGGCAGCCACGTGATTCGGAGGTACGGGGGAGGAGCACTCGCGAGCGCTGTGATGTCAAACGCCCTCCCTCCGGTGTCTGCCCTACAATAGCGCTGTGTTCCTGCTCTCCTCCGCTGGCAACCTGCTTCACTGCGATCCTCTGCAAGTGAAAGGGTGGGCTGCACTATATCAATCACACTATGAATGTACAGAAATAATGGGAGAAAAAAAAAGTGAAAACACTTACCCGTTCGTGCTTGTAAAATTATGCAGGACACCCTGTGCTGATGCTTGGAGAGTTGGTGATGTCACCGCTCTCAGCGGCAGCGTGGACGCAGCCTAATTTTGCAAGAGCGAGCTGTTGAAGTATGTAAGTATTTAGACTGCGCTTATAGTGCCGGCGACACCGCCCAGAAACAAATGCATTGTTGCCGCCGCGTGCGCTTATAGTAAGCATGACAGGGCGACGCAAGTCTTTGAAGACGGCAATATTTGATTTTTCAGGGGCTGTCGCCTCATGTGACACCCTTTGAACCAATCAATGGCCTTGTCGCTCGCACCGCCACAAAGCGAAATACAACTTTCGCTAGCGGCGATGGGTGACATCACGCGTCTCCGTCGCGGGCAATATACGCACGACCTTAGACATATTTTTATTTACATTGTATACTGTTTAATAAAGTTTTTTTTTTCATGTGATTTTGATTACATCAGGCAGGGGGGGGGCCCGAGAAATGTCATGGATAAAAAGGGGGCTCGCCATAAAAAGTTTGCTCACCCCTGATGTACTGTAGATTAACACTATATAAAAGCACAATGTAGACAAGCAAATGATGCTAACTAAATTGATGTCACTGTATTATGTCAATTAGTAACAGATACACTGTGGTAGGTGCATGTTCATTAAACGAGAATAAGGAGTTTTCCCTTTGTAGCTTGTAAATGTGATAAACAGTTGTAATCTAATCTGAAACACTAAGATTACTATAAAATTTTAGTTCAAAGTGTGTGTTAAAAATGTCCTCCTTTTGCTGAAACGTGCTTGAAGATGAGAAAGCCACTGTCTGATTGCATAATCAATAATGTGTGGATCCAGGTGCTCCCACTTCTGAACGATACATTGTTTTACAAATTCATTTATCAGTCCTCCTACAGATGTACCGTATCAAGATTTACTGCCTCCATGGCCGGGAGAAGTTGCAATCCCGGAGGGTGGCCGGGCCAGGGCTGGAACGTGGAAAGGAAAGCAGTAAGCAGCGTGGGAGAATTAACTCAGCGGGGGTCTCTGCTTCTGAATGGGACCACAGCGTTAATCCTATCGAGCCACCAATCTGTAAGAGTTGCTCAGAGGAATCCTAGAGAGAAGCGATCTCTCTCTGTGTCTCCCTGAGCATCTCTTACATCAATCCAATGTTTTATTATTTTTATTTGTATACACTCTATTGAAGCAGGGGGTCTCCAGAGCTGAACCTCATTAATTTAAACCCCCTGGGACCCCCTGCCTCTGCAAATATAAGGAAGCTATACACTGGTGTCAGGTTTCATGCGTGAGCTGCGTTAGAATTAACTCCTGATTGAACAGGTTTTAAAAGGCAGGAAGTACCTGCTTGTCAGGTCCCTTTTGGAGTTCTGGTTCCTGCTCTGCAAGAGAGGAGTGTCACAGAGGATTGCCTATGACCCAGCTGGGATTCACACCCAGCATCAACCGAGCTCCGTCCCGCAGGGATCCAGACTTGTTCACCAAAGAGATTTGCCTGGGAACAGTGGAGACCCCAAAGCCCCACACTACAGAGAAGCCTGCACAGAAACAGGGCAGGAGTGGACCTGGGAGTAATAGGACTGCAACACCTGCATCAGACGTTAACCTGGAGAAACCGGAGAACCGGAGAACTAGCACACTCAGATAAGGACTTTTAATATTGTTCCCTGATATTGTGTATGTTTTGGAGCTAGTAACTGGCTAGCTAGCCAGCCAGCCAGGTAGCTATGGCCTGTACTGTTTAGTAAGTCTCCCAAGGTGGAATAGGCTTTATTTTTATGCTTTGTGTTTTGCCTTAATTAGACAGTGTATCCAATGTTTTGTTTTGTTTGTGGAGAAATATACCACAACGTTTTGGTACAGCCTAAAATACATTGTATGGACTCTTAACTGATCTCACCTACAGGCCGCTCTGTCATAATGATAAGAAAGAGGATTGGTTCAATCTCAGCTATTAACGTACATTGTGAAAAAAAATATCCAGAACTAAGGTGTTCATTATTTAATTTGTTTCTTAGAATACATTCCCAAAACGTGTAAACATTGAATTTAGATATTTCTAGTGTAGTAATCGAAAAAGGAATTGTAGAATTCACTATCCAATATTGTTAACAGGTAACAATGCTTGTCCTGGCAAAATGACGCTAAGGGTACTGCTATCTCAAATCCACTTCTTTCCCAGGGAGCTAATGTACGGTATGTGTGTCTCTCTCTCATCCCATCTCAAAATCCAACAGTGGTATAGATGTGTACACAGAGGAACCTACACAATGAAAGACTTACAAGGCTGGCTCCATGTTTATTAGGGATCTTCTGCCAGTGCCCATTATACTCTGTATTACTATTATTAATTAATTCATCTATTCGTTCGTTCATTGCCGTTGACTTAGAGAGGTATTAACTGCGGTTGTCAAAGAAGAGATCCACATATCTTCACATGCGACATCCATTGCGAATAGAATGACATGAAGAAAGTTTTGTTACAAAGTCATGTGAAAAAGTATCCTGTTTTAACTGTAATAAGTAGCATATTAACTCAATAATTAAACGTTCTACAATATTTTGTTCCAGAAAATCATATTTATGTAAACAGTACAGTGAGGGTTTATGTTTGGTTCATCCATATATAATTCAGTAAATATAGAATATTTGTCAAATTGCATATCATTACAGTACAGTATATGTGGATGTACTTTCTATTGATGAATTCGTTTCTATTCATGAGCCTTTGTATTTAGTAAATGTTTTAGAGCACCTCAAATAACACTTTCTGTGCAGGAGAAAACTTGCAACACACTTCTTAACAAGACTCAATTCACATGTGTTTTGCTAGATTCTCTCAAAAGTAGACATTATAAACAAAATCAGACAATATTATTTATTCTTCAGAAGTACTGCTTCTGCAGTTATAGGAATTCCATAATTTGCTACAATAAAGTACTTAATAATATAAGAAAAACAATAAAACATAGCCCGTACTTTGTATGGGGTTCACTAAGTGGTATCAGAGCTTGATCCCACGTTTACTGCCATTGACTTGAGCAGCAATTAGCATGGGATTGAACCCTGATACTCCTCATCCGAGTTTAGTGAATCTATCTCTTTGTGTCTATTGATAGTAGTAGTATTCTTGAACATTATTTCCATCATACATGTGGTTTCTATAGTTGTATTCATCCTCATGTCTCGCATAATTGTCACCTCTGACACTCTTAACCTCATTTTCATGCTCATATCCTTTTTCATACTGTTCTCCGTTATAACCATTTTCATATTGTTCTCCGTTATAACCATTTTCATATTGTTCTCCGTTATAACCATTTTCATACTGTTCTCCGTTGCTCGCCGTTTCATATGCAGCAGTGCTGCTAATGTCTCCGTTGCTGCCTTCTTCATTACCTAAGTTTTCATCGTCAGTACTTCCAGGGATCCCAGTGACACCACCGCTAATGGCCTCGGGTTGGCCAGTGGTCGACTCAACAGTGCTCACTTGTGTAGGTTCCACTTGATTACTGTTCTCCGTAACACTTGATTGCTCACCATTCTCACTCTCCGTTCCATTTTGGTTGGCAGAATTGCCTTCCACCTATTCAAATAGCAAGACAATAAATGGAAATTAAAAAAGTTATACAATCATTATTATTATTATCATCGGTTATTTGTAAAGTGCCAACATATTCCGCAGCG
This sequence comes from Ascaphus truei, assembly GCF_040206685.1. NCBI lineage: Eukaryota > Metazoa > Chordata > Amphibia > Anura > Ascaphidae > Ascaphus > Ascaphus truei. The sequence goes on along the minus strand of NC_134483.1, from coordinate 456,923,896 downwards.
TGGTACAATTTTGGGTAAATTACATAAACAGAATGATATACCAAATAAGGACAAAGAGGCACAAATAGATACAGACGTTAATGACTAATAACTTTCAAATCCTTTACAACATTTTTTTTTTATAGAAAAAATAGGAAACAATTCCTAAAAGATCAATGCTCAAAAAATGTCCATGGCTAACGAGAAACAGTATTGTAATAAAAAAATCCATATAATGATTCAATAAGTTGAATATCATGTAAGCATACATATCTTTTAGAATTTTTTTTTAGTTTAACAATTGTTCTTATTCTTTTCCTTTTTGACTTTATTATTATTATTATACATTTGCATTATGGTTATTGTGTTTGGCATCTAATGTTTACTGTACTATTTTGTACATACCATATTATCATAGATAAGGGCTGGGGTGCACAAACTGGGGGTGTGTTAGATTTTACTAGGTTGCAGAGGCCCCATGCTCTTCCCCAAGGCATTTAAATTAAATGCAGGGGGACCGTGCGAGGCCTCTGCAACCTGATATTTGATATATAGATTCATTATACATATTTGGGATCGTCTTCTTTTGCCACTTTTGAGATATTCAATATGATCCTTTTTCTCTCTAGCGAGTATTGGGTATGTAATAATCAGTATTATGATTACTACAGTATGCCTTCGTTACAGTATATATAAATTATTGTTATATACTGTACTTTGCATTGGCTATGTTTATAACTTAGTTTAGATACAACATTGTATCATGCATATTTTCAATATTGTTTCTTTATTGATTGTCATTTTTGTTACATGTTGACCTTGACAAAGCGTCATCTGACACGAAACGTACGTCAGTGCGTGTCGCCGTTACGTAACATCCTCATGTGAGTCTGTAGAGGGGAGGGTGATTAGGGTTCGTTGATACTAGTGTAATATTTTACTATTTTGGATACATACTATCTTAGTCCTGAGCTACAGTACACAGCTACTATCACGGCACCTTGGTTGTAGAGCGGATATGAATACACTTAGCCTAAGTAATTTGGGTTGCAAACCGGATCAGCAAGCTGAATGTTTCATAGCTCTATTACTACACTACTATATAATGCTGTATATAATGCCGACGTCTGTAACATTAACTCTATCCTCAATCGAGGACTATCACTACAAAATGGTGTCCTATATATTCGATATCAACAATAGGGCATTAAGCAATTATGCAGTATACTCATTGACAGGTACTGAGAACATACATCTGTTAGCGATACAATATAACTACCGGATTGACATTTGTACTAACATCCCGGTACTAGCTACCGTAGACATACAAACACTCATAACGGGTCCACTAAATAGCTTATAAGCAGTGGTGTAATTTGTCTCGATACTTACTCCGGTTGTATTCATTCTTATACTTACCTATCTAGGTCTGTCAATATCCTGCCCTGTTAACTCTTATGAGAGACAGTTTTAACTACCCTCCTTATATAAGATATGGGGAGGCGAAATATAGATGTATTTTTTTATACATCAAACTATACTCAGAGTGTGCGTTGATTACTCCTCCCACTGCTGACAACAGAGGCTCTGTGTGCCCCTTTCCCCCTCTAGTCACAACTTAGCAGCAGTAAATAAGTCTAACAACTGACGCTGCATGATTATTAAGTCTGCAAGTCTGTGACCGAATTACTATTTGGGTGTCGGAACGCAGACCCCATTTAATTTACTAGTGAGAAACCATAATATATGTTTCCTTATGCTCTTATGTTTTTTAATACGTTAGCTGTTAACTCTATCCTCCCCTACAAGGGGTTTAGTTCTCCTGATAGGCTCCTTATGCATATGGAGCCGAGAACATTTGTGTGACCAATGTACCCATTCATTAGGGGCTGACCTGGGCCTACAGTATATTTTATATCACTATAGCCAGGAGTCACTAAAACAATCCCCTGCGTTTATATCAGGATCGGACAAACAAAGGATTTATTCTAGTGAGAGATTACAGTCATTTTGTGTCTTAATGTTCTTTTTTATGTCTTGTCTTTGTTCAACATTATTTTAGTATTATCTTATACTATATTAGTGAAAGCACTGTATGTTTGCCTGCCTGCCTGCATGCATGCATGCCTGCCTGCTGGATGTCCGGTGTCCCTAGCGGCAATCTCATTGGTCCCTTGGCCCGCCCGTCCCCGCACACCTCTCATTGGCCTCACACACTCACACCACCCCCTTGGCCCGCCCCCCACACCTCTCATTGGCCTGAGGCGGAGTGACGGGCCAAAGGTCCAAAAAAATAAATAAAACACACACACACACACACACACACACACACACACACACACACACACACACACACACCTCTCTCCCCTCTCCAAATCACCTTTTCCCCCTCCCCAGCGGCATCACCTCTTCCCCCTCCCCAGCGGCATCACCTCTTCCCCCTCACCAGCGGCATCACCTCTTCCCCCTCCCCAGCGGCATCACCTCTTCCCCCTCCCCAGCGGCATCACCTCTTCCCCCTCCCCAGCGGCATCACCTCTTCCCCCTCCCCAGCGGCATCACCTCTTCCCCCTCCCCAGCGGCATCACCTCTTCCCCCTCCCCAGCGGCATCACCTCTTCCCCCTCCCCAGCGGCATCACCTCTTCCCCCTCCCCAGCGGCATCACCTCTCCCCGCTCCAAATCACCTCTCCCCGCTCCAAATCACCTCTCCCCGCTCCAAATCACCTCTCCCCGCTCCAAATCACCTCTCCCCCCTCCCCGCTCCAAATCACCTCGCCCCCCTCCCCGCTCCAAATCACCTCGCTTCCCGCAGCTGCCACGCGGCGCGTAAGATGGCGGACCCCCTTCCTCCCTCGCGGCGCCGAGTCAGACGGTGGCGGCGCCCGGAAGTACAGGTAGGTGTCGCTCCCCACCTCCGGCGCCAAACGGAACTGAGAAAGGGCGCATCAACTGAGGTGTGTGTGTGTGTGTGTGTGTGTGTGTGTCACTGTCCACTGCCCCCCCCTCCTATCCACTGCCCCCCCCTCCTGTCCACTGCCCCCCCCTCCTGTCCACTGCGTCCCCCCTCCTGTCCACTGCGTCCCCCCTCCTGTCCCCCCTCCTGTCCACTGCCCCCCCTCCTGTCCACTGCCCCCCCTCCTGTCCACTGCCCCCCCCTCCTGTCCACTGCCCCCCCCTCCTGTCCACTGCCCCCCCCCTCCTGTCCACTGCCCCCCCCTCCTGTCCACTGCCCCCCCTCCTGTCCACTGCCCCCCCCCTCCTGTCCACTGCCCCCTCCCTCCTGTCCACTGCCCCCCCCCCTCCTGTCCACTGCCCCCCCCTCCTGTCCACTGCCCCCCCCTCCTGTCCACTGCCCCCCCCTCCTGTCCACTGCCCCCCCCTCCTGTCCACTGCCCCCCCCTCCTGTCCACTGCCCCCCCCTCCTGTCCACTGCCCCCCCCTCCTGTCCACTGCCCCCCCCTCCTGTCCACTGCCCCCCCCTCCTGTCCACTGCCCCCCCCTCCTGTCCACTGCCCCCCCCCTCCTGTCCACTGCCCCCCCCCTCCTGTCCACTGCCCCCCCCCTCCTGTCCACTGCCCCCCCCCCTCCTGTCCACTGCCCCCCCCCCCTCCTGTCCACTGCCCCCCCCCCTCCTGTCCACTGCCCCCCCCTCCTGTCCACTGCCCCCTCCCTCCTGTCCACTGCCCCCCCCTCCTGTCCACTGCCCCCCCCCTCCTGTCCACTGCCCCCCCCCCCTCCTGTCCACTGCCCACCCCTCCTGTCCACTGCAGGAAATGCAGGGGGAGGAATCCATGCCTTTGAGGCGCCCCCCCCCCTCCCTTTGACGCCCCCCCCTCCCTTTGACGCCCCCCCCTCCCTTTGACGCCCCCCCCCCCCCTCCCTTTGACGCCCCCCCCTCTCCCTTTGACGCCCCCCCCCTCTCCCTTTGACGCCCCCCCCCTCCCTTTGACGCCCCCCCCCTCCCTTTGACGCCCCCCCCCTCCCTTTGACGCCCCCCCCCCTCCCTTTGACGCCCCCCCCTCCCTTTGACGCCCCCCCCCCTCCCTTTGACGCCCCCCCCCTCCCTTTGACGCCCCCCCCCTCCCTTTGACGCCCCCCCCCCTCCCTTTGACGCCCCCCCCCCTCCCTTTGACGCCCCCCCCTCCCTTTGACGCCCCCCCCCTCCCTTTGACGCCCCCCCCCCTCCCTTTGACGCCCCCCCCCTCCCTTTGACGCCCCCCCCCTCCCTTTGACGCCCCCCCCTCCCTTTGACGCCCCCCCCTCCCTTTGACGCCCCCCCCCTCCCTTTGACGCCCCCCCCCTCCCTTTGACGCCCCCCCCCCTCCCTTTGACGCCCCCCCCCCTCCCTTTGACGCCCCCCCCCTCCCTTTGACGCCCCCCCCCTCCCTTTGACGCCCCCCCCTCCCTTTGACGCCCCCCCCCTCCCTTTGACGCCCCCCCCCTCCCTTTGACGCCCCCCCCCTCCCTTTGACGCCCCCCCCCTCCCTTTGACGCCCCCCCCCTCCCTTTGACGCCCCCCCCCCTCCCTTTGACGCCCCCCCCCGCCTTTGACGCCCCGCGCGCACACACTGACTGACTGCCGCACGCACGCACACACTGACTGACGCGCACACAAAGCCTGACTGACGCACGCACACACTGACTGAGGCACACACTGACTGTGTGTGCGTCAGTCAGTCTGTGTGTGTTTGTGTTTCTGCCTCAGACTCACTGACGCGCGAGCAAACACACAGTGACTGACGCACACACGCTACATGAAGCTGTAAAGGAGGGAGGGAGGGGGGGGACTGGATTGATGTGAATGGGGGACAAACAGAGAGAGGGGGGAGGAGAGAGAGGAACGGGAACATTACATCCCGGGCAACGCCGGGTCTCTCAGCTAGTTACCTAATAAAAGTTACAAAATAATTCACATATCTTGATATTGAATGTGGAGTATAGGGGCTCTTTTCTTCTTGTCCTCTACAAGATATTGTTTTCTATGTGATTTGCTCCTAGCAACTTATCTATAACTTTGACAATAGCAAGAGCACTTTTCCCAATTTTCCCTCCCCCCCGCATATATTGTTTGATTTTATAAATAGACTGTTGCCAGGAAAGAATAACGTATGTATAACGTTGTCATGATGTTTTTAAAAACAAACATGAGGTATGTTGTGTACAGTAGGAATACATTGTTGTGCTTTTCACATTATTGAGACTGTAGCAACTACTGTCGCGGCCGAGTTTATTCGAGCATTTGCCCGGTCTCGGCCGCGACAGTAACCTGGCGCGCGCCGGGATGTCCCGGGCGCGCGCCGAAGCCTCGGAGGAGAGGCCCGCCGATCGGGGCTTCCCCCTCTCCTCTCCGGGTCCGCCGGGTCCCCCGGAACCCCCTGCCGCCGTCCCCCACATCGCGGGACACCAGGGCTCCCTCGGGGAGCCCTGGACGCGCGTGCAGGGGGCGCAGGCACCCGATGACGCGTGACCGCGCATCGGTGACGCGCGGCACGCCGAGGGGATGCCACTAGCAAGCCGGGAAATCTCCCGGCTTGCGGAAGTGGCCGCACTCTAATAAAGTGTGCCGCCAGTGTAATCTGTCTTTTTAAATGTCTGTGAAAGTCTTACTGTAGTGCCGACGAGTATTCTAAAACAAACCTGGGGCAATCACCAACAAGACCCAGGTAAACGCTGGGTACATGCTGGGTACATGCTGCAATATTTCAGTGACATTTCTGCAGAGACTAATAGCTCATCGGATTAACACAGCAGGGGTCCCTGGCAGTCCCATTTAGTTTGAATGGGACTGCCAGGGACCCCCGCTGTTAATCCGATGGGCCATTGCAGACAGACTAATGGCCCAACGGATTAACAGCGGGGGTGCCTGGCAGTCTCATTCAAACAGAATGGGACTGCCAGGGACCCCTGCTGTCTTAATCCGATGGGCAATTAGTCTCTGCAGAAATGTCACTTAAATTTTGCCGCATGTACCCAGCATGTACCTGGGTCTTGTTGGTGATTGCCCCCGGTTTTCCAAGGCAAGTTTAAGGCAAGTTTTAGAATACTCGTCGGCGCACCTGTATGTTAAGTGTTTGGTATTTCAGTGGGCATCCAAACCAGCTTGTGATTGGCCTAGCCTGCTCTGACGGCGCGAAACCATCTCACTTCTGGGTTCGCGACACATTTAAATACCTAGGTTTGAGTCTTGTTCAAACAGGGGCCTTGACAAAGCACTCGCCGCGCTAAACATGTTGGCCTGTTGTACCTCATTTTTAATGATCAAATAAAACAACTATTTTTCTTGGAGCTACTCTCCCTACCTCGTTTTTTTGCCATGGTGGTGTGACGCAGATACCCACTTACCTTCTATATCCGGAGGTAGACTTTTATTTAATAAGGTACGTAATGAAATTGCAGCACTGCAATGATTATTATGTGTGAGATATATAAGTAACTAGTGTTAATGAAGTGAAATCGCCTCCTCTTGAAGAGCCTAGCAAAAGGCAAAAAGGTGTGTGCATGCATGGTAATAGATTTTCATATTTTATAATAAAATGGCCATTATAATAAAAGTGGACACCATCTACTGCTTCTGATTCCTGCATTTGAACTACACTGGAAAGGAGTATATCATCCCAGACTGCACATCTCAACCCATTACTATTGCTGTGATGCCACCTTTACTTTTTATATTGACTGTAACCTCCCTTATTTTCAAATTATGCACTTCCTTCCACCAGCCTCATCATGTCTCTAACGCCGCGGCTTGGCTAGAGGGGCGCCGCGATCAGAGCCGCCAGCAGCGGGAAACAAGGGCTGCTAGCTAATTTAAAAAAAAAAAAAAAAAAAACCCTCTGAGGGGAAGCAGAGGAGCGGTCACGTGACCGCTCCCATCCAATGGGGCTGCAGCCTGCCCGGCATTGCAACTACTGAGCCACCAGACAGCACCAAGGTGTCTGTGAGAGAGAGAAAAAAAAAACGGGCTGCAGGGGGTGTGTGTGAAAAACGGGCTGCAGGGGGTGTGTGTGAAAAACGGGCTGCAGGGGGTGTGTGAGAAAAACGGGCTGCAGGGGGTGTGTGTGAAAAACGGGCTGCAGGGGGTGTGTGTGAAAAACGGGCTGCAGGGGGTGTGTGTGAAAAACGGGCTGCAGGGGGTGTGTGTGTGTGTGTGTATATATGTGTGGTGTGTGTGTATATATGTATATATGTGTGGTGTGTGTATATATGTATATATGTGTGGTGTGTGTATATATGTGTTATGTGTATATATGTATATATGTATATATGTGTGGTGTGTGTGTGTGTGTGTGTGTGTGTATATGTATATATGTGTGGTGTGTGTGTATATATGTGTGGTGTGTGTGTATATATGTATATATGTGTGGTGTATATATATATGTGTGATATATGTGTGGTGTGTGTATATATGTGTGGTGTGTGTGTATATATGTATATATGTGTGGTGTATATATATATGTGTGGTGTATATATATATATATATATGTGTGGTATATACATATATATATATGTGTGTGTGTGTGTGTGTGTGTGTGTGTGTGTGTATATATATATATATACAGTGTTCGACAATCCTATACATTTACTCGCCCGGGGCGGGTGGATTTAACCCCCAGGCGAGTAACTATTGGCCCAAGCAGCACACGTGTTTTGTTTTTTAAATTTTCCCTGCTCGCGCTGAAATTTCCCTGCTCGCGCTGGCTGAAAAAA